>NC_133330.1:46528918-46861835 GCF_042186555.1 Aquarana catesbeiana
AAAAATGAAGTTATAGCCACCAGATCAGGGGTGTTAAACTCAATTTTATTGTGGGCCAGATAAGCATTATGGTTGCCCTCAAGGGGTCGGTTGTATCTGTTATACTAGGTGTCCAGAGCACCCCACCCCCTTATATCAGATTTCAAGAGCCTCCCACCATCAGAAGTCAAGGGTCCTTCACCCTCTCTTACATCACAGTGCAGCTCCCTTACCTTGTGCTGCTTCCGAGAAGAAGCTGGGGGCAGATCTAGGATGCAGAAAGTGCAGGGTCTGGAAGAGGACCAGAGGAGGGCCAGAATCAGCTGTCAGTGTCTGCTGAATACAGAGAGGCTAAAAGGCGCAGGATCTATAAAAAGAGTTCTCTCCTCTCTGCTGCCAATTGCTGAGGCAGAGGGGAGCAGAGACAAGCCTCTCCGCAGTGGCACAGAGAAGTGCAGGATCTGGTAGAGGAGTTCTGTCCTCTTCTCTACTACCTGCTACTAAGACAAGGTGGGGGCAGAGATGAGGGAGGTGCTGCAGAAGAGGCATGAGAGCCACATGAAATGGCCTGGTGGGTTTGATTCAGCCCACATGCCTTGTGTTTGACACATGTGCACTAAATAATCATAGGAGATAAATACAAATGTACTATGATCATCATCTCCACCTAGAGACCGTAATCTATTCTGTGTGAAGAATAACATTCAACCTGGAGGGAAAAAAGACTAAAAACATGAATTTCTGCCCCTAATCACGCACCTATTTCACAGGACAAATAGATCTGTGATTTCTTGTTTTTTTGTTTTTTATAAATACACTCCTTAAAGTTCTCAGCTCAAACCACCTGCTGCAGCCACTATGTAAGGGGAATCATCATTACAGCCAGTGTACTGGAGACAGGGCTGGTGCAAGGATTTTTGACACCCTAGGCGAAACCTCATTTTGCCGCCCCCCCGGCTGGCTCCGCCCCCTTTTCCCTGCCCATGTAAATCCCACCTTTTTAATAAAACGCCCATCAAATACAGCCTCACCAGCACCCATCAAATGCAGCCTCACCAGCCCCCATCAAATGCAGCCTCCCCAGCCCCCATCAAATGCAGCCTCACCAGCGCCCATCAAATGCAGTCTCACCAGCGCCCATCAAATGCAGCCTCACCAGCGCCCATCAAATGCAGCCCCACTCAGCGCCCATCAAATGCAGCCCCACCCAGCGCCCATCAAATG
Organism: Aquarana catesbeiana; assembly: GCF_042186555.1. NCBI lineage: Eukaryota > Metazoa > Chordata > Amphibia > Anura > Ranidae > Aquarana > Aquarana catesbeiana. Next base: position 46,530,122 of record NC_133330.1, read on the forward strand.
CAGCCCCACCCAGCGCCCATCAAATGCAGCCTCACCAGCGCCCATCAAATGTAGCCTCACCAGCGCCCATCAAATGCAGCCCCACCCAGCGCCCATCAAATGCAGCCCCACCCAGCGCCCATCAAATGCAGCCCCACCCAGCGCCCATCAAATGTAGCCTCACCAGCGCCCATCAAATGTAGTCTCACCAGCGTCCATCAAATGCAGCCTCACCAGCGCCCATCAAATGTAACCACACCAGCACCCATCAAATGTAACCTCACCAGCACCCATCAAATGTAACCTCACCAGCACCCATCAAATGTAGCCTCACCAGCGCCCATCAAATGTAGCCTCACCAGCGCCCATCAAATGTATCCTCACCAGCACCCATCAAATGCAGCCTACCAGCGCCCTTCAATACAGCCTTCCAGTGCCCATCAATGAATGTTTGCTTGCTGGAGTCGGGACACAGACACAGTCCTCCACCACTGCTGCACCTCTGACACTATTTGTGAACGGAGCTGCGGCTGCCTGCTGATGCTGAGACTTAGTTGCTTGCTGCAGAGAGAAGAGAGTAGGAAAACCAGTGGCCGGGCGCCCCCTAGGCAGCAGGGCGCCCTGGGCGGCCGCCTAGTTTGCCTAGTGGTAGCACCGGCCCTGACTGGAGAAAGCTAAGTGTGCAGGACTGGAAACAGAGGACTCCATGGGAAGAGCTCATTGGTAGATTTTCTGGGAAATATAAGAAGCTTAAGAAATCAGTGGCTGTCGCTTGTCAGTCTCTACCCAAAATTGACATATCAGTTTTGGAATGTAATAAACATACGGTTTGCATTTCTAATTTCTGAAAATAAATGGTATTAAAAAGTTGGATACAAAATAGAAGGGGTGGCAGTAACAAAGTTCACAGCAAAAAGCCATAAATGTCTGCGGGCCAATAAAACTTTACTACATGGTGATGAGAAACCATAATGTAGTTAAATATGTTCAGTAATAAAATAATGTGTAGGTAGAAATACAACTCACTCATGATCAAGAACTGATCCAAGCTTTATTCATTTTATACATGTGATAAAAAAATTAAACCTTAAAGCCAATGTTCAGAATGTTTGGTATACAGAAGAACATATATTCTTATGAAGATTACTGTAAAATGTTTGGAATACAGAGGAACATATATTCTTATGAAGATTACTGTAGAGTGTTTGGAATACAGAGGAACGTATATTCTTATGAAGATTACTGTAGAATGTTTGGAATACAGAGGAACGTATATTCTCATGAAGATTACTGTACAATGTTTGGAATACAGAGGAACATATATTCTTATGAAGATCCTGTAGAATGTTTGGGGAAAAAAGGAACGTATATTCTTATGAAGATTACTGTAGAATGTTTGGAATACAGAGGAACGTATATTCTTATAAAGATTACTGTAGAATGTTTGGAATAAAGAGGAACGTATATTCTTATGAAGGTTGCTGTAGAATGTTTGGAATACAGAGGAACGTATATTCTTATGAAGATTACTGTAGAGTGTTTGGTATAAAGAGGAACGTATATTCTTATGAAGATTACTGTACAATGTTTGGAATACAGAGGAACGTATATTCTTATGAAGATTACTGTAGAATGTTTGGAATACAGAGGAACGCATATTCTTATGAAGATACTGTAGAATGTTTGGAATACAGAGGAACGTATATTCTTATGAAGATACTGTAGAATGTTTGGAATACAGAGGAACGTATATTCTTATGAAGATACTGTAGAATGTTTGGAATACAGAGGAACGTATATTCTTATGAAGATACTGTAGATATATAAGCAGTCCCTTACCGTGACAAGTAGGGAGATTCCTGGGGGTCTCAGGTGAACGAAGGAGGTCCAGACCACATGCACAATCCACAATTGGTGCTGTCACTTTCAGCAGAGCAGTGCTGTAAGTCTATGAAGGAAGTGCAGAAAGCTTGGTAAAGGGAGGAGATTTAACCAGGTAAACTGGAAATGCGTGAAGTGTGCTACTATTCTTTTAGACAGTTTGTAACTTGCAACACGCCTTACTTTGTTCAACCTGCTACGAAGCTTCCACTCCCACTGAGACACCTGTCCTAACAAATAGGGTCACAGTCACCTGTATAAAGAATAATCAGCTGCTGAGCCAGTTGTGACATATAGATAGAAGGAGGAGACAGATAAGGATAGATATCTTTAATCCTAAAGGGAGGGGTGGATTTATATGCATTTAGAGCAAAGGTAAGTCATAAAAATTTCATACTGAATTCCCTAGCTCCATAGACTTGCTGCATGATTATTGTCTACTACATTCCAATTCACATCCAACACACAATGGGCTCATTTACAAAAGTATCTAAAAAAAAGATATCTGGGTTACCATAGTAGCCAATCACATTCAGACCTAAACAGGGACATAATATTGCAATTCTAAGGCAGGCCATGCATCAAGCGATTTTCTTTCCTGCAATCACAGGTTGCTCGATTCCCCCATCAACACAGTCAGTGTTGATGCGGGAATCCCTTCCGCTGAGCTAATGTGTTCTCCCGGCGGGGTAGCACAATGATTATTGGTAGTGGCTGTAGCTGCTACCGATAATTGCATTCTAGAAATCTGACATGCTGGTTGTACCTGAGTCGAACATTGGATCGACTTGGGTCCATCAGCCTGCCCATAGATGGATCGAAGGTCCCTGTTGAACCGGCCAAGATTCAAACCATCTATGACCAGCTTAAAGTGATTGTAAACAATCACCTTGCAAAACAACCCATTCAGTTTAAAATAGGAATGAAAGGCAAAACATTTGTGTATATGTAGCACTAACTCTCGCTGGAGCTGCTGGTTTAAGCGGGCTTGTTACCTTCACTCTCAATACCTCTGTTTCACCGGCACCGGGTCTAGGGTTCCATTGAGTTTACCTCTGGACGATATAAGCACCAACACTTGAGTACGTTTTCAATACTTTATTGAACCAAGTAACGAGGAGCAGGAAAGTAGCAGGAAAGAGGCAGGAGGAAAACGGCAGGGAAACTCAAATACCTTTCTTTAGGTTTCTTTAGAACATCCTTTAAGGTGGAATACTGTAATTGAATGCAATCCCCTTTGTGGGACACGATCTTTGCTCGCCTGGATAGGCCTCTCTCACTTGCCTAGCAGCCAGTACGTAGCACGAACAAAAGTCTCTGCCACAGACTTGCTTGAAATGAACCCGTACGATCCTCTGCCACAGGATGTATTGGTTCACGATGAATGTCAGACACAGTACTTGGACCTCTAAGCCAACCCGGCAGTATTATGCGATAGATTTGCTTTAGGATACATCCTCCAACCGAGTCACCAGGCCCCTCTCCAGACCAGCACTCTGCATGATCCTTCCATGACGGGTCCTCCCCTGGGATCTCCTCGGTTGTCCAGCTACTTCACTCTGGATAGACAGCTCAGGGCCATTCCTCGGCTGCTGTGGTAGGCCCCAGACAGGCTTCTGGGCCCACCCACGCGACGCGGGCCTCCGGAACGGAGGACCACGAGGTGTTACTCTAACACATACCTGTCGGCCAGGAGGGCCAGCAGGTGGCTGAAAACGAATCCCTAAACATGGCGTCTGTCCCATAAATACCCTCTCCCAGAATTCAACTCGGAGGACCACCTCCACCGAGTTGTCTCCGGGACAGAGGAGCACTCATCCGCTTCAACAGGTTGCTTTACCAACACCCGCCGATGGTGACAACGACACCCAATGGCACAATGTGGAACCACATGCAACGTCAGCCAAGCTGGAACAGAGGCAAATCTAACTTCCTATAACGAGCAATTCACTAAATTTACCTATCATATGGTAGATCACAAATCTACCAGCGCTACATACTCCCCCCACTACAATAGACGTTGTCCCCAACGTCTGTCCAAAAATAATGATAAAAACTCCCAAGCCTGGGAGTAGGTATTTGAGCTTAAAACTTGGATTAGATAAAGAAGAAGGAAAGACAGTGGAAAGACATTATAAGATTAACATCTATAAAACAATATGTTCACGTCCGTAAACAAAACCATCCTATGACTGTACATAACCTCACTATCTATCTAGCTGAAAATCCTAACAGCTTGATAGAGGATCAAATGATTCCTGAAAAGGAAAGCATATTAACACACACATATCCTGTACAACTTAAAGCGGGGGTCCACCTATCTATCGTTTTTTTTTTTTTTTGGGTTCATTCACAAACTTTTCTTCTCAGCATTACATACTGACATATTGTGTGTAATATGTCCGCCTGTGTCAGATTTCGTCGGAAAGAATAACTTATATTATTCACTGCAGGCAGTTTCCATCTTCATTGTGGGCATTTGAAGCCCACAAGCATTTATTGCCTGGATGTGGTGAATGCTGTGCTCCCAGCATTCACCGCTCGTTCCCGCACATGCTCAGTGGCATCCTGGGAAGCCTGAGACTAGCTCCCAGGAGTCTGGGAGAGGCTAGAAACACGCCTACTCCCACGGGAGGAGAACCAGGAAGTGCAAAGAAGAATAGAAAAATAAAAGGTAATTACTGCGATTTAAATTTTTTTAAACGGCATGTCAGCATCTAGGCAAGGAAGAGAATACATACAGATATTGTTCAAAATTTGGGTGGAACCCCGCTTTAAGGAGCAAAGCCTCATTTAAAAATGAGACTCTCTTCCCATAATCTATATCAAAATAATCTTTAGGAGTCCATCCCTGTGTAAATTTTTCTTTTTCTTTAAATGAAAGAAATCCGGCTAGCAAAAAGAAGTCCTTGGATTTGAAACACTGAGATGAATATCCAGATCTTGACCACGAAGATCTCTTTATACTGACACTAACTAACTCCAAAGTTCTTTTGTCCATGATCACCAATAAAATCGGGGATCTGGCAAGGTCAGTGTCTTTCCCAGTTTATCTACTGTGGTAATGAAATATACAACGTCCTCTTTTCCGGGCCTGCAGATAACTACTTTGTCAGCATAGATGTGCCGACCGAAGTTCCAGTGCATAAAACTGTTCATCTATTTTAACAGAACATTCAGTCTTTCGGAAAGGCTTAGGCACAGCTTCACTGTTCCAAAGCTCCCGGTTAATTCAATCACTTGCATTATGTCCTGAGGGACATAAGGGAACTCCAAGCCATATTCCGTAGCTACACGCTTGTTCAACATTCTCTGCAAACATGCAAGTTTGGGCAAGGATCTGTTTTTCCCCATGCCAGGAGGCACACATGAATCCAATGATTTGCTCACCATAGACCCAGCCGGTGTCTGAAGTGAACTAGCAACTTTTGACAATGTCTCATTTACAGTGTTGTGTGGCTCCACACAGGGTTACGTCTTCCCAGAACTCAGGGCTGTCCATTCAGGGAAAGTCATAACAGAGGCAACATCCTCGCCTTGTGCCCATAACATCTCTTGTGACATAGTCTCAAATAGGTCATCATCACCGGAAAGATCCGACAAGGATTCTATTTCCGAATCTCCCAGTTCTTCTGCTGGTAGATACTTATTTACAGTCCCAGATACATTCCCCATCAGCTGCTTACCCGTTCCCGTCGTGGACTTTGTTGGATCCGATTCGGGTAGTCTCTGGGGTAGGCCTCGGCCATGGCCACGGTAAGCCTTCACATATCCCACCTTCCTCTGTACAGGTACAACAGAGACAGTCGTGGTGGACACAGAATTCAAAGCAATGTCCGTTGAAGAGACGGCAACAGCAATGTCTCCTTCCGGAACATTCTCGGCAACAACAGGCAAAGTGGTGGCCTACCGTTCTCTCTCCGTAGTAGTAGCAGCTTCTACTGTGGTGATACCTGTTGCCCAATCCATTCGATAAGCACGGGGCGACATGGTAGGTTGCTCCACCACAAACAAACTCTCCACATTGCGGACATCGGCCAAATGGACATTGATGTACGGCCAGTCCTTCACATCGGTGGCAGATCATGCCCAGTCCCTCAATATCTCCTGAGGTATACAGAACAAACCTCCCCTGCGGCTTCAGACGAACACCAGTGTCCGTAAGAGGGGTTCCGGTCAGTACAATACTCGACACAGTGCTTGCAGGGAACATTCTTGGTCCCATAATTGGCTGCATCGCTGAAAAAGACATGGCCACACTCTGATCTTCTCAGCACGATCACGAGGCCTCTCTTCTTCTCTGGCGCCAAACACATACACGCGTCCCACGCGGTATCAAGTAGGGTAGACTCCTCCCACTTGTTCTTCTGATCACGTAGCTCCCGGGCTTTTACTGGCGCCTGCCGCCTACGCATTCAGAAATAAAGTCCTGCAACTTTTAACCTCTTCTCTTCCTTTCTTTCACCGTAAACTCCTGGTGAAACACCTCTCTTTGTTGCGAGAATTGATGGTCAACAAATCCCGGACGACGCCCCCACATGTAGCACTAAATCTCGCTGGAGCTGCTGGTTTAAGCGGGCTTGTTACCTTCACTCTCGATACCTCTGTTTCACCGGCACCAGGTCTAGGGTTCCGTTGAGTTTACCTCTGGACGATATAAGCACCAACACTTGAGTACGTTTTCAATACTTTATTGAACCAAGTAACGAAGGAAGTAGCAGGAAAGAGGCAGGAGGAAAACGGCAGGGAAGCTCAAATACCTTTCTTTAGGTTTCTTTAGAACATCCTTTAAGGTGGAATACTGTAATTGAATGCAATCCCCTTTGTGGGACACGATCTTTGCTCGCCTGGATAGGCCTCTTTCACTTGCCTAGCAGCCAGTACATAGCACGAACAAAAGTCTCTGCCACAGACTTGCTTGAAATGAACCTGTACGATCCTCTGCCACAGGATGTATTGGTTCACGATGAATGTCAGACACAGTACTTGGACCTCTAAGCCAACCCGGCAGTACTATGCGATAGAATTGCTTTAGGATACGTCCTCCAACCGAGTCACCAGGCCCCTCTCCAGACCAGCACTCTGCATGATCCTTCCATGACGGGTCCTCCCCTGGGATCTCCTCGGTTGTCCAGCTTCTTCACTCTGGATAGACAGCTCAGGACCATTCCTCGGCTGCTGTGGTAGGCCCCAGACAGGCTTCTGGGCCCACCCACACGCCACAGCGACGCGGGCCCCCGGAAAGGAGGACCACAAGGTGGTACTCTAACACATACCTGTCGGCCAGGAGGGCCAGCAGGTGGCTGAAAACGAACCCCTAAACATGGCGTCTGTCCCATAAATACCCTCTCCCAGAATGCAACTCGGAGGACCACCTCCACCGAGTTGTCTCCGGGACAGAGGAGCACTCATCCGCTTCAACACGTTGCTTTACCAACACCCACCGATGGTGACAACGACACCCAACGGCACAATGTGGAACCACACGCAACGTCAGCCAAGCTGGAACAGAGGCAAATCTAACTTCCTATAACGAGCAATTCACTAAATTTACCCATCATATGGTAAATCACAAATCTACCAGTGCTACATATAGATATTAAAAAAACATTATAAATACCTTCTTTTTTCCCATTTTTATAAGTGATTACATTTCATCTTTTCTCGGCTGCATAAGAGCTGGGGGGAGGGGAAGCAACCACACAATGAGCTACCTAGTGAAAGGCTGGGGAAGCGGGGGGGGGTAGGACGAACAAGTCAGATCAGTGGAGGAGAGCAGCCAAAGTAAAAAAAGAGAGCAGGAGCCTTTTTCATACAAGTACATGGTACAGCAAGCACATATCAGGAATTAGAAATGCTGGGGTAAGAAACACTTTAACTCATTGCATTGATTTGAAAATAAAGCAGGATGCATCAAACATATGGAAATCGGGCTTATGCAGGCTATACATTATGCAATTTTCTTTTCTTCAACCACGAGTTGAAGGAAAGAAAATGGCTTGATTTCCCAAAGGGCTATTGTATTCTGACAGCAGGGGTTTCCCAGCCAACAGAATACAATGATCACTGCTTGCGGATATAGCTGTCGGCATGATCGAATGGAAAAAAAGACAGGCTGGTTGTACTATTGATTGACTTCCGTACAACCAGCCTGCCCATACATGGATTGAAATTTGGCTGGTTCCTGCTGAACCGGAGGAATTTCGATCCCTCCATGGCCAGCTATAGGCTATTTCACTGTTCAGGGATTGCCAGACATAATGCAATTTTCTTTCCTTCAACCACAGGTCAGTGTTGATGGAGGAATTCCCTTCCGCTGCCAGCTATAGCCACTGGTAGTGATCCAACGAAAAAACCCCAACAGGCTGGTTGTACTGAAGTCGACAAATTTTTTGATCCGTGTATGGCCAGCTTTAAACCATATCATCCAACTGTCCCAGATTCAATAGAAACACGTAAAAACAAGGCCCTGGATTAAAACCATCAGTAGATCAATCAGATTGTGATAAGGCACAGTGCGGTTGATTTACTAAAACCGGAGAGTGCAAAATTCGGTGCAGCTGTGCAGGGTAGCCAATCAGCTTTTAACTTTAGCTTGTTCAGTTAAGTTTGACAACAAAAAACATGGAAGCTGATTGGTTCCTGTGCAGAGCTACACCGAGTTTTGCAATCCAAGCCCCAGTTCACATGCAGTGCGGCATTCGTAGCAAGTTCTGTGCGGATTCAGCACCATATGCAAATCCAACCCCATTAATGCGAATCGATGCAGGTGTGTATGTTAAGTTACCGACACTCAAAAATCAGTTCGCAAAACGCAGTGCGATTTGCAGAATCGGATCACATGGATGTGAACACTCATGCAATCTGATTCTGGTGCTGCCAAATAAAGGGTTCTGCACATTTTTGGTGCAAATCCATCCAGTGCGATTTGAGCCATACAGAATAATGGCTCAAATTGCAGTGTTGAAGAATCGCATTTGGTTTAAACAGGAATGCAGTGCGATTCCTGTTCAAAATCACATGTGGTTCCCCGCATTTCAGGGGCTCTAAGATCTACCCCTTCTGCAGGGCTTCGAAACTGACATACAACATACATTTTTTTTTTTTTTGATTTGTACTGGGTTACATTAACTTAAAAGTAAAACATGTAAAACCAATTCATAAAATATTGACTAATAGGTAAATCTAATTATGACAACATTCAATAAAACTGAAAAAAATATGCAGGTGTAACCAATAATAATAAAAATATAGCAAAAATAATTCTCGTGTAAAATTAGATAAAATTATGCTTCTTCTTTACTAATATTATAAACAATAAAAATACATTGGGAATAGATTAGATCCACAAACATAATCCCTTTTTGACAGTCTGATAATAAAAAGATTTGTTAAACTCTATTCCGCAGGGTGGAGCTTAAACATTTTACGGTGGTCAATAAAAATCCTTATTTGCAATTATTTTAGACACCTATTAAACAAGAACTGTCTGCAGTTTGGCGGCAGGGGGGTGTACCCGTGATTTCCATGTGATTAACCGCGGCTTCCCATAGACTTTATATTAGTTTGTGCGTTTTTGGCATCTTCTCTGAAAACGCATTGAAGATGCAGTATGCAGGACTTTTGGGGAGCTTTCATAAAATGTGCCAAAAACATGTGACCTAATAAAGTCTATGGGAAACTGCAGGTTAGCCACATGAAAACCACGGATACACCCACACTGCAGCGCAGCAGCGTGAAACCACCCTTAGTAGTTTATCAGTAGCAAAATATACTAATTTCACATTAGTATTCACATTATTCACAAGTTGGGATTGATTCCAGTGGGGATTCTAATGGGGCTGTCTTGGAATTGAAACAGAATCCCCAGGTTCCCATGGCCCAGTGCTGGAATGACAGGCACTGGAATGGTGACCACTATATACCTGTGCCTGAAATATTCCAGACTCCTACATGTCATATGGGGGACCCTGTGATTAAGGGGGCTCTCTGGTGATGGGAGGACTCTCATAATAGTGGAGCCTCTGTTGTGATGGGAAGACTCTGACTGTGTGATGGGAAGAGGGGCCTCTGACTTTGTGAGGGGAACTCTGATGTTATGGGGATACTCTGTGGTGATGGAGGGCCTCTGATGTGTTGGGGATACTCTGTGGTGATATAGGGCCTCTGATGTGATGGAGGGCCTCTAATTTGATGGGGATACTCTGGGGTGATGGAGGGCCTCTGATGTGATGGAGGGCCTCTGATGTGATGGGGATACTCTGTGGTGATGGAGGTCCTCTGATGTGATGGAGGGCCTCTGATGTGATGGGGATACTCTGTGGTGATATAGGGCCTCTGATGTGATGGAGGGCCTCTAATGTGATGGGCATACTCTGGGGTGATGGAGGGCCTCTGATGTGATGGGGATACTCTGTGATAATGGAGGTCCTCTGATGTGATGGGTATACTCCGTGGTGACGGAGGGCCTCTGATGTGATGGGGGGCCTCTGATGTGATGGAGGGCCTCTGATGTGATGGGGATACTCTGTGGTGATTTAGGGCCTCTGATGTGATGGGGATAATCTGTGGTGATGGAGGGCCTCTGATGTGATGGAGGGCCTCTGATGTGATGGGGATACTCCGTGTGATGAAGGGCCTCTGATGTGATGGGGATACTCTGTGGTGATATAGGGCCTCTGATGTGATGGAGGGCCTCTAATGTGATGGGGATACTCTGTGGTGATGGAGGGCCTCTGATGTGATGGAGGGCCTCTGATGTGATGGGGATACTCTATGGTGATGGAGGGCCTCTGATGTGATGGAGGGCCTCTGATGTGATGGGGATACTCCGTGGTGATGGAGGGCCTCTGATGTGATGGTGGGGCCTCTGATGTGATGGGGGGCCTCTGATGTGATGGGGGGCCTCTGATGTATGGGGGGGCCTTTGATGTGAATCAGTGGCATCTGACTTTGTGACGGGAATTATGATGTGATGAGAGGACTTTGTGGTAATGGGGGGTCTCCGATGTATAAGGGGGACATTGATGTGATGGGGAGACTTTGATATGATGGGGGTCTCCATCATGGGGATGCTCTGATGTGATATACGTCTATCATGTATAGGGGCCACAGGTGGTCTGTATAGGGGCCACAGATCTGATGTGATGTGACTTTGTGAAAAAAAACCTGACAGGTTAGGTTGGAGCCGTTGTTCTAACAATCCAATGTTAGTACAGCGATCTCCCCTGCTGTGCTATTGCATTCTGACAGGGAGACAGCCTCCCTGCCAGAACACTTTGGTCAGCGTTCTCAGCCATTGGCTGAGAGTGCTAGTCGGGAGCCGGCCCGCAGACCTTTTTTGGCCATGAACCTTCAACAGCTTCTGTCGGAGCAGCTACCGTACACACGGCCCGAATATCGGCTGGTTTTTATTGAACCGGCTGATGCCACCCGACATTCGGCCCCTGTGTACTAGGTTTTAACCATACTTTTGCGATGCAGTGAGTTGCAATAATGCATGTTACCTGCGTTAACAGTTAGCAGTGATGTCCATTTTGAATGGCACACCAACGCATTAAGGGCAACACTGTTTCAAAGCACATGCATTGCAGCAAACCACAAAGCACAGTGAGTAACGCACTACAGTGCATGTTGGTGTGCTGTGTTGGAAAAAAATGCTGCATGTCAGTTTTGTTGTCTGTTCATGTGCTTTACCAGCTTATTCAAAATGAATGGGGTGCTTTAACATAAATCACATTAACTTGTGACACAACATAAAAAAAAACACCAAAGTGTGAATATGCCCTTGTAGTGTAATAGTGTAACCACGATACCACCTGCCTGGAGTTTGCATGTTCTCCCTGTGCCTGCGTGGGTTTCCTCCGGGTACTCCAGTTTCCTCCCACACTCCAAAGACATGCTGGTAGGTTAATTGGCTTCTGTCAAAAATTGGCCCTAGTATATGAATGTGAGTTGGGGACCTTGGATTGTGGGCTCCTTGAGGGTAGGGACTGATTTGAGTGTGCGATGTATGTGTGGAGCGCTGCGTAAACTGAGGCTATATGGGTACCTTAAATAAAATAATAATATAATAGATGAGCATCTTAATGAGATGTACAATGTACAGGAATAGGGACAATTGTAGACACGCATCCACACTCACTCAGGTTGAACTGGATGGACTGGTGTCTTTATGCAACCTTACTAATTATGTAACCTGCATATAGCTGTAAGAAAACTGTACAACGTACATGAAAAAATGCTCTAAGTTGTAAACTGCTGCGAATCAGTAATTAGACTGTAGAGTATAATAAGCACCAATCTGTTGTCTTTATTATTGGATTTTAATCAAGGCAGCTTTAAAGTCCTTAAAATATACAATACCTTAGTCCCAGTATCATTATCATACTAAATATCCTGCATATTCAGCATAACAAAGCAGATTACACCTTTGCTTCTTATTAAAGGAATATGATTCATCTAATAACATTCACGTTGATGACATCTAATATTCTGAAAAGCTGATAGTGACTGGTATTTGACATATATTACTGTATACTGAAGTCCAAGCATTGTGTATTTTAAAAACATCGTTTTTAATGTGGTTACAAAATAAAATCTGTTTGTTTTCTGTATTATAAAAGTTAAGTGACAATTCATAGGCAGTCAATGTATAGGTAAGGCTATATACAGAAGAAAATATTCTTGTGTAATTATTAAGTAAGATTATGGGTATCGGAGGCGTTATTAAAAGATTCCCATACATAGGACAATGGGTTGGTATTTACAGGATGTGCCTATTCAGAAATAGTTGGCTGAGTTCCTTGCCTTACTTTACCATGAACCTGACTAATCGCACAAATAAACCTGATCTGCCTTTCATCATTTAGCTGGAATATTTAATAACAGGCCAATCAGACCTTCAGATGTCATGCCCATTGTTCACCATTCCATCGTGTTGACATACCAGTAGGGCGCATTGTGCCAACAACTATTAATAAAAATAACATTGACGACAAAGACAGGTGCAAATTTTAACCACTTCAATACTGGGCACTTTCACTCCCTTCCTGCCCAGGCCACTTTTCAGCTTTCAGCGCTGTCACACTTTGAATGACAATTGCACGGTCATGCAACACTGTACCCATATGAAACTTTTATCATTTTTTTTAGACAAATAGAGCTTTCTTTTGGTGGTATTTAATCACCACTTTTTTTTTTTTAATTTTTTTTGCTATGTAAATGACGAAATACTAAATAATTTGAAAAAAAAAAACAAACATTTTTCTTAGTTTCTGTTATAAAATGTTGCAAATAAGTAATTTTTCTCCTTCACTTATGTGTGCTGATGAGGCTGCACTGATGGGCACTGATGATAAGGCACTGATATGCAGAACTGATGGGCGCTGATAGGTGGCACTGATAGGCAGCACTGATAGGCAGCACTGATAGGCAGCACTAATGGGCACTGATAGGCAACACTAATAGCCACTGATAGGCGGCACTGATGGCCACTGAAAGGCGGCACTGATGGGGCTTCACTGATAATCCGGGAACTGATTATCTATGTACACTTGCCGGTTACTGTCTCTCCTCATGCTGTGACAGCACACAAGGAAAGGAATGCCCATAACCAGCAAGTGTGTTTTCATGAGGTCATTTGTGATTGGACACACTATAGATGTCTTTCGGTTATAGCGTGGTTCTGACATGGTTATTAAAACACTGCAAACAACATCATCATATATTTAACCACTTAAGGACCAAAGGATTTACCCCCTTAATGGTCAGGCCATTCTTTTGCAATATGGCACTGCGTCGCTTTAACTAACAAGTGCGCGGTCATCCAATGGTGTACACAAACAAAATGTATGACCTTTTTTTCCCACAAATAGAGCTTTCTTTTGGTGATATTTTTTTCGCTATAAACAATAAAAGAGCGTCAATTTTGAAAAAAATTGGAATTTTATAACAGCTTACCTGTAAAATCCTTTTCTTGGAGTACATCATGGGACACAGTGCCTTAAGTAATTACTTAATGGGTTATGGGCCACCTTCAGGTGTTGACACTGGTATACCCAGTACAGAAAGTTCACTCCCCTATATAACTCCTCCTCCTTCCAGGAGTACTTCAGTTTTTGTAGCCAAGCAATATACTTAAACCCCATAAAAAGAGGGGAGGGACCTCTGTGTCCCATGATGTACTCCAAGAAAAGGATTTTACAAGTAAGCTGTTATAGCAACCAAAAATACCAGATTCCTTGTCAGAAGGACTAAGGGAATATGCTGTATCAGTTCAAAAGGCTGTTTTTATAACACTGCCAAAACTAAATTCAAGTCCCAAGGGCTCAAGAAAGCTTTAACTGGCGGATTAATCCGCATCACCCCTTGCATAAAACCCTGGACTAAAGAATGCGTAGCAAGCGGTCTTTGAAATAAAATCGATAACGCTGAGAAAAATGCGTAGCAAGCGATCTTTGAAATAAAATCGATAAGGCTGAGACTTGGCCCTTAATAGTACTCAGGGCCAACTTCATCTCTATGCCTAATTGTAGAAAGGCAAGAATTCTGCCTATGATAAGTCTCCGAGGGTGCCAACCCTTGGATTCACACCAGGAAACATAAACCTTCCAAACTCTATAATATATAGTTCTGGAAGCTGGCTTCCTTGCATTAATCAGAGTTGAGACAACTGACCTGGAAAGCCCACGTTTCTTCAGAATGTGGGCTTCAATAGCCAAGCCGTTAAATTTAGCATTCGTAAAGTAGGGTGGAATATGGGCCCCTGTGAAAGCAGGTCTGGCCTTAGTGGGAGGGGACAAGGACCCTTCACTGCCATCTTTATGATTTTTGCATACCATGACCTTCTGGGCCATGCTGGTGCTACCAGAATTACTGGCTTTCTTTCCAGCTTGATCCTGCAAATAAGTTGTGGCAGCAACTGAATAGGGGAAAATGCATAGATCAGTGAGAACTGATCCCACGGGGTCACCAACGCATCTGTTCCGCATGCGAATGGATCCCTTGTCCTGGACACAGAGTTGACTAACTTCATGTTGAATCTGGACGCTAGAAGATCTACATCCAGAGTCCCCCATCTTTGGCAAACAGCCCGAAAGACGTCGAAAGGAGCAGATCTTCAGGAACTGATTTAGATTCCTTAGATCTAGAATGGGTCTGACACCCCCATTTGGCTTTGGTACCGTAAACAGGTTTGAATAAAACCCCAAACCTTGCTCTTGTGTGGGAATCTCACGATCACCCCCTGAGCCAATAACCGGTCTAATGCTTTTACAGATAGAACTTTTCCCTGGATCCCTGGGAACGTTTGATCTCAGTAAACGAGACGGTGGAAACTCCCCGAATTCTAGTTTGTATCCTAGAGAGACCGTGAAGAGAACCCATCTGTCCTGAATTTCCCTTTGCCAGACTTCTGAGTATTTCAGAAGTCTTCCCCCCACTTTGGTGAGGGGGACGCCTCTTCATGATGAGGCATTAGTGCTCTGCTTTGCACATTTGCGGCCCCAGGTCTTCTTTTGTGCCGCCTGGGTCTGACCCTGAGGTTTTCCTCTAGAGTCTGATGGCGGAGGCCGTCGCCACTGCCTAGAGGTGGATTCCCCTGGTGCTGTTTAAATGAAGGACGTTTATACTTTCCTTTGACTGGCAAAAGAGTACTCTTTCCACTAGAAATTGTCTGGATGTATTTATCCAAATCATCGCCAAATAGTCGCTCCCCATGAAAAGGGAAACTAGTCAGAAGCTTTTTACAAGGTGCTTTGGTTGCCCAATTCTTTACCCAAAGGGTTCTATGCATGTGTATTAGCACAAGCGCAAGGCGGGATGCCTGGTGAATAGAATCTTTCATAGCGTCTATAGCAAAACATAACGCCTTTGGTAGTTCGGCCAACGCACAGGCCTGTTGTGCAGGGACCTCTTTAAGAGCATCTGTAAACTGGTCCTTTAAGGACTGACAGAGGCCTATTGCGGCGACTGCAGGTTGAGTAACAGTCCCTGCCAAGGAAAAAGAGGATTTTAACAAGAATTCCAACTTTTTATCTGTTGGATCTTTAAGCATTTGCGCACTGTCAACTGGACAAGTCAAACTTTTATTCACACTGAAAATCGCTGCATCAACTGCTGGAACTTTCCATCTTTTGGTGAATTTTTCCTCCATGGGATAGAGAACTGAGAATCTCTTTGGAGGGAGAAAATGCTTATCCGGATGATCCCATTCGGCATAAATAAGCTTCTCTAGTAATGCGTGGACAGGAAACACATGCAAAGGTTGTGAAGGTTTCAAAGAACCCAAGGAAGAAACCAAACTTTCAGCTGACTCTGTTAGGGGTAGCATGAAAGTGGAGCGAACTATCTCTGTAAGGATCTGTACCTCAGATTGTGAAGCTGAATCATCAACTGTTTCCTCTGCAGAGGAATGATCTGTTTGCTCTTTCTCTCGTTCGTCTGAGGGTAATACCTCATCCTGTCCGCACTGTTTCCTTGGTAAAGGGTTTGAAGTGGGAGAGAGGGATCTAGCAAGCTTCCTATCCCCATGGAAGATGCGATTAAAGCCGCTAATCTTCCTTCTAAGCCTTGCAAGGCAGAGGAGAATGCATCTTCAGTCACGTATACAGGAGCTGGAGTGTGAAAAGCAGTTGCACCACCAATCGGTTCCAAAGACTCACCCTTGCTTGCCATGTCAGGTATCTCCGGAGAGGATAACAGTGTGGAGGCATGACTGGAGTTCCCGGCGCCTGGGGGTGGAATTTTTGGTGCCTTAGTAGTAACCTTGGAAGCCATAGTGCAAAGCACAAAAGCAGAGGCACCCTTATGTCCTGTACACACAATAGGATTTTCCGACAACAAAATCCATGTTTTTTTCTGACGGATGTTGGCTCAAACTTGTCTTGCATACACACGGTCACACAAATCTTGTCGGAAATTCCGAACATCAAGAACACGGTGACGTACATCATGTACGATGAGCCGAGAATTTTGTGCATCGGAATTGTGTACACACGATTGGAATTTCCGACAACGGATTTTGTTGTGGGAAAATTTGAGAGCCAGATCTCAAATTTCGTTTGTCGGAAATTCCGACGGAAAATGTCCGATGGAGCCTACACGGTCGGAATTTCCGACAACAAGCTCCCATCGAACATTTGTTGTCGGAAAATCCTATTGTGTGTACAGGTCATAAGAAAACTGCAATAGTAAGAAAAAAACAATGATAGCACAGCTAAACAATACTGTCTTTTTCCTGTACTGAAAATGCCCGTGTACACCTCTCACATGCTCCAGCGCTCCTGTGTCCTGTGGCAGCTCTCCTTAAGCTGCTCTGTAGACACATATAGTGATAATCGTCAGCTTTTTATCACCCCCCTTCTCAGGTGTAAACCTGATTGCCGGTGCGCCGTGTGCTTCACAGGACGCTGAGTCCGCACATGGCGCCGTCCGCTTTAGCCACGCCCCCTTCTCTCAATCCGCCCTCCTCCTCTTTCAAGCTAAAGCATAGCTCGTGCGCGGCACGCTACGGGTCTGAGGCACAGACCAGGGAGGAGAGAAGGCTACAGCCACCATGCGGCGTTTTATGAGAAAAACGTCTCTGAATAAAAAAAGCAAGTAAATGTTTTTATAAAGTGGCCCCACACCTCTCGATGTTTGGGGGGGGGGTGGCGGGAGCGGTGGGCGGCGGGGGGGGAGATGAGGGGGGGTTCTTAGCAGTCTGAGGCTAAAATAAGTGTGCTGTTTTTTCTGAGAAATGTCACACTGCCTGCTTACAGGATATTTATTGTACCTTCACAGTACCTGTACCAGCCACTCAGTTTCCCCTATTGGGGGGAGAGGACTAAAGAACCCCCTCCAGCTGCTAGGACACACACTGTTTGTAGCACAGATTGAAAGAATATGGGTATTGTAACTCCCCCTAGAGGAGACTTTAAGGCATTACAATGTAAATATGAAAGAAAAGGCATAGGTGAACTTTGCAGTTCCTAAGCTTTTCTCTTACCTTTTCCTCGCTGCAGGATACTGCTGAAAACAGACAGATCCAAACGTTACCCATCACGGCGGGTAGCGTAGTTAAACCTTCAAAGACCGGGCCTCTTTTAATAGGGGTTCCACTCCTTTGGACCTGTATAGAACCCCTCAGGACAACTTTAGGTAATGTAGCAAGATCAAAAAGAGTCCTGGTTCCTAGAGTCCAGCCCTCAAAAAGAAGCGTTACAGGCAAAACCTCGTTCTTGTATGCAAGGCCCGGGTACCATCCTGTGGCCGCAGTGGCGTGGATGGATCCGGTTGTGGAGGTTTTTTAAATCCAGCATGGATCCCTCCTGGAGCTCCTCATAGCACATCTTCACTCGTGACACTTTTGAAACTTTTTTGGGACATTGACATTTATACAGTGATCAGAGCTAAAAATAGCCACTGATTACTGTATAAATGTCACTGGTAGGGAAGGGAATAACACTAGGGGGCGATCAAGGGGTTAAGTGTTCCCTAGGGAGGTGTTTTCCCCGTGGGGGGGATGGGACTGACTGGGAGTAGAGAGAGATCTATTTTCCTGATCACTAGGAACAGCAGATCTCTCTCTACTTCCCTGACAGAACAGGGATCTGTCTGTTAACATTGACAGATCCCCATTCTGGCTTTCTGAGGAGCGAATGCCGGTCGCCGGTGGTGGACATCGCGGCCGCCGGCCACGCGCAGCGGCTTCGGTGTCGCGCCGCGGGTGCGCGCACCCTCTAGAGCTCTTAAAGCGGCCAACGTACACCTACGTTGATTCGCGTAGCCGTGCCAACCTGCCGCAGTATAATTATGGCGGCTGGTCGGCAAGCGATTAAAGAGAAACTTCAGCTCTACCTTCAGTTCACAGCTGTATGGGCTCCTTTCCTGTACTGAAACTGGTTACCTGTGAACTTTAAAGCTGCAGCAATAAAATAAGGAATGTATGGGGTAAATCAGCGCAGTGGCTGAACCTTTCCTGAAATATAGAGCTGCTGCCTCTACAAATACAATTCCACCTAGGTGGAGTGTATTAGAAATTGAATGGAAAGCAGGAGTAGGTATGGCGCTGCCCTAATGGAGTGAAGAAAATTTATTTAAGTGGTGAACAGTTACTCTGTGTATTTAATTTCTGTGGGTCTTAGGTGATATTTATAAATAATAGACATTGACAAAACCGTAAATAAAAATGAAATTGGAATTTCTGTATGCCAGGAATTAATAAATGATGGTTTCTTTAGCTATGTGAGTGATTTAGTCACAGCCTGTGATTAATGCAAGGTTGTTAATTCCTGCCCCATTGTAATGTGGGTGAAATATCAGAATAAAGTGCCACAATCTTATATTTCATTATCTATATGCAAAATGACAACGTGCAATTAGTGCAGAAAAAAGTGCTGGATTGCAACAAAGTGACTAGTGCTAGATTATACAAAAAAGTGACTTGTGTGCATAAAACCAGTATTATTGGATAAGAAAAGTTCCATTGGTTGTAAAAAAGTTCTTTTGGAATGGTTCTGAGGGAATCCCCTCTCTGGGAAACAAATTGATATGGGAAACTTCTTGTCCAGGTGCTGGCTGGTTAATAGTGCCTCAAGAGCACGCTCTTGAGGCACTATTAACCAGCCAGCACCTGGACAAGAAGTTTCCCATATCAATTTGTTTCCCAGAGAGGGGATTCCTTCACTCCATTAGGGCAGCAATAAAATAAAGCCCCTTCATTTGCAGGCTGGAGGATCTCCATCATCATCTAGCTCTTTAATCCCCAGCCTTACCATCCCTAGTGTGGGCTGGGTGCAACATTGTGCAGTGGGCAATAAGCATACAGTCCAAGTTTGATAACAGCAATGTATTGTACAAAAGTTTAGCAAGTACAAAAAGGTCCAACGGGGAGTCTCACCCATGACGTTTAAAAGGGCTACAGATTTAAAGGAACATTTGCGGGTCCACACAGGGGAACGACCTTTTGTGTGCCAAGTTTGTGGTAAGGGTTTTCACACAGTCATCGGCCCTGTCTAGCCATCATGCATCTACACCGGTGAAAAGCCTTTTCAGTGTGACATATGCTATATGCTTACAACTGGAACAGGGGTTGAACAGCCTCTACCATGAGGAGCTGGAGTCTTCGATAGACTCTGCCTGACCGAAGATGGCAGCCAAAGTCACATGGGGTGCCAGCATCCAATTGCATAGCTACCTCCCTGTAACCGAGAAAATCATAGAGGAACTGAAGCGTCACCTGCAGTGGAGCATACAGACTGCACCTGCCTACACTGGCCCATCCCTTTCATTCATTGTATTTTTTTTTTTCAGTCATGGAAGCTCAGCATCACAAGTGTACCTTAAAGGAGAAATCCAATCAAAGCTCGCTTGGCTGGGCTTCTCCTATGGATCACAGGAGTGCAGTTCGTTTTGCACTCCTGTGACCCATTTTCAGCAGAGAGCAGACTAAAGTACGCTTTCTGCTGACGTCGTGAATATCAGTCCAGGCACCGCATCATCCCGACAATGGAAGACTGGATCCGCCAGGTGCCTGGACTGACCCCTGTCTCAGTTTCTCAGCGAGCCGCTGGGAGGCTGAGATGGTCGCTCCCTGCCCCCCCACAGCTCATTGCTTCATTGGGCGCGGAGAGAGATGAGCAGAGAGCTGTGACTGACAGTCTGCAGCTCTCTGCTCAAGGAGCTGTGAAAACTGATTGATCGGCGATGTTCGATTGCTCGGTTTTCAGTGCAGAGGCATTGGGGGGAAAGATGCAGTATCGGACCCATGCTGCATCCACTGAGGTAAGTATAAATCTGCAAAAAAAAAAAAAGAAACCAATGCTTTTCTTTTAAGCTGGGTACACAGGATCCAAGTATCAGATCAGTCGAACGGTCTTGTTGGAAAACCAGCATCCGACCAGAAGCCAATCAGTGATGGCAGCCAATGCCTGCGAGCGCTGATCAGTGTGTTCTGGCGGGTGGCAGTCCCCCTGTCAGAACACAATAGCACAGCGGGGGAGATCGCTGCACTAACATCACTTGTGTTAGTACACCAAACTCTCACGCTAGGTACACCTAGCAGGGCGCACGAAAAAAAAACAGATATGTTAGTGCAGCCATCTTCCCCGCTGTGCTATTGTGTTCTGACAGGGGGACTGCCCACCTGCCAGAACATACTGCTGCTGGTCAGATTCTGGTTTTCCAGCAAGAGCGTAGAAGCCGGTTGTGAGACCGGACAGGCAGCTGTACACACGTACCAAATGTCATTCAGTTCCTGTTGAACCAGCTGATGTTTGGATCGTGTGCACCCAGCTTCGTTTTTTTTTTCATTCAGCCCACTGGGTGAACGTTACCTAGGGTGGTGTGCATGCAAATGTAGCCTATCTAGGAAATCCCATTCCTTCAAATTAACAACCTCCCCTCCAGGCATTTTAATATTTGAACAACTCTTCCAAAGAGCCAGCCCACTGCTTGCATCAAACTTTTGTTGCATTCTGCAGCAGGGTCCTGAGATGTTTGTAGGAAGCTAGGTATAGCCCCTTCCCATCAGTTATGATCTGTCTGCAGTGCATAAAGAAGCACAGAGACCAATGGCATACTGAGGGGGGTGAGGTCACCTGACATTTGTGGACTTTGTCAGGTGGCCACACACAAAGTGCGTCCATCAGCGATCACTGCTAGTAACTGCTGGCTGTGCGGAGAGCTATGAAAAGCTGCATCCACCAGCAAACTGTCATTATGGTGAACAGGGCCGGTGTTCTGCCATATAGTGTCCTCGTATCAAATAGTGTCCGCCTCGTACTGCGCAGGCGCAGCGCCTGCGCAGTACGGAGGAGCAGGAGATGCCGAAAATGCCCGAAGTTGATCAGCTGACCATCAGCTGTACACGATGGCAGTGTAAGAGGGCCCCTCGCGGGCTCGCTTCGCTCGCCACGCTTCGCTCGCCACGCTTCGGGCACGGCCTCGCTGCGCTCGGCAAATATTTATTCTAACTCTATGTCCACTTGGATAGTAGGGAATGATCCTGGACATAGGGTAAGAATAAATGCGCAGGCGCCGTGTACAGCTGACGATCAGCTGTTGAACTTCGGAGACTTTCGGCGTCTCTTTTGTCCTCCGTACTGCGCCTGCGCAGTACAAGGAGGACACTATATGATAGGGGACTGAATTCGATAAGACACCGGCAGCTGCACCTAGTCGCCCTCATCCATAGCTATAAACAAAAGATTTTTGCCTCTACAATTCGCACTGGCTTTAATGACTGGTGCGAATGTAGCCAAACAGGTACAACATATGTAGGAGGATTTTTTCATCCTATCCTACATGTATCACCTGAGGCCAGTCACTTCACTGGGTATAAGGGTTTACAACCACTTTGATTTCACAGGTGAGACTAACTTATGAACCAAATCAACATAAAACAATGGAAGATTAAGAACAGTATTAGCCCTGGTCAGATAGGAATTTTAGGTAGACAGCAAAACATTCTAGAGAGGAGCAAAAATTCAATTTACATCTAGACAATGCAACCAACCAACCGAACACTAACCTGATTACAAGAAAAGTGTTCATTGTACTCGGAGTCAATCTGTGATAGTGTAACAAGGAACAAAAAGCAACAGGAAGATAGACCTGAGTTGTGCCCTGGTCAAATGGTCAGTATGCCTGAAAGGGGGCATACCCAAGTATGAATTGAAATAAAATAAAAATAGAAAAGAAAAAGGGAATGGGTGGGTGGGACACGAGATCCTACGACCACAAGCAAGGAGAAGAAGGAGGGCAGGCTTTATGCAGCTTGACTCCTCCTACAATAACAGGCTGACCTGCGGTCAGCCTTACACTTGTACTCGGAGTCAATCTGTGATAGTGTAACAAGGAACAAAAAGCAACAGGAAGATAGACCTGAGTTGTGCCCTGGTCAAATGGTCAGTATGCCTGAAAGGGGGCAAAAATGACCAGTAGGATGAATATGATGCCAAATTATAGTCTACTGAAATTACGTATAACTATCAAATAACAAATGCTTATGGTATCTCAAAAATGGCTCTGGGCCAAACCCAGAGAAACCAGACGACCTCCACCTACCCAACGGGCTGGGGTCCCTGGCACAAATACACCGAACCTGCTCCTATCACTTATGACCCAAACCGGGTATAAGCCTGCCCTGAGCACCTAGCTGGTACCCAACATGAAGGAGACCATGAGAATGTGATAGATACCACACGGAAAAATTCGACCCATGGTGAGAAGTCTGCTGATCACAGCAGGAGGGCTACTCTTCAAGAACCCTGAGGATTGCTAATCAAATGCGCAGCAAATAAAGAAAGTCTGTCGGGGTCTCCAACAACATGAAAAACTGAGCCCAACCAGAAACGCCCTGACAATGCCATGCCGATACGTGATAAAAGGGCCAAAAACCGAACCAAGTAGGAAGCCTACTGATCCTGACCTAGAGACTTGAGAAAATTCGGAATCCACTAACCCCCTGAGCCTGTAAAAGCTGCTGGAGCTGCCATGCTGACTTACCATAGTTCCATGCTTCCGCCAATCCTAGCCAAAAGTAACTAGGAAATAAAAGGACGTGTGCATACCAGAGGGAAAAACCAGTCCCCTGGGTAACCTACTCCGCGTAAGTGGCATGCCACTGGGACAGCAACATGAACTACGAAAGAACGTGAGCATGCTGAGAACCTGCGTCAGGAACGTAGCTGCATGAAAGAACGAAACACATGTATTATGCGAGCTACAAACCGTAAGCAGCCTAAGCACCGAAGCTGCAAGAAACCGCAAACTACATGAAAACCCCGGTAGCACGAGAACGTGAATGATGAACAGCGTGAGAAACATGAGAACGAGAGTAACCTTGGGAAAACATGAGAAAACCTAGAAGAACGAGAGAAACATAAGTGAGATTATCATAGAAACAATAAATTGCAAAAAAAAAAAAAAAAAAAAAAACGTAAATTGCATGAGACACGTAGACTGCATGAGAAACGTAAATTGCATGAGAAACGTAAATTGCATGAGAAACGTAAATTGCATGAGAAACGTGAGTTTGTATGAAATACATAAACAGCGTAAGAACAGATGAGGAGACTTGCCACCGAACAAGCCAATTAAAAACGATCACCTCAATCTGTCAACCCATAGACGTGATGGGTATTCAACAGTGGTAGAACATGAACAACCCAGCTGTTTGACAGCAACCAAATAACATACATAACAAGCAGCCCCAAGACATAATACCCCTGGTACCTGACAATGATGATGTGGGTGCAGGAATGGCAAGACCAATAGCGCAAGAATGTGAACCTAATGATGACACCCCCCTACTGTATGCAGTGAGTGAGCCCGAGCAACCTGCAGCGCCTGGACAGGAAAATTAAAAACGAACACTCAGGGCTAAGATACCCACAGACAGAGGTGGGTAAAAGTAAAAGTGTAATGGTGAACGTGCACGTATGACGTATGGAAACAGGCGAGAAGATTGTGGGACAACAATCAATTAAAAACGAAACCTCAGCCTGTACAGATCTGTAGACGTGACAGACCCTGAATATGAGCACTAGCTAACGGAAATGCAGCGAACGAAAAACTGTGACAAACACATGACGTAAACATATATCATAAACGTAAAATACATGGGAAACCGAGGGAAGCATGGAAAGCGAGAGAAGCCTGGGAAAACGAGAAAAGCAATGGAAAACGAGAGAAGCAATGGAAAACGAGAGAAGCAATGGAAAACGAGAAAAACATGGGAAAACGAGAGAAGCAATGGAAAACGAGAGAGGCAATGGAAAACGAGAGAAGCAATGGAAACCGAGAGAAGCAATGGAAAACGAGAGAAGCAATGGAAACCGAGAGAAGCAATGGAAAACGAGAGAAGCAATGGAAAACGAGAGAAGCATGGAAAACGAGAATCAAAGGAAAACGTAAGAATCAAGGAAACACGAGAGAACAAACGTGAGCACCAAGGGAAAAAACGTGAAAACATACGAAAAGTAAACACGATAAATGTAAGAAACATGAAAAGGCATAAGAAGGGACACATAGCACGAGAAATCTTAATTGCATGAAAACACTGTAAAAATTGCATGAAAATATTGAAAAAATTGCATGAAAACACTGTAAACTGCATGAAAACACCCGAAAGCAACATGGAAAACAAGAGAAACATGGGAAAACGTGAGAAACATGGGAAAACGTGAGAAGACGTGAGAAACATGGGAAGACGTGAGAAACATGGGAAGACGCAAGCATGAACAAATGTGCGAGGCATGGAAAACGTGGGAAGCGTAAGAAACATGGAAAACGTGCGAACCAAGAGAACACGTGAGAACCATGTAAGGTGTGAGTAACATGGGAAACACAAGAAATGTAAGAAACATGAATAGGCAAGAGAGATGACAAATTGCATAAGAAAACGAACATTGCATGAGAACACCGTAAATTACATGAGAACGTAAATTACATGAGAAACGTAAATTGCATGATGAGAATCGTAAATAACATGAGAAACATAAATTGCATAAGAAAATGTAAATTGACCATAACAAAGCATGAGAGATGGAAAAATATGCATAAGAAACCACAATTTATAAAACCGTGAAATGCCTTAACACGTGTAAAATGCATGAGAAACCGTAAAATGCATGAGAACCGTAAAAAACCTGAGAAACCATAAAAAACACAAGAAACCGTAAATTTACTGAAACCGTAAAAAACAAAAACTGTAAAATGCATGAGAACCCATAAATTTTATGAGAAACCATAACTCGCATGAGAAACCGTAAAATGCACGATAACCGTAAAATGCATGAGAATCGTAATCGTATGCGAAACTAAACATGCATGCGAACCGTAACTAGCATGGAACCGTAAAAACGAATAAGAAATCGTAAATCGCATGTAAATCGTAAAATGCATGAGAAATCGTGAATAAATGAGAAATCGTAAATCGCATGAAACCATAAAATACATGAGAAACCGTAAATATAAATCGTAAAATGCATGAGAACCCATGAGAACTGTGAATCGCATGAGAAACCAAAATTATATGAGAAATTGTAAATTACATACCCCCCAAAGGACCCTCGCAGAAAATAACGAGAGGACAGGCAACGAGCAAGTGTCCTGCCAACCCCCCAGCCTGAATTATCCCCTGAACCCTGTGCTTACACATGCGTACCGTAAATTCCCCTGAACCCGTCCTGCATGAAACCATGAAAAAACATGAGAAACCGTGAATTGTATGAGAACCGTAAAATGCGTGAGAAACCGTAAAATGCATGAGGAAACCGAAAAAAACGCATGGGAAAACCGCAAAATTAATGAGAAAACCGCAAAATGCATGCGCAAACCCGCAAAGTGCACGAGCAACCAAAAACACCTGAAAAACTGCAACATGCATAAGAATCCGCAAATTGAAAGAAAGCGCAAAAAATGAAAGGGAAATCGCAAATAGCAAGAAACCATGAAATGCATACGAAACCGCAACCGATCAGTAGGAGGCATGATTCCACACTCCGCACCATCACCAGAACAGGGGTGAATGGGGAGCGCCAGCCCATGCAACCACCAATGACCCCCTGCCGCAGACAGGAAGTGAAGGGAATCCCGTGGTAGGGGACACAAATGGTCAACGCTAATCAAAGTACCTGGAGGTGATGATCTGGGAGGGGGAGGGGGAGGGCGATCACGCGCCTGGACGACAGCGACGCGCAGCACACAGCACACTCTGGCAGCCCTCCCCACACAGGAGGAACTGCGAAGCGAAGAGCCCCAGATACCACCGACACAGAGCAGAGGAGGGGCGAGGCCAGAGGCAGCCCCAGCAACAGGTCCCCGGCGAGGAGCCCACAATCCAAAGGGGACTGATCATCATTGAAAGCATGGACTGCAAAATAAATTTTCACACATTGGGTGTAGGTGTGGTTCCCACCGGTGACATTCACCCCTCCTGTCCTGGGGATCACAACTCCACACTTTGGATCATCACCAGAACAGGGGTGGACGAGGAGCGCTAGTTGCAGCAACAACCAGTGACCTCCTGCTGTGGGACAGGAAGCGAAGGGAATCTCGTGGTTGGGGACACAGATGGCCAATAATAACAACAGTTAGTTGGAGGTAATGATCGGGAAGGAGGAGGGGGAGAGGGAGGGCGACCACGTGTCTGGATGACAGCGATGAGCAGGACACAGCACACACGAGGAGCTGCGAAGTGAGGAAGCCCCAGCCATCACCGACACAGAGCAGAGGAGGGGGCGGGGCCAGAGATAGCCCAAGCAACAGGTCCCCGGCGAGGAGGAGGGGAGAGAGAGAGCGCCCAGAGAGCGACCGAGAGCCCCCCCGCAGCGCGCACACACTGCCCCCCACCAGCCGGGAGACATGAGCACCCCCCGGGGACGAGCCCGAGCTGGACCTCGACCATCCCCTCCAGCACAACAGGGGCGCTGAGGCCGGGCGAGGAGGACAGAGGCGAGTGTGAGCGTGCGGACACCGGCACGGCTCCCATGACGGAGGACGGGAACCCAGAGGGCCGCCCGCAGCGCTGTGTGAGGGAGAGCGGTCCCCACGAGCGGTGCTCCCCCCTCCTTCAAACCTGCAACCCCGCCGCTGCCACAGGGAGACTCGCTCCTCGCAGCCGCACATCCTCCCGCTGAGACAAAACCCGGAAGTGACGTCAGACGCACACGAGATCCTACGACCACAAGCAAGGAGAAGAAGGAGGGCAGGCTTTATGCAGCTTGACTCCTCCTACAATAACAGGCTGACCTGCGGTCAGCCTTACACTTGTCTCATGCCATTCTTCTTTAGAAAATCTAGAAGAGCTACAATTTAACCAACCCTACAATTTCTCCATCAGTTTCTGGATAGATTATACTGTAGCTGGGAAACATGTTAAAAGGAGAAGTACAGTCAAAGCTTGTTTGACTGTATTTCTCCTGTGGATCACAAGGGTGCAGTACGTTCTGCACACCTGTGACCCGTTTTTAGCAGACAGCGGGCTGAAGTTCGCTGTCTGCTGATGTCACAGCGTCGGTCCAGACTTGGGCAAGATTGTGACAATGGATTTGGGATTTGTCCACATGCCTGGACCGGCACCCGGCTCAGCCTCTCAGCAAGCCACTAAGAGCCTGAGCTGGCTGCTCCTGCCCCCTCAAGTGAGCCCGGGGGGGTGGGGGGCGGAGTAGAGAGCCGCAGACTGACAGCAGCTCTCTGCTTGGGGATCTGCGAGAACCAAGTGATCAGCGGTGTTAGATCGCTCGGTTCTGAGTCTTAGAGGCGCCGGGTGACAGATAGCAGTATGATCCTGGAAAAAAACATAACCCCACACTGCTCTTTTAATATAATTGAGCTGAGGTGTAAAGGAAACTGTAACAATTACAAGAACATTCAGCCTAGATAAGACTAATCACCAGTATACTTAAAGGGGTGCATATATATATATATATATATACACTGTATCTATCTATCTATCTATCTATCTATCTATCTATCTATCTATCTAGATAGATAGATAGATAGATATACAGTTGTGCTGAGTTTACATACCCTGGCAGAATTTAGTATTTCTTGGCCATTTTTCAGAGAATATGAATAACACAAAAACTTTTCCTTCACACATGGTTAGTGTTTGGCTGAAGCCATTTATTATCAATCAACTGCGTTTACTCTTTTTAAATCATAATGACAATAGAAACTACCCAAATGACCCTGATCATAAGTTTACATACCCTGGTGATTTTGGCCAGATAACATGCACACAAGTTGACACAAACGGGTTAGAATGGCTATTAAAGGTAACTATCCTCACCTGTTATCTGTTTGCTTGTAATTAGTGTGTGTGTGTATAAAAGGTTAATGAGTTTCTGGACTCCTGACAGACCCTTGCATCTTTCATCCAGTGCTGCACTGACGTTTCTGGATTCTGAGTCATGGGGAAAGCAAAAGAATTGTCAAAGGATCTGCGTGAAAAGGTAGTTGAACTGTATAAAACAGGAAAGGGCTATAGCAAGATATATAATGATAATCAGCGGTGTTCAAACTCTAATCAAGAAGTTGAAAATGAGGGGTTCTGTTGAAACCAAACCACGGTCAAGTAGACAAACTAAAATTCCAGCCACAACTGCCAGGAAAATTGTTCGGGATGCAAAGAAAAACCCAAAAAATCACTTCAGATGAAATACAGGACTCTGAAAACATGTGGTGTGGCTGTTTCAAAATGCACAATAAGGAGGCATATGAAGAAAGATGGGCTGCATGGTCGAGTCGCCAGAAGAAAGCCATTACTACGCAGATGCCACAAAGTATCCCGCTTATAATACGCCAAACAGCAGGGAGACAGGTCTCAAACCTTCTGGAACAAAGTCATTTGGAGTGATTAGACCAAAATTTAGCTTTTTGGCCACAACCATAAACACTACATTTGGAGAGGAGTCAACAAGGCCTATGATGAAAGGTACACCATTCCTCCTACGGAGGTGGATCGCTGATGTTTTGGGGATGTATGAGCTACAAAGGCACATTAAATTTGGCCAAAACTGATGGCAAGATGAATGCAGAATGTTATCAAAAAATACTGGAGGAACCTTTGCATTCATCGGCCAAGAAGCTGGGCATGGGACATACTTGGACAATCCAACATGGCAATGATCCAAAACACAAGGCCAAGTCAACCTGTCATTGGCTACAGCAGAAAAAGTGAAAGAGTGGAGTTGTTGAGGTTGTTGAGGAGTGGGGTACGCCACGTCCTTAACAAACAATGACTTCAGCTGTCAGTGGCATTCCCCGCTGACATCTAAATGTAAACAAAAGAATGCCGGCATTACATTTTTTTTTTTTTAACTTTGGGTCTGATGTGGATTTTAAGGGGAATCCTATACCAATTAAGAAAAATAGTGTGGGGTCCCCCCCAAAATCCATACCAGACTTTTAGGTCTGGTATGGATTTTGAGGGGAACTCCACGCCATAATTTTTTGTTAAAGGCGTTTAAGGCGTTTATCCGAGTATACAGCCTTGCAGGCCAGGAAAGATGGGACACGAGCGATCGCCCCCCCTCCTGAACCATACTAGGCCACATGCCCTCAACATGGGGGGCTCAAAGCACCTTGTCCCCATGTTGATGAGGACAAGGGCCTCTTCCCCACAACCCTGGACCGGTGGTTGTGGGGATGCAGGGGATGACTTTTCAGAATCTGGAAGCCCCCTTTAACAAGGGGCCCTCCAGAAACCACTCTGTGTGAATGAGTATGGGGTGCATTGTACCCCTACTCATTCACCAAAAAAGTTTCAAAAATAAATTAAAACACAGAGACAGTTTTTGGTAAGTCCTTTATATATATATATATATATATATATATATATATATATATATATATATATATAAAAAAAAAATCCCTATTATAGAACCCTGATGTAGATCCAACATCAATCATGAAAAAAAAAAAGGCTCCGCACTCTATGCTGGCTCCCACAACATGACAGTTCCGCTACTAAATAAACGAAGGGGCGGGTCATCCGATAACCTCTCTGGGTGACTCTGCCCCTTGTGATGTCATCAACCTGGCATGCTCAATTTAAAAAAACATTTTCATACAAAATATCACCTAACATCATTCACAATTATGATATGTATGGTTATTTGTAAATAACAAAATTCTGATGAGATGCTTTATTAATTCATTGTGGTCTTTAATATCCGCTAACTACTGTGTTCATTGACATTGGAATGCAAAAGGCTCCGCCAATGCAAACTTCCACGTCCTTCTATTAAGTGTGGGTGGATGTCTCCTCTACGAGTCATGCCTCTAATTTGTTCCTCAGTTCCAATAAACTCTTGGACTTTGGCAGACATATCTGAAAACAACATAATGTTCTTTTGCATATTAACCAAGTTTTATTGAGCTATTTAACCAACTGTGAACCAAGCACTGTATAAAAACTTCCTGCCAGAGTCTACTTGAAAGAAAACCTGTCTTGAAGAGAAAAAAGTGAGCTGCCATTCCTTGTCTTTCTCTGAAAATGCAATGTGCTTGGCTGTCATGCTAACACTGTGTTCAGTACTGATTATGAACAGACTAGGAGTTTTGAATGCCATTGCCTGCAGCTTTTTAATGAGTTAGCCATTCGGAGAGAACAGAAGGCAGAGTCAGCCAAACAAGCACACTTTTCGGGAAGTCAATATTGACAAATTTTCTATTTTTCTTATGATTGGTGTTCTTTAATCACTTCAGCTCTGGAAGGTTTTACCCACTTCCTGACCAGGCCATTTTTTTTGCGATACGGCGCTGCGTTGCTTTAACTGACAAATGCACAGTCATGTGATGCTGTACCCAAATAAAATGTATGTGCTTTTTTTCCCCACAAATAGAGCTTTCTTCTGGTGGTATTTTTGCGCTATAAACAAAAAAGACAGACAATTTTGAATAAAAAACAATATTTTTTACATTCTGCTATAAAACATTCCCAATAAAATTAAAAAAAAAATCAAATTTCTTCATCAGTTTAGGCCAATATGTATTCTGCTACATATTTTTGGTAAAAGAAAATCCCAATAAGCGAATATTGATCGATTTGCGCAAAAGTTATAGCCACGAAAAAACTATGGGATATATATTTAGGGACTTTTTATATTTTTTTGTTTTTACTAGTAATGGCGACAATCAGCGATGGACAAAAGGGGTTGATTTACTAAAGGCAACTAGACTGTGCACTTTGCAAAGTGCATTTGCACTCTGCAGGTGCAATTGCTCCAGAGCTTAGTAAATGAGGTAAAGCTTCACTTTGCAAAGAACACCCAATCACATACAAAGAAAAATAAAAAAACAGCATATTTGCTTGCACGTGATTGGATGATGGAAGTCAGCAGAGCTTCTGCTCATTTACTAAGCTCTGGAGCAACTGCTCTTGTAGAGTGCAACTGCACTTTGCAAAGTGCACAGTCAATTTGCCTTTAGTAAATCAACCCCTAAGTGAAACTTTTTGGGGACCAGTGACACTAATACAGTAATCAGTGCTAAAAAAAATGCACTGTCACAGTATAAATGACACTGGCAGGGAAGGGGTTAACATCAGGGGTGATCAAAGGGTTAAGTGTGTCCCTGGGAGGTGCTTACTAACTGTGTGGGGGACGGATACACTGGAAGAAAAGAGAGATCCGCGTTTCAGCTCAGCTGAAACACAAGATCTCTTTCGCTCCCTAACAAATCAGCGGTCTGCCTTGTTTACATAGGCAGACCGCTGCTCCATCTCTCCTCTGAACGCTCAGCAGGTCACGGCGGCCACCGCACCCGTTGATTGGCTCCTGCTGTGTCCAATTACAGCAGGAGTGGCGCTCCGGCAGCGCACGTGCACCCCCTACACTGCGTGCACAAAATCACGTACTGGTACATGATTTTGCACAGCCGGGCCGCCCTGCCACAGTATATATGTGGTGCGCGGTCCGGAAGCTGTTAACCGCTTGCTGACCGTCCGCCGCAGTTATACTGCAGCAGAATGGCACAGGCAGGTGAATCGCCGTCATGATAAGTCGGTACCATAGACGCCCACTAGGGGATGCTCGCCCATGGAGCCGATGCGAGTGCCCGACGGTCTCGATCACCACCGGGCTCCCGCAATCGATCGGGGCACACGTAAACACACAGTTTCCGGTTCTCTGAGGGGAGAACTTACAGATCCTCTGTTCATACAGAGTATGAACAGGGGATCTGTTTCCCTGCACAGTCCACATCCCTCTTCAGTTAGAACACTTCCTAGGACACACATTAACCCCTTCACTGCCCCCTAGTGTTAACCCCTTCATTGCCAGTGACATTTTTACAGTAATCAATGCATTTTTAATTGCACTGATCGCTGTATTAATGCCAATGGTCCCAAAAATGTGTCAGAATTGTTCAACGTGTCCGCCCTAATGTCGCAGTCACGATAAAAAACCTTGATCACCGCCATTACCAGTAAAAAAAAAATTATTCATAAAAATGCCATAAAACTATCTCCTATTTTGTAGACGTTATAACTTTTGCACAAGCAAATCAATATACGCTTATTGCAATTTTTTTTTTACCAAAAATATGTAGAAGAATATGTATCGGCCTAAACTGAGGAAAAAAAATGTTTTTTTTTAAATATTGGGGATATATATTTTGGGGATATTTATTATAACAAAAAGTAAAAAAAAATGCGTTTTTTTCAAAATTGTTGCTCTTTTTTTGTTTATAGCACAAAAAATAAAAACCGTAGAGGTGATCAAATACCACCAAAAGAAAGCTCTATTTGTGGGGAAAAAAGGACGTCGATTTTGTTTGGGAGCCAAGTTGCACGACCGCGCAATTATCAGTTAAAGCGACGCAGTGCCGAATCGCAAAAAGTGCTCTGGTCTTTGGCCAGCCAAATGGTCCGGGGCTGAAGGGGTTAAAGTGCATCTTGAGGTAACAACCTTTTTTCTGTGGATAAAGTGGGGGGAGGGTCCTTTGTTGCATTTTTATTATTGGGGAGATTCACTTCTCTGTTTGTGTTGGGGTCCATTGTCACCAAGAAAAAAAAAGGAAAGACAACATTTGGGTGTTGACCTCAGACATAGACAAGACATAAGGAGGAATCTTTCACTGGAGACACCAGTTCTGGGAACAACTGTCTAAGATGGGAAATCCTCCACTCCTCTAACTTCCCATTCCATCTCTGGGGCAGAGTGAAGAAAAATATCCCTATTATTGCACTCACAGCGAAAACTAAACTGACAAGTGTTTCAAGTGGTTCTAAAGTCTCAATGTTTTTCACCTTAATGCAGTTGTTGCATTAGGGTAAAAACCACCCCAATAACAGACCCCCCCCAACCCTAACCACTTACCTGACACCTCTCATCACTCCAGCTTGCTGTCCCGGCTGCAGCTCTAATATCCTCTCTTCATCTTCTCACAAGAGATATTGAAGGAAGTGGGAGCCATTGGGGTTGATTTACTAAAGGCAAAAAGACTGTGCACTTTGCAAAATGCAGTTGCCCTCTGCAAGAACAGTTGCTCCAGAGCTTAGTAAATGAGCAGAAGCTCTGCTGACTTCCATTATCCAATCACGTGCAAGAAATAATGCAGTTTTTTTTCCCTGCACCTGATTGGGTATTCTTTGCAAAGTGAAGCTTGACCTTATTTACTAAGCTCTGGAGCAACTGAACTTGCAGAGTACAACTGCACTTTGCAAAGTACACAGTTTGTCTTTAGTAAATCAACCCCATAGCTTCCTGCTGCTGTCAGTAAAACTCCTGTGAGGGGCGTGGCTTGCCAGAACTTTGTGTGTCTATGGGTGCACACAATGCTGCTTTCACTAGCACCAGCTTCTAAAGCCTGGTGCACACGTACCGAAATTTGGCTGGTTCAGTAGAAGTCAGTCTAAAGACCAGCTTCTGTTGAACAATTATGCTAGAAAACCAACATTCAATCAGTGCTCGCAGCCAATAGCTGCAGCACTGATCTGTGTGTTCTGACTGTCAGAATACAATAGCACAGCAGGGGAGATCTCGGAATCAACATCGCTTGTGTTGATGCAGGGATCTATCATGTTTTTTTCATCCAACCTGCTGGTTGAACGAAAAAAGAAAAAACTGCATATGTATACCCAGCTTAATTCTCAAGCTGCAATACCCTTTTGGGAGTATAATTGACTGATTGGCTGCTGTGACCAACAGAACAACAGAATTGGGGATCAATTTTGTCTTGCGAGAAATACTGCATAAACATATACAAATAACCAGCCAACAGAATCATATGTTACAAAATAGGTTTATTGTAAACAACAAATAGACACCAACATCCCCATAGTGTGAAGTTAGCACAACACTGCAAAATGAACACAACACTTAACACCTATTGGGGAAAGTGTTTGTGAGAAGATCAAATAGAATGCAGCGGTCATTAGAGACACCCTGATAAGACACAATTCCTGATAAGTGCATTGGAATCCTGGAGCATTGTTTGACTCACATGGAGCAGGGCCAGATAACAAGGGCCTGTATTCTTTTTCTCTAGATTTCTGATACTACTGTATTAAATAAAGTAATACATGAAGCACAGCATGCCCTCGACAGGCCGGATTTTATTTCTACACCATGTGCCAAAGTGATCCATTAAAGCTTTGTACACACAATGAGAATATCGGAGGAACAATTGTGTGTTTCTTTGCATGCTAGTCTCATATCGAAAACCAATAGGTTACTTAACCTTCCTGGCGGTATGATTATGTCAGATTTTTGATGCTGAAAGTGGTACATTGTTTCGCATGGAAATTTGGCGTTTTATATTGTATTTCTGTAATTCTTAGGAATAACACACTTAAATCTGTCAAACAAGAGTCTAGTAGACATCCTGGGCATGATAAAGTTTGAAACACAAAATCATAAATTATAATATAATAAATAACTATAAATAATTATAACAAATAATAATATAATACAAATTATTCAATAGTGTAATCAACTCAAAAACACTGAAATTTGCCGAATTGTCGCTGTCGTCACTTTCAGTGTTTGATGACGAATTTTCCCACAAATCACTATCCCTCAATTCTGCAAGTGAATTAAATTTATTATTGCTGTTTTCTAGCTGGTCTAAAACTGCTTTTGACGTAAAGGGACGCTTTTTGGTTACTATGGACAATCTCCAGTTTCCAGGCAGAAAGAACAGTATATATAATATAAAAGTGCATGCAGGGCACTGGACAAAGGGACAAAAGGGAGGTCCAATAATTAGATACAGTAATGTAACCTGTTAGATTACAGTGTACTGTATGTGTTATGTTTTTTGCACTTTTTGAATTTCCCACCGGGCTCTGTCCCCGTGCGTCGCAACACTCGCAGGGAACGGAGCCCGGCATATAGTACATCGGGCGGAGGACACAGCCGCCGCACACATCGGGGAGACATCGCAGGATGATGGGGACAAGGTAAGTAACTTTGCCTGGATACTGCGATGCAGCCCTGAGTGTGGCTCGGGGTTACTGCTTTTAGTATGGAAAATTCACCCTGATCCACACTCAGGAATACCGCTAAGAGGGTTAAGTTACAAAAATACTTGTACAACAGAATACAAATGTGGAAGTGATGTAATGTGTTGTATTGTATTGGCATGTATTCTCTCATTTCCGAGCATGCGTGGTCTTGGCCTTCCAATTTTTTCGGACAAATACTGTACTGATTAAACGAAAATCATTTGTTATGGTATCGCACAAGAAAAGTTTTCGTGTTTGTCTCTTCGGTTAATTTCCCATGAACTGTCGTAATCGACTCGAAAAGCTCTATACTAACAATAAGATTATTGTACGATCGCTTTGAAAGCGGTATTTTTCATCTGATATTCTGATCATGTGTACCAGGCATAACACATGGCTAATCTTAAAGTAGGTATAAACCCCCATGCATGAATTGTACCTATAAGTAATCCAATAATAAGGCTTACTTCTAGATACTGTAAATATCTCCTAAACTTGCACCATTTAGGAGACATTTGTTGCAGATGCAGCCAGTGACATCACTGGCACATGCGCGCTAAAGAAATGGGATACCTGTGCTGTTCCTTCAGAGTCCTGTGCCATAAACGGCAGCTCCCACGCACATGCACGGGAGTGATGTCATCATGGATCCGGCCACTCACACAGCCGGAGTCCACGAACCCGGAAGGAAGATGGAAGCGCCTTCAGTGGTGACAGCTCGTCGCTGGAGGGCTTTATTCTAAGGTAAGTTTCTAATAATATGCTAGTATGCATCGCATACATTTTGACTTGCCTTGCAGGTTTAAAGAAAACAAAAAAACAGCGGTTTACTACCGCTTTCACATACTGAACTGAACTTAAAGCGGAGGTCCGCCTGAACAAAAAAAGTTTTAAAAGTCAGCAACTACAAACACTGTAGCTGCTGACTTTTAATAAGCACACTTACCTGTCCAGGGTGCCCGCGATGTCGGCCGCCCGAGGCCGATAAGTCCATCAGATCAGGTCCCGGTGGCGCCATTCGAACTAAGGTAAACAGGCAGTGGAGCCTTGTGGTTTCACTGCCCATTCCCTACTGTGCATGCGCGAGTCGCACGGCGCTTTGGGAATGGCCGGCTGTGTTCCGGGATACAGGTCTCAGAATACAGCGCGCCCCATTCCCCAGAAGACAGCGTGAGGAGGAGAAGAGTGAAGACTACCGCGGAATAGGAAGTGGCAGATTAGGACAATCTGCCTAGCAACAGCCATTTCTGGTAAGTAAAATTTTTTTTTTCAATTTTTTTTTTCCACATTTTTAGGAGCCTTTTTATGTAATTTTTTCTTTTAGGGTGGACCTCCGCTTTAAAAAAAAAAAAAACAGATGTCAAAGGCTTCCTGTAATTGTTTAGGGAATGCAGGTTGCAAAGCAGAGGCGAGAAGGATAAAGCACAGCACTGTTCTTCTTCTTCAAAAAAAGGGGGACTAAATTTACATTATAACCATCAGTGGTCTGTTTTGTAAAGGCAATCTTCTTTGGAAATGCAGCTTTAAATATGTGATGGTGGTGGACTGCATATAGTCCAAACTACTCTCTTCAGTCCTCTAAACACAGGGTCATTGCCCCATCCTCAGAGTACTCCAAAACAACAAAAAATTGCAAGGTAGCGCCTGTTGAGTTCTGCAATAATCACCATCAGGGCTGGAGGATTGTCACTTTTAAAGCGGAGTTCCACTTAAAAAAAAATAATTAAAAGTCAGCAGCTACAAATACTGCAGCTGCTGACTTTTAATAATCGGACACTTACAATTACCTGTCCCAGGGTCCTGCGATGTGGGGGTTCGAAGCCCCGCTCGTCACCCCCTCTGCTCTGCGTCGCCGGCATTGCAACTGTGGGCGCCCAGCTGTGCCTTCACAGCTGGGCCCCCGCTGCACATGCGCGAGCCGCGCCGCTCGTCGTGACTGGCCGCGCAATCATCTGGGACCTGTGACATGTCCCAGATGATTGGCGAGAGGGAGGGGGGAGAGGTGATCTTCCTTCCAGTGCCAAGGGTGCGCCAGAAGGAAGTGGGAGCTGGGACCCTCTCAAAAGAGGGTATCTGCCCCCCCCCCCCCCCCAAAAAAAATGACATGCCAAATATGGCATGTCAGGGGGTTACCTTCTCTTAAAGCGAAGTGGAAGTTCCATTTTTGGGTGGAACTCCGCTTTAAATATACAGTGAGGAAAATAATTATTTGATCCCCTGCAGATTTTGTAAGTTTGCCCACTTACACAGAAATGAAGGGTCTATATTTTTATCATAGGTGTATTTTAAATGATAGAGACAGAATATCAACCAAAATCCATAAAAAACACGTAAGTATTTGATCCCCTACCAACGGACAATAATTCTGGCTCCCACAGACTGGCTACAGTATGTGCTCATGTGGTATACAGATTATTCCTGTCAATTTAAGAAGGCACTCCTAACAACAAGTTATGTGTATAAAAGACACCTGTCCACAGAATCTCTTTCTTCCGATCAAACCTCACCATCATGGGCAAGACCAAAGAGCTGTCAAAGGACCTCAGGGACAAGATTGTAGACCTGCACAAGGCTGTAATGGGCTACAAGACCATCAGCAGGAAGCTTGGTGAGGAGACAACTGTTGGAGTGATTATTCGCCAATGGAAGAAATACAAAATAACCATCAATCGCCCTCGGTCTGGAGCTGCATGCAAGATTTCGCCTCATGGGGTAAGGATGATCATGAGAAAAGTGAGGGATCAGCTTCGAACTACACAGGAGGAGCTTGTGAATGATCTCAAGGCGGTTGGGACCACAGTCACCAAACAAACAATTGGTAACACAATACGCCGCCAAGGATTGAAATCCTGCAGCGCGGTTCCCCTTCCCAAGAAGGCACATGTACAGGCCCGTCTGAAGTTTGCCAATGAACATCTAAATGATTCAGAGAAGGATTGGGAGAAAGTGCTGTGGTCAGATGAGACCAAAATTTAGCTCTTTGGCATTAACTTGACTCGCCATGTTCGGAGGAAGAAAAATGAGGACTAGGACCCCAAGAACACCATCCCTACAATCCAGCACAGAGGTGGAAACATTCTTCGGGGCTGTTTCTCTCCTAAAGGTACAGGCTGACTTTGCCACATTGAGGGGCCAATGGACGGGGCCATGTATTGTAAAATCTTGGATGAGAACTTTCTTCTCTCAGCCAGAACACTGAAGATGGGCCGTGGACGGGACTTCCAGCATGACAATGACCCAAAACATACCGCCAAGGCAACAAAGGAGTGGCTCAGGAAGAAGCACATTAAGGGCATGGAGTGGCCTAGCCAGTCTCCAGACCCTAATCCTATAGAAAATTTATGGAGGGAGCAGAAACTTCGAGATGACAAGTGACAGCCAAGAAAGCTTAAGGATTTAGAGAGGATCTGTAAAGAAGAGTGGACCAAAATCCCTCCTGAGATGTGTGCAAACCTGGTAACCAACTACAAGAAACGTCTTACCTCTGTGCTTGCCACCAAGTGTTTCTCCACCAAGTACTAAGTCCTGTTTTGCTTGGGGATCAAATACTTATTTTACTCACTGAACTGCAACTTAATTTATAACATTTGTATCATGTGTTTTTTCTAGATTTTTGGTTGATTTTCTGTCTCTATCATTTAAAATGCACCTATGATAACAATTATAGACCCTTCATTTTTCTGTAAGTGGGCAAATTTACAAAATCTGCAGGGGATCAAAATATTATCTTCCCCACTGTATGCTCTTCAGGCCCCTGTGCAACGTATAGTACAAAAGCAATTGAAATCAGTTGGAGGTCAGTGTGAATGTACACTGTTCTATAAGATCCCATTTATAATTCAAACACCAAGTGTTAAGCTGGCCAAATATTAATTTTCTTTTTTTCATTCAACCAGCAGGTTGAACGAAAAAAAAAAAAGACCAAATCACTCCTGCTGTGCTATTGTGTTCTGACAGCAGGGAGTCTTTCTCACTGTTAGAACACCCTGATAAGTGTTTCCGGATATAGCTGGCAGCACTGATCGAGATAAACCCGACAGGCTGGTTGTAGAGAAGTTGATCAGTAAATCGACTTCTCTACAACCAGCCTGCCCATACATGGATCAGAATTCATCCAGTCCCTGCCGAACCAGCTACATTTTGATCCATGCCTGGCCACTT
Organism: Aquarana catesbeiana; assembly: GCF_042186555.1. Classification (NCBI taxonomy): domain Eukaryota; kingdom Metazoa; phylum Chordata; class Amphibia; order Anura; family Ranidae; genus Aquarana; species Aquarana catesbeiana. Next base: position 46,570,083 of record NC_133330.1, read on the forward strand.
TTACATTCAACAAAACTGCTTTACAAAAGGATGTCAGAAGAAAACCACAAACGTATAGGTATGCTAGCCCTTTTTGTGCATCCACTTCAGAACTCAATGTATGCACACTGTATACATCTCAGAAATATACAGTATATAAATAATGGTGCTAATTATGTGTTTGCTTCAAAGACACTTGGTTGAGCAATTGAGTGAACAAAGGGCAGTCTGCTTTCCTTCTCATAAAGAAGTCATGACTTAACTTGCAATTACCATATATACTCGAGTATAAGTCGAGTTTTTCAGAACATTTTTTGTGCTGAAAGTGCCCCCCTCGACTTATACTCGAGTCAAGCATTTTTCTGCAGCAAAAAATTTCATTTTCCGAACCGACTTTGGGGCCCCATATCTCAGGGCCACTTGGTGCTAAGAACCCCAAATTTGGTGTGCAAACCCAGTGGAACTGGTACCATAACATATCCAAAGCTGGAGTTCCTAGCAGCAAGTGGCCCTGAGATACGGGGCCCCAAAATCGGTTCGGAAAATGTCAATCTCTGCTGCAGAAAAGTGCTTGACATTTTCTGCACCGATTTTTGGGGCCCTGTATCTCAGGGCCACTTGGTGCTAGAAATCCCAGCTTTGGATATTTTATGGTGCTAGTTCCACTGGGTTTGCACACCAAATTTGGGGTTTCTAACACTAAGTGGCCCCGAGATACGGGGACCCAAAGTCAGTCAACTGTGTCCATCTGCAGCAATGTCATTTCGGGACACTTTGGGTTCAGAGACCCCAAATTTTGGCTGCAGCTAGGGGGCATCTAGAAACACTTAACTACCGTGTTTGAAGTTCGGGGGACCTATGGCTGAAAATGGGCACAGTGAGGCATGCAAATGGGCACAGTGAGGCTGCAAATGGGCATTGTTGACCCTCTTTTCCACTTACAGTAGCTGTGCATTTCTCACCCTCGTCTTATACTCGGGTCAATACGTTTTTCCCATTTTTTTGTGGTAAATTAGGGGCCTCGACTTATACTCGGAACGACTTATACTCGAGTATATACGGTATGTGAATATTCAGCTGGAGATTATTATACTGTAATTAAGGAGAATTCCTGAAAAATCTATTTTTGCTCATTTATTAATCTTCATCTGCATCTGATGCTTGATCTTGAGTCTGGAGGTGCAAGGTCACCTGAAGTCTAACTGTTGTTGCCTTGTGTACTGCCTGACCTCGCCCAAATGTGCCCACTCAGGAGCTGGACCAGGTACTGATAGGCACCAGTATGAATAAACATTAAAACGGCAGAAGTAATGAAAATCTGTCATATTTATGCAGAATTTACATATGCGTGTGGTATGCAGGTCTTGGCTCCACATCACCGGACAAAGAAACTTTATGCTGCTTAAAGCATCATAAAGTATTTGCATCCACCACACATAGAAAAAAAAAATCTTGTTTAATTGTCACTTACTTTTCCCACTATTGGGCCTCTTGCACACTGCAGCTTGAAAAAGCTCAGTACAGCTTTTTTTTTTTTTTTACTGAGCTAAAATACAGCCCATTAATTGTAATGTGCCTATGCACACATTCTTCAGTAGAAAAAATAAAAATAAAATCAGCTTTTTTGGTCAGTAATTTACACCTCATGCACGCAAATGCGCGCAAGTACACATAAAGGCGCACAAATGCATGCAAATGCCCATTTTGCATATTGTGCAGAACGAGAACGAGAGAATAATTTTTCACGCATTTGTGCAAAATTGCTTGTGAAAATGCGTGAACGCATATACGCAAAAAAACGCGAAAATATGCGCAAATACATACTAAAAAGAAAGTCTGCAAAAGTAGATGTTTAAACAGGAGTATCATGTGCAAGAGGATATTTTTTTTTTATAAATAATCGTAATTACGGTATAATATATAATAAAATACTTTCAAGCAATCACTAAAGTGCATAAATTATGGCCAGCCTGTTTTAAAATACTTAGTGGAACATTAAAGCTCTGCATGTCCTCCTCCTTGCCCCCTACTGTAACATTATTGGCGCTCTTTTTTTCTATGAAAGCGGGTATCTTTTCCTGACAGGTACCACCACTGCCACTTCTGTATTTCTTGATTAGGCACCCAACCTCTCAGGACACGTCATTTGTACCAGGAGGCTGCAGGACCAGTCTGAAAGTACAGCATCTTGCACATGCACAGTGAGGAGCCAGCTTTGAAACCGCAGGGAGTCACAGCCCGCTCCCACAGCCAAGATGGTGGTGGCGGGGATAGACTTGTGAAGAATCGGCCCAAGTGAAGACACTGCTGGACTCTTGGACTGGTGTCTGTTTATTAAGAGTCAGCAGCTACAGGATTTGTAGCTGCTGACTTTCATTTTATTTTTAAAACAAGTGTAGTTCCTTTTTAAAAAGTGCATTAGCAAAACATTTAATTACCAGCACCATGAACACCTCAGCCTCAAGAGAGAATGCGTTTGCCACCATGATAATACTTCTCCAACCTGGCTGGTTAAATGTTTTGGTTATATTCCCCTGAGTGTCCAGCAGGCTGGTTATGAAGTAAGATTGGTTATACTGTACTTTAAATGAGAAGTATGGCCAAATGTCTTTGGTGTTGATTTACTAAAGGCAAATAGACTGTACACTTTGCAAAGTGCAGTTGCTCCAGAGCTCCAAATAAATAAATAAATAAATAAATTTAAATAAATAAAATAAAAAAATAAAGAAAAGATACCTCGATCAAGGTTTGCTCTAGGTCAGTACCAGGGTTAGTGTTTAGGTCAAGTAAGGGTCAAAAGGTCAAGGTCAGTATATTTCGGGCAGCATTACATTTTTTTTTTTAATTAGTATCAGTGTCAGTGTGTTTTAGGTAGGACAAAAAAATAAATAACTAGCAAAATGCGCACTGTTGTTTTTGGGCTGTACTACGGGTGCAAACAACAACTAACATACACATACAGTATCTCACAAAAGTGAGTACACCCCTCACATTTTTGTAAATATTTTATTATATCTTTTCATGTGACAACACTGAAGAAATGACACTTTGCTACAATGTAAAGTAGTGAGTGTACAGCTTGTATAACAGTGTAAATTTGCTGTCCCCTCAAAATAACTCAACACGCAGCCATTCATGTCTAAACCGCTGGCAACAAAAGTGAGTACATTCCAAGTGAAAATGTCAAAATTGGGCACAATTAGCCATTTTCCCTCCCCGGTGTCATGTGACTCGTTAGTGTTACAAGGTCTCAGGTGTGAATGGGGAGCAGGTGTGTTAACCATTTGCTAACCGCCGCACACAGATGTACGTCAGCAGAAAGGTAGAGGCAGGCAAATAGGCGTACCTGTACATCCCTTTGAATTTGCCACCCATCGGGCAGCCGCATTCCACGGGTCTGCCAAATTCGATGTTCGCCAGCAGCCCGTGATTGCAGTGAGGAAAGGCAGAACGGAGAGATGCCTATGTAAACAAGGCATTTCCCTGTTCTGTCTAGCAACATCACAGAGATCCACTGTTCCCTGTCATCAGGAACAGTGATCTCTGTCATGTTCTAGTGAGCCCATCCCCCCTACAGTTAGAACACCTCCCTAGGACACACTTAAACCCTTGATCGCCCCCTAGTGTTTAACCCCTTCCCTGCCAGTGTCATTTATACAGTAATCAGTGGATATTTGTAACACTGATCGCTGTATAAATGACAATGGTCCCAAAATAATGTCAAAAGTGTCCGATGTGTCCGCCATAATGTCGCAGTCATGATAAAAATCGCAGATCGCTGCCATTACTAGTAAAAAAACTAAATAAATAATAAAAATGCCATAAATCTATCCCCTATTTTGTAGACGCTATAACTTTTGCACAAACCAATCAATATACACTTATTACGATTTTTTTTACCAAAAATACATAAAATAATACATATCGGCCTAAACTGTGGAAGAAAATAGTTTTTTTTATATATTTTTGGGGGATATTTATTACAGCAAAAAGTAAAAAATATTGCCTTTTTTTTCAAAATTGACAGCCTTTTTTTGTTTATAGCATAAAAAATAAAAATTGCAGAGGTAATCAAAGACCACCAAAAGAAAGCTCTATTTGTGGGGAAAAAAAGGACGTCAATTTTGTTGGGGTACAATGTCGCATGACAGCGAAATTGTTAGCTAAACAGGCGCAGTGCCGAATCGCAAAAAATGCTCTGGTCTGCTTCCGGGGCTGAAGTGGTTAAATTTGGTGTTATCACTCTCACTCTCTCATACTGGTCACTTGAAGTTCAACATGGCACCTCATGGCAAAGAACTCTCTGAGGATCTGAAAAAAAGAATTGTTGCTCTAAAAAAGATGTCCTAGGCTATAAGAAGATTGCCAAGACCCTGAAACTGATCAGCAGCATGGTAGCCAAGACCATTCCGCAGTTTAACAGGACAGGTTCAACTCAGAACAGGCCTCACCATGGTCGACCAAAGAAGCTGAGTGCATGTGCTCAACGTCATATCCAGAGGTTGTCTGTGGGAAATAGACGTATGAGTGCTGCCAGCACAAATACGTCAGTGCTCAGACCATACGCCGCACACTGCTTCAAATTGGTCTGCATGGCTGTTGTCCCAGAAAGAAGCCTCTTCTAAAGATGATGCACAAGAAAGCTCACAAACAGTTTGCTGAAGACAAGCAGACTAAAGCCTCGTACACATGATCGGCGTTTCCGACGGGAACTGTGTGATGACAGGCTGTTGGTGGAAAATCAGACCGTTTGTATTCTCCATTGGACAATTGTTGTCGGATTTTCCGCGAAAAAATGTTGGATGGCAGGCTTTAAAATTTTCCACGGACAAATGTCTGTTGTCGGATTTTCCGAGCTTGTGTACACAAGTCCGTCTGACAAAAGTCCAAAGTACGAACACGCATGCTAGGAAGCAAGGACGAGCCAGAAGCGGTCGGTCTTGTAAACTAGCGTTCGTAATGGAGAATTAACATTCGTGACGTGGCAAATTATGAAATCTCCAAATGCAGCGCACAATTCTCTTCTTCTTTACTGGGATAATAATGAAGCTGCTTTGCTGGTGATACTGATGGAGTTATGGCAAACAAATTTTCAAAGGTTTTTTTTTTTCTAGTGATATCAAGAATAATATTATTTTTTATATTTTTTTATATTTTTTTTTTTTTTGGTGCAAGTTATCACAACACCATTATCCCGTAGTTTTTAAGATCAAAGATACAACTATGTTGGTGTCCCTTGTTAATTTTACATTCTATTTTTTAAAAATCTCAAACTGTCATTTGAAGTAAAACACCAAGTAAAATAGCCAAGTGTTATTCTCCACATTTTATAGAACTTAACCAAAAAGTGCATTCTATACATCCAAAAATATAGAAAATATACCAAATCAAATCATAATTCAACCAAAAAATAAAATAAAAGCCTCATGCATGTGTCCTGCTTCTTAATATGGGGGTAAACAATGCCAAGAGTTGGTGAAAGCAGGGGTCCATCATCCGGAAATAATTCTGAAAATCATCTGGACTAGCAAAGGAGTATGCCATAATTGGTCAAGATTAATAAAGCAACCAATTTTTGGTCCATGAAATGAAAAGCACGAATCAACACTCACCAAACTTATACTAACACAAAATTACCAGAAGGAGCCCAAAGGGTGACGCTAAAGAGCTGAAAAACCACGTAGTATGTCACTACATTCGTGTTTGTTGGCCAATTGTGTGCCGTTTGTATGCAAGACTAGTTTGAGGCCAATGCCCTTCGGACAAAAGTCCAAGGTATTATCTGTGGAAAATCCGATCGTGTGTACGAGGCTTAAGGATATGGTTTACTAGAACCATGTCCTGTGGTCTGATGAGACCAAGATAAACTTATTTGGTTCAGATGGTATCAAGCATGTGTGGTGGCAACTAGGTGAGGAGTACAAAGACAAGGGTGTCTTGCCTACAGTCAAGCATGGTGGTGGGAGTGTCATGGTCTGGGGCTTCATGAGTGCTGCCGGCACTGGGGACCTACGGTTTATTGAGGGAACCATGAATGCCAACATGTACTGTGACATATTGAAGCAGAGCATGATCCCCTCCCTTCGGAAACTGGGCCGCAGGGCAGTATTCCAACATGATAACGACCCCAAACACACCTTCAAGTCGACCACTGCCTTTACTAAAGAAGCTGAGGGTAAAGCTGATGGACTGGCCAAGCATGTCTCTAGACCTAAACCCTATTGAGCATCTGTGGGGCATCCTCAAATGGAAGGTGGAGGAGCACAAGGTCTCTAACATCCACCAGCTCTATGATGTCGTCATGGAGGAGTGGAAGAGGACTCTAGTGGCAACCTGTGAAACTCCAACTCCATGCCCAAGAGGATAAGGTAGTGCTGGAAAATAATGGTGGCCACACAAAATATTGACACTTTGGGCCCAATTTGGACATTTTCACTTAGGGGTGTACTCACTTTTGTTGCAGCAGTTTAGACATGTGTTGAGTTATTTTGAGGGGACAGCAAATTTACACTGTTATACAAGTTGTACACTCACTACTTTACATTGTAGCAAAGTGCAATTTATTCAGTGTTGTCACATGAAAAGATATAATATAAAATATTTGCAAAAATGTGAGGGATGTACTCACTTTTGTGAGATACTGTATGTGGTATCACCGTGATCGTCAGGAGCAGGAGAATTTATTTTGAGTTTTTCTTAGATGGTAGGTTATGACAGTAACAAGAAATATACAGCTAAAAAAAAAAAAATTCAATGTTTTTTTATTACTATTTTGGGCCAGATTTCCTTGAGCCATATCCAGGAGATATCCATAACTATTAACCACCAAATAAAAGCCCAATTGGTCCAGAAAAAAATGTGGTATAATCCACCTGGATGTACAAAGTAGTTCTGATGATATGTACAGTTTTACTAACACATGTCAACGTTGCAAAATTGTGCTTAGGCATTAAGATTTGTTTTTCCCTTAGGCAGGAAGGGGTTAAAAAGACTGTCATCAATTTAAAAAACTGCAGGTAAGAGCACAGCAAAATCAAGTATTATAAATGCTTACTTGCAGTGTTTTCCTCTCCATAAATTATTTTTTATTCACATGCAATTCACCTTTGGAATTGCTAGGGAATTCAACCAATCCGAAAGAGTTGATTCCCTAGCACAGCCCCCTCCCTCCTCGCACATTGTAGCCCTTTTTTGGAACAGTCAAATTACTGCCTGTGCTGACCCAGCCACTCTGAACCTCCCCTCCCTACATAACCTTTTATGGAGGAGCAAAAGGGAATACTATTGAGTGTCACTTGACTGTTGACATCACATCCAAGATTATGGCACCCAGCAGCCATCTCAGGGCTTTCGGATGTCTACACACGGGAGGCTTTTACAGGTACATAGCATACAAAAAATACATTAAATGCACCATAAAGTGTATATGAAGATTGTTTATTAAATAAATGGTCTAGCAACAGATCTCTATAAAGTTGCTTTCATGGCAGAAGTGCTATCCAGGGAGTGGATTAGAAGAAGAGAGACACTTCCTGCTGATGTCATCAATATATATACAAATATATCTTACTTTGAATCCAATATATCTGAATGCATCAGTGCACAGAAACATTAAGAGAAGTAGAATTATTCAAATAAATTATAAACCCTTTCCAGTATTCTAGCCTGTACTAGAATATTGCATTGCATAATGGAGTGTTCTCGCAGAGTACTGGTCTGTTTACACAGCATCACCATCCTTCATTAGTCCAGCAGATCCTGGAAAACACATAAATGTTGCGTAAGTTTAACATGGCATAAAAAAAAAAAAAAAAAGACGTGGCAAGCAGTATGTTATAGAACTGTTCATACTTTTTAACCACTTCAATACTGGGTACTTTCACTCCTATCTTGTCCAGGCCAATTTTCAGCTTTCAGCACTGCCACACTTGAATGACATTTACTCAGTCATGGAACACTATACCCATATGAAGTTTTTATCATTTTTTTTTTCACACAAATAGAGCTTTCTTTTGGTGGTATTTAACCACTTCAGCCCCGGACCATTATGCTGCCTAAGGACCAGAGGACTTTTTCCAATTTGGCACTGCGTTGCTTTAACTGCTAATTGCGCGGTCATGCAATGCTGTACCCAAACGAAATTTGCGTCCTTTTCTTCCCACAAATAGAGCTTTCTTTTGATGGTATTTGATCACCTCTGCCGTTTTTATGCGCTATAAACGGAAAAAGACCGAAAATTTTGAAAAAAAATGATATTTTCTAAAAAAATCCAATAGACTCAATTTTAGTCATACATTTAGGCCAAAATGTATTCGGCCACATGTCTTTGGTAAAAAAAATGTCAATAAGCGTATATTTATTGGATTGCGCAAAAGTTATAGCGTCTACAAACTAGGGTACATTTTCTGGAATTTACACAGCTTTTAGTTTATGACTGCCTATGTCATTTCTTGAGGTGCTAAAATGGCAGGGCAGTACAAAACCCCCCCAAATGACCCCATTTTGGAAAGTAGACACCCCAAGGAAATTTCTGAGAGGCATGTTGAACCCATTGAATATTTTTTTTTTTTTGTCCCAAGTGACTGAATAATGACAAAAAAAAAATATTTACAAAAAGTTGTCACTAAATTATATATTGCTCACACAGGCCATGGGCATATGTGGAATTGCACCCCAAAATACATTCAGCTGCTTCTCCTGAGTACGGGGATACCACATGTGTGGGACTTTTTGGGAGCCTAGCCGCGTACTGGGCCCCGAAAACCAATCACCGCCTTCAGGATTTCTAAGGGCGTAAATTTTTGATTTCACTCCTTACTACCTATCACAGTTTTGAAGGCCATAAAATGCCCAGATGGCACAAAACCCCCCCCAAATGACCCAATTTTGGAAAGTAGACACCCCAAGCTATTTGTTGAGAGGCATGTTGAGTCCATGGAATATTTTATATTTTGACACAAGTTGCGGGAAAGTGACACATTTTTTTTTTTTGCACAAAGTTGTCACTAAATGATATATTGCTCACACAGGCCATGGGCATATGTGGAATTGCACCCCAAAATACATTTAGCTGCTTCTCCTGAGTATGGGGATACCACATGTGTGGGACTTTTTGGGAGCCTAGCTGCGTACGGGGCCCCGAAAACCAAGCACCGCCTTCAGGATTTCTAAGGGTGTAAATTTTCACTCTTCACCGCCTATCACAGTTTCGGAGGCCATCCCAGGTAGCACAAAACCCCCCCAAATGACCCAATTTTGGAAAGTAGACACCTCAAGCTATTTGCTGAGAGGCGTGGTGAGTATCTTGCAGCTCTCATTTGTTTTTGAAAATGAAGAAAGACAAGAAAAAAATTTTTTTTTTTCTTTTTTCAATTTGCAAAACTTTGTGACAAAAAGTGAGGTCTGCAGAATACTCACTATACCTCTCAGCAAATAGCTTGGGGTGTCTACTTTCCAAAATAGGGTAATTTGGGGGGGTTTGTGCCACCTGGGCATTCCATGGCCTCCGAAACTGTGATAGGCAGTGAAGAGTGAAATCAAAAATTTACGCCCTTAGAAAGCCTGAAGGCGGTGCTTGGTTTTTGGGGTCCCGTACGCGGCTAGGCTCCCAAAAAGTCTCACACATGTGGTATTCCCGTACTCAGGAGAAGCAACAGAATGTATTTTGGGGTGTAATTTCACATATTCCCATGGCATGTTTGAGCAATATATCATTTAGTGACAACTTTGTGCAAAAAAAAAAAAAAAATGTGTCTCTTTCCCGCAACTCGTGTCACAATATAAAATATTCCATGGACTCGACATGACTCTCTGCAAATAGCTTGGGGTGTCTACTTTCCAAAATGGGGTAATTTGGGGGGGTTTTGAACTGTCCTGGCATTTTATGCACAACATTTAGAAGCTTATGTCACACATCACCCACTCTTCTAACCACTTGAAGACAAAGCCCTTTCTGACACTTTTTGTTTACATGAAAAAATTATTTTCTTTTGCAAAAAATTACTTTGAACCCCCAAACATTATATATTTTTTTAAAGCAAATGCCCCACAGATTAAAATGGTGGGTGTTTCCTTTTTTTTTTCACACAGTATTTGCGCAGTGATTTTTCAAACGCATTTTTTGGGGAAAAAACACACTTTTTAAAATTTTAATGCACTAAAACACACTATATTGCCCAAATGTTTGATGAAATAAAAAAGATGATCTTAGGCCGAGTACATGGATACCAAACATGACATGCTTTAAAATTGCGCACAAACGTGCAGTGGCGACAAACTAAATACATTTTTAAAAGCCTTTAAAAGCCTTTACAGATTACCACTTTAGATTTACAGAGGAGGTCTACTGCTAAAATTACTGCCCTCGATCTGACCTTCGCAGTGATACCTCACATGCATGGTGCAATTGCTGTTTACATTTGACGCCAGACCGACGCTTGCGTTCGCCTTTGCGCGAGAGCAGGGGGGGGGGACAGGGGTGCTTTTTTTTTTTTCTTTATTATTTTTTTGCTTTTTTATCTTATTTTTAAACTGTTCCTTTCATTTATTTATTTTTTTTTAATCATTTTCATTGTTATCTCAGGGAATGTAAATATCCCCTATGATAGCAATAGGTAGTGACAGGTACTCTTTTTTGAAAAAATTGGGGTCTGTTAGACCCTAGATTTCTCCTCTGCCCTCAAAGCATCTGACCACACCAAGATCGGTGTGATAAAATGCTTTCCCAATTTCCCAATGGCGCTGTTTACATCTGGCGAAATCTAAGTCATGAAATGCTCGTAGCTTCCGGTTTCTTAGGCCATAGAGATGTTTGGAGCCACTCTGGTCTCTGATCAGCTCTATGGTCAGCTGGCTGAATCACCGGTTGCATTCTCAGGTTCCCTGTTGAGACAGGAGAGCCAGAGAAAAACACGGAAGACGGTGGGGGGTGGGGCATTCCCTCCCACTGCTTGTAAAAGCAGTCTAGAGGCTAATTAGCCGCTAGGATTGATTTTACATGAAAGCCGACCGCTGGCTGAAAAGAATGATACCAAGATGATACCTAAACCTGCAGGCATCATTCTGGTATAACCACTCAAAGTCGTGAATGGCGTACCTGAAGACAAAAAAATGGTTAACAATAAAACACAGTAAACGGTAAAGTATAAAAAATTGCATACCTGAAAAGCAAACATGATAAAGCATAATAACAATAAAACATTGCAGAATAGAATACAGTAAAAAAGAGCAGAACAATAGAGAGAGAATAGAGAGAGAGAGAACAATAAAACGACAACTATTTTTTAAAATTTTATATATATATATATATTTTTTTACACTTTTTTTTGTAACTAACTTTTATAACTGTAACCAGTTCCAGGTTCGGGTCTCTCAAAATGCGATGGCATCTTGGGAGACCCTGTGAAAGTGTGCCTAGTCTGTGCAATGCTGTACCCTACGCTAATACTCAACTAGTGTATGGTAGCGTTCAAAACATTCACCAATGCAAAGACCAGGATTGTCAGGACAGGAGGGACAATAATAGCGGGTGTCACGCCTATATCCGCGCTTGCTGCAGACACAACATCTTTTTTGGGGGGTTCGTTGGGTAGGTGTACTCGGGAGGACATAAAGAAAATGCCTCTCATGCAGCCGACTGCATTTGGTTGGGGATGTGAATGGGGGAAGTACGGGCGCTGCAGAAGTGGTGGGTTCCCAATTAGGATTGGCGAATGCAGCAGGAAGGGCATGATGGGCACGACAGGGCTGTGTTTGTCTTCTTCTTGGTGGCAGCGGGACACTACTTGTGCTTGCCACCTCACCAGCTTGAACTGCACTTATGGGACTCGCCACGTCACCAAGTGTTACTGCAGTGCTGGTTTGACTACGACCGGGGTGTACTAGGCCACTGGTGCTTGCCAGTTCACCAAAACGCTACCAAAAAAACTGTTAGCGATCGCAGGGATCAGGCCTGACTCTGCAAACGCTGCAGTTATGCGTTTAGTGTTTTGTAAGTGACAGTGATCGATCGATACTGCACTTGGGTGGGCTGGGCTGGGCTGGGCTGGGCGGAGGGGCAAAACGCAGGTGCTAGCAGGTATCTGGGCTGATCCCGCTAACACTGCGTTTTTGGGAACCCTAAACTGCTGGGGACGCTAGTATAGATCTGATCGGATCAGATATTGATCCGTTCAGATATTATACCACTAAGGAAGGTGTACGGTGCGTGCGTGGGTGTTAGCGGTACTGGTGCTAACCTGACGCTGCCTGGAGCTGGTGCTTGCCAGTTCACCAAAACGCTACCAAAAAAACTGTTAGCGATCGCAGGGATCAGGCCTGACTCTGCGAACGCTGCAGTTATGTGTTTAGTGTTTTGTAAGTGACAGTGATCGATCGATCGATACTGCACTTGGGTGGGCTGGGCCGGGGGGAGGGGCAAAACGCAGGTGCTTGCAGGTATCTGGGCTGATCCCACTAACACTCCGTTTTTGGGAACCCTAAACTGCTGGGGACATTTATTAGGTAGTATATGGGGGTCCCTGACGCTATAAAACGCTGATGGCGAACCTAAATATTTACCTCCCTAACTAGCGTCACCAGCGACACTAATACAGCGATCAGAAAAATGATCGCTTAGTGACACTGGCGACGGGGGGTGATCAAGGGGTTAAAACTTTATTAGGGGGGGGGTTAGGGGGGTATCCTAGACCTAAAGGGGGCAAACACTAACTGCCCTAACACACTAATGCCCCGTACACACGGTCGGATTTTCTGACGGAAAATGTGTGATAGGACCTTGTTGTCGGAAATTCCGACCGTGTGTGGGCTCCATCACACATTTTCCATCGGATTTTCCGACACACAAAGTTTGAGAGCAGGATATAAAATTTTCCGACAACAAAATCCGTTGTCGGAAATTCCGATCGTGTGTACACAAATCCGACGGACAAAGTGCCACGCATGCTCAGAATAAATAAAGAGATGAAAGCTATTGGCCACTGCCCCGTTTATAGTCCCGACGTACGTGTTTTACGTCACCGCGTTTAGAACGATCGGATTTTCCGACAACTTTGTGTGACCGTGTGTATGCAAGACAAGTTTGAGCCAACATCCGTCGGAAAAAATCCTAGGATTGCAGTACCATGCAGTAATCAAAAAAAAAAAAAAAAAACTGCTTGGTGTCAGTGTGACGGGGGGTGATCGGGGGGGGGGGGTGTAATGTGTGCCTGGCATTTTCCACTGTGTGTGTGTGTTTGGTGCACTCACATTTCAGTCTTCTCTCCTCGGCGCCGGAACGGAAACTGCCGAGCCGAGGAGAGATGACATCACATCCCCTGCCTCTGTGTACTACACAGAGGCAGGGGAAGAATCCCATTGGCTGGGAGCGATCGCGAGGGGGGGCCACGATCGGATGGCCTCCCCCTCATCTCTGATCGCTGCCAGACCAAAGGCGACCGCTGCTGGCACCGGGGGGGGAGTCCGATCGGACCCCCCACCCGCGGGAAGGCAAGGACGTATATGTATGTCCTTTTGCCTGCCCGTGCCGCTCTGTGGACGTATATAGTCGCGCGGCGGTCGTCAAGTGGTTAATCACAGCTGCGTTTTTACTTTTTTTGCTAAATAAAAAAAAAAAAAAGACAGAAAATGTGGAAAAAAAAAAACGTGTTTTTCTTCATACCCTTCGATGAAGTCACATGTTCAGTGACGCAATGCGTCAGGGAGGAGCCAGGTGTCGTTATTTCAGGTCGCGGCCGAGATTGGAAGTCCCTTCATTCATGAAGCTGTATTGTGCTATTTTAACTGTAATGTCGCGTACACACGGTCGGATTTTCCGATGGAAAATGTCCGATCGGAGCGTGTTGTCGGAAATTCCGACCGTGTGTGGGCTCCATCGGACATTTTCCATCGGATTTTCCGACACACAAAGTTTGAGAGCAGGATATAAAATTTTCCGACAACAAAATCCGATCATGTCAATTCCGACCGTGTGTGGCCTGTTCCGACGCACAAAGTGCCACACATGCTCAAAAGAAATTCCGACACGGAACAGCTCGGTCTGGTAAAATTAGCGTTCGCAATGGATACAGCACTTTCGTCACGCTGCAATGTTAAAAATGGGTTAATACAGCGCACTCTCTTTTTCTTTATAATGTGACAAGAATTAAGTAGTTTTGCTGCTCATATTCACACACACTTCTCACAAACTTATTTTTTTTTTTCCCTTGGGATTCCCTGAATATATTGTTATTTGTCACATCGTACAGAAAATTTTTTTTTTTTTTTTTTTTTTGATTCAAAGCCATTTTTCTTTCCGATTTTATGTTTGTAGTTTTTCAAAGGCTGATCTTTGTTTAATGTTATTTTTAGTTTTACTCCAGACTATTTTTGTGTGTTTTTTGTGTGTCAAGTTACCACAACACCATTATTATCTTTTATTATTTAATCTCAAGGAGATTGTTTGTTGTTGGTGTCCCTTTTTAATTTCACATTGTATTTTTGAAATGTACCTGAATCCTCACAAACAAACTGTCCTTTTTGAAGTAAAACACACATAGGCAAGTATAATTCAAACCAAAAATCCTTTATTAAAGGCTCAGAACCAAACAAAGAGGGAGGCAACGCTGGATAAACAGGAGAAATTAGCGAAGCCTGGGACCCCCAGGGACGACATCAATTCTTGAACATCAAAATTGGTGGCCTGAGGAGTCCATATGTAAGGGAGGGCAGTCTGGTCCAGAAGTCCCAGAGATCCGGAAAGCAGCAGACATCTGTGTCCCCAGGCTGTGGTACCACAAGAGGCTGCATCTTTTGGCCGACCAGACTGGATCCAGGGTCCTCACTTTCTGGTCTTCCTTCCACGCTTCATTCCAGGCTGTGGCTCTGCTGTTGGAGATGTGGCAGGAGGAGGAGTAGGACCTGGAGGAGGAGGAGGACTAGGAGGACCTGGAGGAGAAGGAGGAGGAGGAGGACCTGCAGGAGGAGGAGGAGGACCATGTGTGAGTTCACAAAGGTGTGTATCAGATGTAATTTGGGCCCTCATCGCCTTATTAAGAGCCTCCAATATTAACGACTCACACATGAGTTGTTGTCCCTCCTCCATCCTCTGCATTTTAGAGGCAATGATGGCAGCGAAGTCATCCTCCACGGTGTGTGGTGCTCCCAGGGCCTCTGTAGCCCTCCAAAAGGGGCCTATGGCAGCCTCCTCTAGGGCACTCCTCCTCCTGCCACTTTCTCTTTCCAGGTGTAGGGGAGGGACCTGCAGATCAGGCAGGCGGCTCGGCCCGGCCACCTCCTGGCTTAGACTTCCCTGTGTATGAAAAAGGGACATGGTTTTAGTTTTTGCATCATCAATCACAATCATAAATTAGTACTCCAAACTAACATCTAGTTAACATCATTGATTGGACAAGCAGAAATATTTAGAGGAATGCTATACCTGGCTCAAGCTGGGCTCCTCCACATGTTGCTGCCTGGAAGGCCCAGGTTGGGCGTCAGAAGCCTCAGCTGGGGGGGAAGGAAGCGTGGAAGGAAGACTGGAGAGTGATGACCCGGGTTCAGTCTGGCCTGCCAGAAAATGCAGCCTGCCATAGTACCACATCCTGGGGACATAGATGTCATCTGCTGCTCCGGATCCCTGCGAATCCTGGACTTTCTGGCGCTCCCTTACATATGTGCTCCTCAGGCCACCAATTAAGATCTTCAAATATGTGATGTCTGCCGTGGGGATCACCTGCTTCACAATTTCCAACAATTGATCCAGCGCTGCCTTCCTCTTTGTTTGGTTCTGTAATGTGGGTGGTTGATCTCCCACAGACAAGGCAGCTCCCTGAACATGTCAATGAATATTGCCATGAAGTCATTATCTTGTAAGATATCCATTTTCACTGCAAGACACAACACAAGACAAACCCTAATGTCAGGCCAAACTCTACTAATCTTGTTACAATATAGGCCTCAATGTAGAAGCAGTATAGGCACAAGTATATCTCTTACCTTCGTTCTTACGATCAGCGCCTCCAATGCTCCTTCCTCCGCTCACAGATCGTACGTAATACGCACTTGTGGTACGCTTTATACACACTGCGCATGCGTGTAACTCCGCCCGCCCCTGACGTTCTTTCTAGTCTATTCCCCGCCCCTTTTCGCTCAGCGCAGTGGGTGAAGAGCACATGGCGGAGTCAGAGCAGGTGCGTGCTAATTACAGGAACGAGGAGGAGGAGGAGGAAAGCCCGGATCCGGACACGTCCCGATCCAGAAGGAGAAGATTTAAGGCCACAAATATGTCCTTTGGGGAGATGTTGGAGATGGTCGACATCCTGAAGAAGGCCGACTATGATGGAAAGTATGGACCTTACCCCAACCCCAATATCAGAAAGGCCAAGATCATTGCGAAAATGGTCAAAAGTCTGCACCGGAATTTCGGGGTATGACGATCGAAAGATCAGCTCAGGAAGCGGTGGTCGGACCTGAAATTAAGAGAGCCCGAGCAGTACAGAAAGATCCGGAGAGTGCTGCAAAAAAGTAAGTAGTTGTGCTGTGTTCCTATTCTTTTTGTCTTTATTACGTTCGTGCTGCTCCATATGCTTTTCTTAAGTGTTGTACAGTTTAAAATGTCAATTTTAATGTTCATGGGCCCATTATTCGTTCGTATCAAACATTTTTCTTTCGGCCTATAAAACACCATTATTTAGGCCATATGCATTTTCCTACATTTTTTAGGGCCTACTTGGATGCAAAATATTTGGTTGTGTAGATAGGTTTGTTACTAGAATGAAATGCAAACTAGATTCTGTGTAAGGAGAGAACACTCAGCAGCTGTTTTCACATCTGGACACTGGAGCACTAGTGTGGGACACAAGAACACCCTTTTTATTAGGGGGGGCACACAGGTGCTCCAGTGTATACTATAGGGGGGTCTCCATCTGTGAAGCTTGTACAAAACAGGTAAAGTATTGCAGGTTGACAAAGGACACTAAAAAACCTACATCTTGGAACTCTGCTAAAATTGACAATTGTACCCCACTTCCAAGCAATGTTTCCTATTTATAGTTCTGCCATCAAATATCTGTGTGCTAATTATACCCTTTTTGTTTTACATAGGGGAGAAAAGACTTGGAGGACACCCCTCATCCGAGGAGACCACAGACCCCCCACCACTGGAAGAAGGTGAAATACCCCCAACCCAAGCTGAGCAGGAGGAGGAAGAAGATGTGGTGGAAATTGGCACCACAACAGGTGAGTGTCTGCGACCACAGACTCAGGTAAGAGATGGATGCTGGCAGTTTTTTGATACCTGTTTTTGTTTGGTTTCTCTCTTTTTAGGTGATCGTGATGTTGTGGATCGAGATCCTTTCACATCAGAAAGTGCCCAGATCCTGATCGGGGAGATCATGGGGTGTAATTTAGAATTGGAAAACCTCAAGAAAAAAATCAATGATGTGATTCAAAAAAATAATAACAGCATTGATGTTTTGGGGCGAATTTAAAACCCCACAAAATCACTATCTTTTTTTGTGTGCTACAATCTTTTAAATTTTTGAGCGATGTTTCGAAAAGCCAAATTTGGAGGATGCACACAGTGTGCCAACATGTGCTATCTGCCATCACGGGAGATCAATGGACGCGTTTTGGGGGTGCAACCCCTTCCTCAATAATAAAGTAGCTGTGAGGAAGGGGTTGCTCCCCCAAAACACGTCCCTTGATCCCCCGTGATGGCAGCTAGCACATGTTGACATTCGTAAATTGGTGTGCATCTTCCAAATTTGGCTTTTCAAGGGGTGACTTCACCCCATCTGAACGCAATATCAAACACAGTTCCTAAATACTCATGTCTGATATTGCCTTCAAGTTTTACCATATGTGAACTTTGTAAGTTCAAGTTTTTTGTGTTTCTTGTTGGTTTTACACAGGCCTGTTTTATCGTAAATGGACATTTCTATTTTTGATAATGCCACCCCAAAAATTGTTATACAACAAACATGTTGGTTTGTTTTAAAAACCGTTTCTAAATGCACATGTGATTGTGCAGGTATTAAAAAGTTTGTTAATCAAGAATGTGTGCATTATTGTCTCAACGCTACAACACTTTTGTGGTGATGTAATTGCTGTTTTCTGAGAAAATGGTGGTTATTTCCTAAGGGCAAATCCTCTTTGCAATACAAGTGCAGTTTCAGTGCAGTTTCAAGTGCACTTGTAGTATAAAAAGTGTCTACGCCAGGGATCCTCAAACTACGGCCCTCCAGCTGTTGCAGAACTACACATCCCATGAGGCATTGTAAAACTCTGACATTCACAGACATGACTAGGCATGATGCGAATTGTAGTTCCTGAACACCTGGAGGGCCGCAGTTTGAAGACCCCTGGTCTACGCCTTTAGTAAATAACAGCCAACAGTGCTTTGTATTTTCACGACTCCACACATTGCTGTCAGCTAAAACAAACACAAGCAGTAAATTTCACCAAAGATTAATTTTTTTTTTTTATTTGATAAATGCTTCACAAATTGTCTGGCATATTGATGGCCCCCCTACTCGCAAATAACTCAAGGTATCTTAACCGGACATCACAGGCACTCAGGGAGGGCAAGCCAGGACGGCCACTTTCAAGTGCCGTCAGGGTTGTATCATGTAGATTTCCGGCCTCAGGCCCAACTGAGCCAGCATAGTTGGCAGAATGTTGGCGTAAAAAGTTATGGAGAACACAGCACACCAGGATTAGATGATTAAGTTTATACTCCGCCATATGGATGGGTGTCAGAAATAGGCGGAACCGGCTGGCCATGATTCTTAATGTGTTCTCCACCACTCTTCTGGCTCTGGCCAGCCGGTAATTAAAAACCCTCTGTTCCGGGGTGAGGGTCCTCATCGGGAATGGCCGCATAAAATGGTCCCCCAGCGCAAACGCTTCATCCGCAACGAAGACGAATGGGAGTCCTTCCACATTGTCCTCTGGAGGTGGCAAGTCCAAGCTGTCATTCTGGAGACGCCTGTAGAACTCCGTCTGGGCGATGACTCCACCATCAGACATCCGGCCATTCTTCCTCACGTCCACATACAAGAAGTTGTAATTAGCCGACACCACTGCCAACATCACAATACTATTGAACCCCTTATAGTTGAAATAGTACGACCCTGAGTTGGGTGGTGGGACGATGTGGACGTGTTTCCCATCAATTGCCCCTCCGCAGTTAGGAAAGTCCCACCGCTGGGCAAAGTGGGAGGCCACAGTCTGCCATTCCTGTGGCGTGGAAGGAAACTGTTGAGGAAAACAAAAATAAATTACTATTTTTGCACATAAACATGGCAAGCAGATTAGGCACAAACATTCTTGGCCAACCTCCAGATAGCATTTATTAAGGGAAAATTAACACCAAAGTATAAGGTACACCTATCATATCCCCCCCTCTCATGGGCCATTTCTAACATTATAGGGGGGGGGGTGGAATCTTGGACAGGTAACCCTCTTCACTTGATTGAGAGATGAATGCCTAAATACAGGGTATTACTTGGAACAGCCCCTCCTTAGTTACACTATTGGCAGCCCACTGGACAGGTAAGAAGTGTCATAATACAAAGATATAAATACACACTGTACACATTTGAGGACATTTGGACATTATGATATTACCTATCAAGATAATAATAGAATATAAAAACTTTAAACACTACCATTGGAAAGTATACAGGCAGGCCCTTGCACTACATGCTTTGGGGAATTCAGCCACACATCTGACCAGTAAAGAGATGGGTGTAGTGTGTATGGGTTTGGCAAAGGCAGCAGATAGATGATTGAGGATAGATAGAGAATTGGGATCAGCTGACTTAGCAGTTGGGGGGGAGGGAGGATTACTAAAAATGATTTGGGGACACCACAAAAAAAAGCCTCTGGCACTCTGCCTAAATTTAAAGCAAAAATCACATTTCTAAACATTTTAGGGGGTGTTTGGGGTAAAGCACTACTATGGAGCTGGCAAAATACATTGTTAAGTGACTACATGAGGTGACTATAGGGGCAGGAGAGCATGTTGGGGGGGTAAGTGAAGGCAAATATGTATGAAGGAGTAAAAAAATAATTACGTAAAAATCCTGCATGAATGAGGACAAAAGGGACATTCACAGCATATTCCAATCATGGTAATTAGGGAATGAGGAAAGATATACAATATCTTAGCAAACATTAAATACAATAAAATGTGATATTAAAGGATAAAAATCTTACCTTCATATACTCCTTCTGCAGGACCTGGATGATGGCAGAACAGGTCTCTGGGATAACGATCCCCAGAGCCTGGGGGGAGATGCCTGTCGAGAACTTGAGGTCCTGCAGGCTTCTCCCTGTCGCCAAGTACCGCAGGGTAGCGACCAGCCTCTGCTCCGGAGTGATGGCTTGCCTCATGCAGGTATCCTGCCTGCTGATATAGGGGGTCAGCAAAGCCAACAAACAGTGAAATACGGGGTCCGTCATCCGGAGAAAGTTCCTAAAAATCATCAGGATTATTCTCACAGATCTCATGGAGCAAAGGCATATGAGAGAACTGGTCACGCTGAAGCAACCAATTCTTGGTCCATGAACTCCTCCCCACCCTGTTCATGGACTGGACTTGTGTCAAGGTCTGGACCCCAACACCAAGCCCCCGCACAGCACGAACTCTACGAGGAGTACGTATACGAAACATGGCTAGAAAACGGTCGGCTGCTCAGAACGAAGTAACAGAACGCACTGAAGAACAGCAAGGCCTGTGAAGAGTGACCTGAAAAACAGTAACGAACGAACAAGAACACAATGACTACTTAAAGTCACGCGGAACTTGCTTGCACGCACTGAAGAGCAGATACAAACCCACAAGCACAAACTGAACCGCAGAAAACGATCTGAAAGCCACGAGTCTGAAAAAGCGCGAATCGTCTCTCCCCAAACTTTTACTAACACAAGATTAGCAAAAGGAGCCCAAAGGGTGCCGCGCTTGGTTCTGAACTGGCCTTTTCTAGTCTCGTCGTACGTGGTTGACATCACCGCGTTGTTGGCGATCGGAAATTCCGACAACTTTGTGTGACCGTGTGTACGCAAAACAAGTTTGAGCCAACATCCGTCGGAAAAAATCCTAGGATTTTGTTGTCGGAATGTCCGAACAAAGTCCGACCGTGTGTACGGGGCATAAGTTACTACTTGTTAATTTTAATTTTAATAAATTGAATACTTTAACTTTTTAATAAATTGCACTGGATTACTATACCATTGAGCTCCCCCTCTTTTTATTGCATGTAATCTGCATTTGATGAGTCTGGAAACTGATCCTTATACTGGTGTCGACTTGTCTTGGATACCTCTGGAAATTAATTGATCGCTGTGGAATCAGTACTCCATCCACATAGAGGCTTGACTTGACCTGTAGGGGTCTTCGTTTGAGGTGAGAGGCTGGGGCAAGGATGGTGGAAACACTTGGATAAATTGGGTCTTTTTGTTTTTTTGCACACACACTTTACTTCATGAACTGTTTAACCAAATTTTATGATTGGACACAATTTTTACATTATTATCACTTTGGCGCATTTTGTACTTTATTTTTGAAGAATATTTGCACATTTCCATGAAAGTTATTTATATTTACTTTGACGTTAATGCACATTTGCACACTTTTTAATGAAGATTTTCTTCCTTGAATACAGCATTTTATATTAGACTTGCCTATTATAGTTAGTATTGCTTATTAGCACCGAGTAAGCGCTACATTATTCTTCTTTTATATTTCTTTCATAATCTTTCTTCAAAAATTTAGGCCAAACTGTATTCTGCTGCATTTCTTTGGTGAAAATAACCCAAATTAATGTATGCTGTTTAGTCTGTAGGGAAGTTATAAAGTCTACAAACTATGGTATATATCTGAAAATTGGTCAATCTCATTTCTTGAGGCCCAAAAATGTCAGGACAGTACAGATATTCCCCAAATTACCCCTTTTTGGAAAGTAGGCAGTCCAAGGTATTTAGTAAGAGGCATGACAAGTTTTTTGAAGTTGTAATTTTTTTTCATCATTTTTTGGAAAATGAAATGAGATGAAAAAAAAAGTCACAATTTTTACATTTACTTTTTTGGTTGTAACATGATAAAATGTGGAAAATTTCAAGGGATATGAATACTTTTTCAAGGCACTGTAGCTTAGGTATGCGGTTTGGTACCAAACTGGTAATGAAAGCTGCTACAAGCTTGGCAATGCTGGTGAAATATTTTTTTATGGAAAAGGGTAACAAATTAAGGGAGGTTATAAATATTTTTTTGGTATGGTACAGATTAGAAGGTGTAATATTTTAAAGAAGAATTCCAAGTATGGCATTTTTTTACATAGTTACAATGGTTACAATGACCAATGTGAGTATACAGTACATGTGCCATAACTGTGGGATCCCTCAAGAAGCTGGAAATCACTGTAATACACACCACTACTACCGTATATTGATCTCCAGTAGCTTCCGAGTCCTGTGCCAAGTGGCTGGCCTGCTGCATTGTGTACACAGAAGTCTGGCAACTAGCTCAAAGAATGCAAAGAGTTCTCTGATTGGACGAGGTGGGGAGGTGGGATGATGACATCCCATTCTCCACCTTGTCCAATCAGAGAAAGCTTTGTAGTCACTGATAAAATACAAAGCATTTTTTGAATGGTGCCCGGGCCCAGCAGCCAACCTCCTGTGTTCATAATGCAGCTGCTCAGCACAGAACCCAGAAGCTCACTATAGCGATGTCTTTAGTAAATCAAACTCAATAAGTCAATGTGCTAACTCCAGATACCTATAACAGATTCAAAACCCTAACTCCAAGATAACTTAAATCTGACTGGTTCCTCTACTTGCCACACCATCATTATTCTGTGTAACTGAATAATCTTGCTTATTTACTTGTAACACCACTGGGCTCTAAACCAGGGGTAGGCAACCCCCGACACTGGTGGCGCAAGCAGCACACAAAGCCTCTTTTGCCAGCACTCGACTCCCTCTCCATCAGCAGAGCAGTGAAGGGAAGTGTCAGTGAGACATTAATGCATTCAAATTTCAGAGTTCCCCATGCCGCACCTGCACTGAGGGGGAGGCACTGCACCCCCACACATTGTAAAAGATGGGAAACATTGTTTGGTTCTATAACTTTGCTGTAACTGCGATCGTCAGCTGGGGAAGAGATTGGGTGCAGTTCAGCTGGGGGGGCGGTCCCTGTTTCTAGGAAGAGGAGGACTGTCACTGGCCACTGCTAAAGCCAATCACAGTCCTGCTAGCCCCACCCACCATCTGGAGGAATATGACTCGCTTGGTTGCCACTACCAATCTCAGAAAGAAAGGATTTCACTGTGATTGAGAAAACCACAATCAGGTGACAGTTTGTGGAATTACTGTTGATCTTCTGGGAACTTTGTTGAAATTATTCCTGAACCTTTGCATCACTTACTACTGAACCCCTCTGCACTCTATGTCCCTTTAAGCCACACCCAGTATTCAGCGCTAATAAAATCACACCAAACTTTTCCTGTGGCGCAGAGCGCCGCACTTTTTCTCAGCTGAGGGGGCCCAACTTATGATTCTGCACACAGGCCCACTGCTTTCAGAAAATACCCCTGAACTGAGCTCATCATTGCGCATCCATTCCAGATACTTGTATGTGACATCACATACAAACACGTGGGCTGGATGCGAGAGGTGGATCAGCAGCATGAGTGTGCCAGGACAGGTAGATGTGTCTCATCTCTGCTTCCTTTCACCACTCTACATATCATGCATATCATAGATGAGAAGAGGGTACAGCAGTGGAGCAAATGAGCAGGAGGGGTTCAAAGGTGGAACAGAAGAGCAGGAGGGTACAGCGGTGGGGCAGATGTGCAGGCAGGTACAGTGGTGGAAGAGATGAAAAGGGGGTTCATTGTTGGGCCAGATGAGAAGGGGGTTCAGTGGATGCGACATAAAAGCAGGGGGGGTAGAGCAGTGGGGCAGAAGTGAAAGGAGGTGTATTGGTGAGACAGATGAGCAGGGGGTTACAGTGGTGGGCCAGGAGAGCAGGGGGAATAGAGGTGGGGCAGAAGAGCAGGAGGGTACAGAGGTGGGACAGATGTGCAGGAGGTACATTGGTGGGGCAGATGAGAAATCGGGTTACAGTGGTGCAGCAGATGAGCAGATAGGTTCAGTGTTAGAACAGATGACAAGGTGATTCAGTAGTGGGACAGATGAGCAGGGGGGTACAGTGATCTGAGGTGTGGAGTTGCAGCAATTGGGGCTGATTTGAGGTGTGAGAGTGCAGGATGTTAATTTCTCACTACTAAAGTAGTTTACAGCATTTACTTTATAAAAAAATCCTTTTCGTGATTGAGAGTGTGAAGTTGAAATGTTTTTGTTATAAAATAAAGCCTTATATAATGTTATTTGTAAGTGTTCAGACTTATAAATTGCATTATATAGAGATAAGCCATACCACTGCTCTTACTCACATCTTACCAAATGAGTCCCTATGTGCAAAGTTGTGCTTTTTCAATAATCACGTAATCAGTACCACTGCTATAATAAAAAAGAATTGCATCCCTAGCGTCACTTTAGACGTGATAAAGAGGAAACTTCCAAAGCACTGCTAACTCGTCATTGACAGGGACAGCATATCGCAGGCAACAGTTTGCTTGTAATCAATTTCAGGCCCCATTCACTCATGAGTGATTTTCTGGTTGAAGCTTGTAGCTCTATGCGCAACAAAAAATAGACTT
Source organism: Aquarana catesbeiana (assembly GCF_042186555.1). Lineage (NCBI taxonomy): Eukaryota > Metazoa > Chordata > Amphibia > Anura > Ranidae > Aquarana > Aquarana catesbeiana. Next base: position 46,594,766 of record NC_133330.1, read on the forward strand.
CAATAGGAACGCCTGAAAAACACTCAACATAGGCATTTTACAAGCATTTTGGCACATCTTTTCTGGCAAAAAAGCAGCTCTCCCCCCATAATACACCCCCCCCCCCCACTTTGATGCTTTCTATTAGCTAAAATAAAAACACCTGAAGCTTGAAGTCTGAATACACATGTAAAGTGCTTGTAATATGCTTGCAAAACTCTCAAATAAAAACACCTGAAAACCATTCTGCTGAGATGTGAACAGGGCCTTAAAATGTTACTAAACCCAGGACTCTGCATTCACCATATCTGGTCTCCCACGGTACACAGAACATGGAAATGCAATTATTTTAGTAAATATAAACTGCTAAATACCTTTTCTCATCACCAGTATATATAGCAGTCTTGTTACTCCTATCAGTGTCTGGGTAAAGCTTGTAGGAGTTTTCATTCTCCCACAATTATCCTATAAAAATGCAGGACTCCTGACCCTCTGTCTGGACAGTGCTGATTGGCTCTGTGCTGATCACATGCACTTTCCCAAGAAATAAAAAAAACTCTCTAGCAATACACTCCAAATTGAGCATGTGCAGCCTGTCTCCTGGCTCTGTAAATATCAGAATTTATACTGGAGTCAATGGAAGAAGGAGATGATCAGAGAAGACAGGATCAAACAGCCTTTTTACACAATGCGGAGGATTAACCCCTTAGGTTCCACAGTGAGTATAACAAGCATGCTATGCTGCATATATGGACTGATTTTACTGTTGTGGGTTTAGTAACACTCTAGGTTTGGATAGATGTCTAAGAAAGACAGTGAGCCCGTTACAGGAACAGGTGACTGAGTACTCTGGGAAATCCTATTAACTGTTGCCATGGTGGAAAAAAAGTGTACAATAGTTATTATTATACAGGATTTATGAAGCCCACAGTTTACGCAGCACTTTATAATGTTATAGCAAACAGTATGGTTACAAAAAAATTCAATACAGGGGGAAACAGAGGGCCCTGCTCGCTAGAGCTTGACCAAATTACAATAAAGTTGGGTAAAAAAGTAATCTATGACAGGTCATTTTAAAGATAAAGATGAATGATAAGCAGAAATGCAGATCTGGAAACTGAATCTGAGCTATAGTACAATAATAAGAAAGGAGGCCGGGGGAGAGTTATGACAAGGACAGCCATACCACCAAATAACCCCAATAAGGGAGAGTAGAAACTCTTAAGCTATAGGTATCATGGGAGTAGACTATAATAAAGCTACTGTTGTATCAAGGAGAAGAAAGGATCCCAGGTAAAAACAACTGGCCGGTGTGGTCCAAATGGGTCTTATGGGTCCGGTATAGACCGATAGGAGACAGAGAGAGGGAGTAGTATCCATCGAAACACTCTTTCCATAAAGGTTTCCTACAGTCAGTGTCATCTGCCAGCAGCTTTTCCTTAAGCATACCATCATTTGGGATGTAGTACTTCGAGCCAGAGATGGAATTCCATTGGATTTCCATATTCTGGAAATGGTTTTAAGAGGTGTGACAAGGGGAAATCTAAGGATACCCTCTTTAATGCTCTTGTTCAGGGACAACAAGGCAATCTCAGACAGACAAAAGACATTTTCACTTGCTTAGATTCCATAATGCAATAGGCATTGGAAACTTTTTACCATAACAGTCGCACTTTTCTGTAACTCGATGAGGCTTGGAGATGTACAGCACCTTTTATGTTGCAGCCAATGCAAGCATAAGTCAGAGGGCGAGGGGAAGATTTGCTGTAAATTGATGGGACTGCAGTACCACTTAGGTAAAATTTTAACATTTTCTCCTGAACTAAGAGTCATTGTGAGCAATTAAAGAGATTCTTCCTCTGAAAAGACCCAACCTAAATCCCTCTCCCTCTGTCATATATGTAACCTTCCTCGGGCAGACTTTCCACCCAAAAACAGCATTAAGAACTAAAAGGGCATGATCGGTTCTTTCAGAGGCTACACATAGAGATTCAAATTGCGTGAGAGGACATGAAAGAAAGTCCCTATGTTTCAAAGATCGGACAAAGTTTGTCACCTGAGTAGACACGTATCCCTGTGCATTGTCTGAAGGATAGTTGGCTGAAGGTGAAGTTACAAGGTACGGTGTGCAGGTAAATGTAGAAGCCGGATGTTGAGAGAGGACTTTATTGTGAGAAAGATACGCTAATAGGACAGAGGTACCACCTGGGTAATATTTATTTTAGTGTAAGCATTTTTTAAACACTTCTCTTATTAGAAGACCCAGCCTAAATCCCTCTCCCATTCAACCATATAGGTAGCCTTCCCCAGGAAGACCTTCCACTGTTATTGACAGGTCGTAAAATAACACTAGGCAAATTTTCCCCACTTACTATTTTCAGCAGCAGTTAGGGTTAATGTGATGGGATAGGCTCATTAGTCGTAACAGAAGTTGTAGCCTAGCATTAGAGTATCTGCGATCTATGGCAAAATGGCCGCGATCGCCTTATATAATCTGGTAGAGCATCCATCTATTCATATCCCCCTGATGATGACACGTGATCCCTGTGTCGAAGACGCGTAGGGGAGGGGCCAGGACGGAGAGACTGACACGGACTTTACACCAGCGCTGTTCCAGCACAGCATACCGCACCAAACATCCAGTGATTTTGCAGAGAAAGCCGTTATAGTATGGTGCACTGACGCACCAGTGCCATGTGAGTACCCCGGTGTGGGGAGCATTTTCTTTTAATAAAAGTATTTTGACTATATTACACTATATAGTTTCCTTTTCATTTATATGTATGGAGCCACATTGTTTCCAGCTGGAGGAGTGCAGCAGACACTGAGACTAAGCCCAGGGGTAGCTCCAAAGCGTATTTGGACTCAGGGTAGAAGCTGAGTCACACGCTCTGAGGTAAGCACATTAGCTTAAGGGGGTCACGAAGGAGCACCGGAGCATGTTTTGCAGCACTCAGGATATCTTCGGCATGATGTTGGATTGTTGTCACAGCTGAACACCACCTGCACGCATTGTTTTATTATCACTGCTGGACATTATTTGCACGCACTATTTAGAGTGCCAAAGAGAACTTTTTTTTTTTTTTTCATTATTTATTAATTTTTCAATTAAACAAGCAGGATACTTTATATTGCGCACTAAGCACTTTTTATGTTGATTAAGACACTATGTATGGTGTAACAAGCACTATTAAGCACTAATTTATGGTGTAACAAGCACTTTTTTTTCACACCTTGTTTATTTATTCAACATTCATATTATTTGTATTTAATATTATCGCACTAGTAAGCACAGAGTTGGTTATTATTCATTTTGTTTTTGGGGGTCACCCAAGCGCAGCGCATAACTTGTAAATGTGCAATCGTGTGTTGTTTGATAGGTGGTTGGCCGAAGGCTGTTGCATGAGGTATGTTGCATGAGGAGCAATATACAGTATGTAGAAGCTGGATTTTGAGAGAGGACTCTGTTGTGAGAATTTTCCTAGTGTGCATGTCACGTGGAAACTGGAGGTTATTAAATTTGGGAGTAAGAGGACCAGGCCTTGAGGGGAGTATATACCACCAAATAACATTTCATTAACCTCCCTGGCGGTATGATTATGTCTGATTTTTGAATGTCAAAGCGGTACATTGTTTTGCATGGAAATTTGTTGTTTTATATTGTAGGCCTGTAATTCTTAGGAGTAACTCACTTAAATCTGTGCAAAAAAGAGTCTATATTTAAATATTTTTATTGAATTTTGTATAGAAAGGATTATACACTCATGTAGAAGAATAAAGAGTAAACATACAAAAATTCAGTAGATTACAGAACCAAAAACATTGTGGGAAGGTAATGTGCAGGTATTACTTCTTGTTTGTACTCATTAAAAGAACTTGATAACTGATTACCCCGTAGCCACATACCTTGATCAGAAAGAGAGTTACAAGGGTAAAACAAAACAAAAAAATTGTGCTGTATCTTGAGCCACCTCTATAGAACCCTCCCATCTTCTTAATACATGAGTTAGACCAACCAGGGCCCCCCGCACACCCCACCCCAATGGGAACTTTCTGTAGGCGTGTGCGTGGAACCCCCCGTGTCCAATCTCCGGAACCTAGTAACTGATGTTTGATAACTTGCCGGGGGCAGTACATGGGAAGCCCCCTTGTACTCAGTACCTTCCCTAGTATGTGATATAAACAATATCTGCAAAATGATTGACTACTTCCATACAGGGCATTTTCACCCCCTTCCTGCCCAAGCCAATTTTCAGCTTTCAGAGCTGTCGCACTTTGAATAACAATTGCGCGGTCATACTACACTGTACCCAAATGAAATTTTTATCATTTTTTCCCCACTAATAGAGCTTTCTTTTGGTGGTATTTTATCACCCCTGCGTTTTTTATTTCTTGTGCTATAAACAAAACAAGAGTGACAAGTTTGAAAAAACACAATATTTTTTACTTTTTGCTATAATAAGTATCCAAATTTTTTTTTTTTTTAAACAAATTTTTTCTCATTTTAGGCCGATACGTATTCTTCTACATATTTTTGGTAAAAAATATCGCAATAAGCGTATATTTATTGGTTTGCGCAAAAGTTATAGCGTCTACAAAATAAGGGGATAGATTTATAGCATTTTTATTATTTTTTTTTTTTTTTACTAGTAATGGCGGCGATCTGCGATTTTTATCGTGACTGCGATATTGCGGCGGACACATCGGACAATTTTGACACATTTTTGGGACCATTCACATTTATACAGCGATCCGTGCTATAAAAATGCATTGATTACTGTATAAATGTGACTGGCAATGAAGGGGTTAACCAGGAGGGGGCGCTGTAGGGGTTAATGTGTTGCTAGGGAGTGATTCTAACTGTGGGGGGAGGGAATTCACAAGGGGAGAAGACCAATCGGTGTTCCTTTGTACAAGGAACACACCATCGGTCTCCTCCCATCTGACAGGACGTGGATCTGTGTGTTTAGACACACAGATCCACGGTCCTGCTTGGTTACCGGGCAATCGCAGGTGCCCGGCGGACATCGCGGCCGCCGGGCACGCGCATCGGGACCCGAGCGATGCGGCGGGCGGCACGCGCGCGCCCCCTGGGCTGCCTGGAAGGCTGCGCCGTCATATGATGGCGGCCCAGAACAACAGCTGCACCGTCCCGCCGTCATATGACGGCGGGCGGGCAGCAAGTGGTTAATGACCCTCCAGTGGGCAGGTAAGGTCCACCAGGGAATTTCTTTAGGCGAGAAATTCAAGGTCCTGTAGGATATCAGAGAATTAGGGACAAGAGAGTCCCAAAGAAGGAGGGAAATAAATGTAGGAAAAGAAGAAAGGGAGAGGGGAAGTAGGGAGAGGGATTAGAGTGCATTGGAACCGGCGGTGAGGGTGTAAATAGATCCTCCTCCTGTCATACCTGGTATGAGGTTAATGTTCTGAAATGTAGCCCACGGTTCCCAAGTGAACATAAACCTCCCCACTTTGTCATTGAGTTTGGCCACTAGATGCTCTTGAGCCATAATCCATGATATTTTCCTAATACAGCTCTTGAAGGGTACCGTTGGCTTTTTCCAACTTTTAGCTATGGTGATCTTAGCTCCTAATAAAATAAAAAATGAGAGACCTTGAGCTTGTTTGGAAATCCCCGGTATATTTTGATTGAGAAGAGCAATATGTATGTTGGGGTGCACCGGTATTTTAGATAAGGTACTGATAATGCGGAAAATTTTCTGCCAGAAGGTTCTAATACGGGGGCATGACCACCAAATATGTATCATTGAACCCTCTAGCTCACAATCCCTGAAGCATAAGGGGGAGGCTCCCGGGAACATCACCGGCCACCTGGCAGGAACGTAATACTACCAGGATATGACCTTTATGCTGGCTTCTATAAGAGATATATTGCAAATACCTTTAAAGGAGCAAGACCAGTATTTATACCATTCCATCGATGTCCACGTCCGGCCTGTATCCTCCTCCCAGGACTTAGAGTAAGCTGGTTTGTCCGAATTCGTCATCAGTGCCGAATAGATCAGGGAGATGCCCCCTTTTTGGTCCTGGATATTAGCGCACCAGTGTTCGTAAGGAGTAATAGAGGAAGAATTTGAATTGTTGCACCAGATTGTGTGAAGGAAATGTGAAATTTGTGTAAACCTGAATTTTTCAGAGTCCGGCATATCGAGAGTCCTCCGGCAGTAAGCTAAGGTTATTGGACCTGTTGGGGTAAAAAAATGTCCAATGCGATAAAGGCCTTTATCAGTCCACCATTTAAATGTTTTTATATTTACTCCCGGAGGAAACTCGGAATTATGGAAGATATGGGCAAGAGGTTTCATAGGGGAAGTCAGTGAAGATTGCCTGAACAATTTAGTGCTGAGAGAAATAGAATGTGAAAGAGTGGGGGACATGATTGCTGGTCTGGTTTTGGGGTCGCACCACAAGAGGTAGTCTAAGGTGTGATGAGGAGTCGCTCTTCTCTCAATAGCGAGCCAGTTCGGTTTCGAACCCTGGGAGAATATCATGGACAATTGAGCCAGTTGAGCTGCTTGATAATAAGTCCAAAGATCAGGTAAACCCATTCCGCCCTGGGATTTTAGATGTAAAAGGATGTTGAACGGACATCTATATCCCCTCTATCCCCTCTTACCCCAGACAAAGCTTATAACGTCCGACTGCAGTTTTCGTAGGAAATTTTTCTTGATCGTGATGGGAAGGGAGCGGAACAAATACAGGAGACGTGGAAGGAGTGTCATTTTAACCTCGTGGACCCTTCCCAGCCAGGATAGACCACACTTCGCCCATTTATCTAGTTCACCCCTGCATTTACTTAACATGGGTATATAATTCGCTTTGAACAGATTACCGAAGTCCGCTGTGAGGTTGACTCCCCGATATCGAACGGACTTCTGGGCCCAAGGGAAATCAAAATTGCTCGTGAGTTGAGAGAGAAGACCGGCTGGTACCGAAATGTTCAGTGCCGTAGATTTGCCCATATTGACCTTTAAGCCTGAGACTGCACTAAATGCGTTGAGGGCTTTAAATATTTCCGGAACGGAGATGAGTGGGGAAGTAACATATAACATGAGGTCGTCCGCATAAAGGGCACATTTGTGTTCCTGATCTCCGCACTGTACCCCCTTAATGTCTGGGTTTGATCTAAAAGCTATGGCTTTGAATTGCTATAGCAAATAGGAGAGGGGATAAGGGACACCCTTGTCTAGTACCCCTGCCTATAGGGAACGAAGTGGAGTACCTACCCATCAAGCGTACCTGCGCCGTCGGATTTGAATACAGGGAGCGAATCAGATTCAGACAATTTGGCCCAAAACCCCATTTTTGTAGAGTCTCAAATAAGTATGTCCAGTCTATGGAATCAAAAGCCTCATGCAGGTCAATTGATAAAAGAAAACCGGATTGGGGGGGACCTCCATCCCAATGTGACTGTAACAGTGAAATAATATCTATGGTCCGTCTGATCTGATCCATTCCCTGCCGGCTAGGAATGAACCCCACCTGATCTCTATGAATATATGAGGAGATAAAGCTTGAAACCCTGTTTGCCAGAATTTTTGTCAAAATCTTAATGTCATTATTGATTAATGATATGGGGCGATAATTACCCACCTCACTGGGGTCTTTCTCTGGTTTAGGGATCATGGAAATATAGGCCATATTCAAGTCTGCACCCAATGGGGTACCTTCTACCTCTAAGGGCATTGAAAAATTTTGATAGGTGTGGGGCTAGAGTAGGGGCAAATTTTTTATAGTATCCTGTGGAGAATCCATCCGGGCCTAATTTTAAGGATTTGATTGTATCTAATACTTCTGTCTGGGAGATGGGGCTCTCCATTCGATAGCTATGTTCCTTAGAGATGGAGGGTAATACTATAGAATTGAGGAATTCCTGTTGTGTTCTAGTTATATGTGGTGGGTGTGGTTTATATAGGTCCTCATAATATTGGAGGAAGGCCTCCATTATTTTAACGGGGTTCTGAGATAGTTCCCTGGATTGCATCTTTACTTTTGGGAAGGCTAGAGATCTGGGTTTAGGGTTAAGCTTAATTGCAAGTTTGGAACCCATTTTGTCTTTTTGGGAGTATAGTTTGGCCCCCGCCCATCTAAGCTGTTTCTCTGCTGATGTAGTAAGAATCATGTTCAACTGAGCTCGAACCTTATCTAGTTTGTCTAGCAACTCAAGAGACGGGTTTAGCTTGTGGGCTCTGGATAGGGCCTGAAAATCTTCTGTGAGTTTCAGTACGTCCGCTTTATGTTCTAACCGTAGCTGGGCTGTAATTTGGATTATTTTTCCCCTTATCACTGTTTTGTGCGCAGCCCAAACAGTCTCGGGGGAGACCTCGTTTGTGGCATTTATGTCAAAGTATTCCTTAATAGCTCCTTCAATGATGGTGCATTGTATGGGGTCACTTAAGATGGATTCCTGTAATCCCCATTTCGGAGTGTTAGAACGTTCCGAGGCTCTTTGAGTGATTAAGATGACCATCGATTGGTCCGATAGGGGGGTGTCCACGATCTTGGATTTCAAAACCAGTGGGATCGTGTGGGGGCTGGTAAAAATGTGGTCTATCCTGGCATAGGAGCAATGGGGGGCTGAATAATGAGTATAGTCTTTAGAATGTGGATTAGTTTCCCTCCAGATGTCTATTAAGCCCTTGTTATTAAGGAGTTTTGCGATTTTAGAACTTTGCTTGGACGGGCGTTTGGGCCTAGGCATATCGGTACTTGACTTGTCTAATGCGAAGTCGAAAGCTGTGTTGGAGTCTCCACCAATAAAAATTGTGCCCTTCAAGTGTGATTGTAGCTTATGCAGCATGGATTCAAAGAAGGCTTTCTGGCCCTTGTTAGGGGCACAATATGAGACGAAGGTGTACAACACCCCATCGATGGTCCCTGAGACTACAATATAACGGCCCAGGGGATCCAACACAACTTCCGAGTCAGCTATGTTAATATGTTTAGCGAAGCAGATCGCGACTCCCTTTGTTTTGTTTTTGGCCGATGCGAGAAAAAACTGTGGGAACTGATGATGGAGGAATGAGGGTTGGTAAGAGAAAGGGAAGTGAGTCTCTTGTAGGAAGAGGATGTCTGAGTGCATGGACTTGTATAGCTGAAACAGCTTTCTACGTTTTATGGGGGAATTGAGACCCTGTGTGTTGTGGGAAATGATCTTAAGAGTGTTCATCCCAATGGTAGAGTTAGCCATCCCGTGGGGTCGTGTGGTGTATGCTATAGAAATAGGTCTTACCGACCTGGCGAGAGAACGGAGCGTCCATGTAAATACGAATCCCTTGTCAAGTCCTGGGAGGAGCAACCGAGGCCGGACACTGCATCTGTGAGCGTGGGAGAACAGGAAGAGGGAATGGAGGGAAAAAGAGATGAGTAAGAGTAGGAAAGAAAACACAAGCGTTAGCATAACCTTCAAAATGATAAGTATTTGAGAACTCCAAAAACATTGTATACAACTTGGGGAGGACCTGGGTTCCCCCCTTATCCCAGGGTAGGACAGGGGACTCCCCCCTACCCCTAAAGCCTGAGAGGACCGGTGATTCATTCCTGGGTCAACCGGTAAAAGGACCAATGGCGAAAACTTCGCCCTTGGTTCCTAGTGGAGGTGCATTGATGCCACCTCTACCCTGCCACCTTAAAAACCAAACTGTATTAGAGGAGGAAGTAAAATGGGAATCCTCCTTGTTATAACTGTTAGAGCGAACCATTGATAAGGAAAAAAAAAAAAAAAACAAAAAGAAAAGGGAAAATCAAATACACTCAGTATCCTAACAGCGGGGGAGATATGAGAAGGCCCTCTTTAAAAAAAAAAAAAAAAAAAAAAAAGAAAGAAATAATTTCCAAACCCATTGGACCTCCATCCTGTGAACCGTACCCCTCCCACATAGCCCCAGAGTGGGGCAACAGTCCATGTGGGCGAGAACCCCGAGTCCCAGTGCACCAGGGGAATAGTCCCCTCTTACCCTGCGAACCGGGGCCAACGCCTCCCCCCTTGCTCTGAGACTGAAGGGGGAAATCATCCTATAACTCAAACCAAAATAGTACATTATCCTTTTCCCCCTTCCCCGCCACATGGCCCCCCTAAATTGCAGACATAAGGGAGTAAAAAAAACTGTATAAGCAATAAAAAGGAAAAAGGTAAAAGTCCCCAGTTCCCCCAAGCTTTCCTAAGCTGTTCCTGAGGACCAGAGTTCTGCGATGGTACGGAGATCCTGAAGTCACCCACAGGTCTGAAGGACATGTGTACAGGGCCATTTTCGGGAGGTGTATCCTCAACGTGAGGGATAAACATCAGAGTTCCTGTTTTGGAAAGGACCCAGGGTCCGCGAGGGGAAAAGATATAAGTAGAGTCTTTCAGTTAATACCGGGCCGAGGTAGCCATAAAAGAATAACCGGGTCAGCTCCTTGAGCCTGTGACGGTTGGGACATCAAGTAGGGAAGTTTTCTTTGGAGCATTTGGGACCTTGCTTCAGCCAGGAAGGATGTAGTGGGCTCGCTGGTGGTGGACGTTTCGTGGAAGCGAGTGTGCTTTTGCTCTGCATTGGGGATGACGGATCTTGAGAGATCAGGCCCAAGTGAAGTAAGGGACGTTCTCCTTCAATAAGGGTAGAGAAGCCATAGTTTTTATATGCAAACTTGAGGCGCAGGGGAAAGGACCATCGGTAAGATATTTCTTTCTCAATTAAGCACTGTATCAACGGTTTGAGTGAGTGCCTTTTCTGAACCTTATATGGAGATAAGTCAGCGAAAATTTGAATCCTGTGGCCTAGCAACTTGAGATCATCCAAGTCCCTGGATCTCCTCATCACTTCCTCTTTAACCGAGTAAAAATGAGGTTTCATGATTATATTGCGAGGTAGTCCATCTGCACGTTGGGGCTGCAGGGCCCTGTGTGCTCTGTCAATCTCCAGACGATGATCTGAAATGTCAGGGATAAGGCCTCTTAGCAGGCTTTTGACTGCAGCATGAGTGTCCTTTTCAGTCTCTGGGAGAACTCTAATACGGAAATTGTACCGTCTCGATCTATTTTCAAGATCGTCGATTTTAGAGAAGGCGGTTTCAAGTTGGTCCTGCAAGTCCTGTATTCTGGCTGAATTCTGGTTGATGCGAGAGGCTGCTTGGTCAGCTTTCTGCTCAATGGAGTCAATCCTCTGCCCCAGTTGCTGCAAATCAGCATGTATGGAGGAAGTTATTTGTAAAGCATTCTGGGCCAGGCTTTTACATAGTAGATGGGTAAAAGCCTCCATCATGGAGGGGAAGTCCGTGGGTGTAGGTATGTTTGCAGATGATTCTGTCACTGCTAATAGCATTCCTGTGTGTGGGTCCTTCATAGGGCTAGAGGGGAAGCCAGCACCCATCCGTCCCAGCAAAGATTCTGTTGATGAGGGAGAAGTGATCTGGGGCAGTGGGGCAAAGTCCATACCTGGCGAGGAGGGGATCTGATTGTCCTGATCCGCTATGGATTCCTCCGTTCCTCCTGTATTGATGGGGGAGCCTCGTGGGGCCGCCGCCATCTTGGCTTGGCTGACCGGAGCTGCCGCCGCAGACATCTGGTCTGTGAGGCTCCTCCGGACTTGTGCTGTTATGGTGTCCACGTTCCTGGGGGTTTCCCCCACCTGAATGCCCCTTTGATGAGCCTGGGGGTATGCTCTAGCTGCTGTGGTGGCGATCGTAGGGTAGCGGTGGAGCGGAGCTCTAGCAGCCGGTGGCCCTCTTAGCCGCTGCTGCGCATGCGCCTGCAAACAAGAGTCTAAAAGACATCCCGGGTATGATAAAGTTTGAAACACGTAATCATAAATTATAATATAATAAATAACTATAAATAATTATATCAAATAATAATATAATAATAATAATACATTTTATTCAATATTGTAATCAAATCAAAAACACTGAAATTTGTCCAAACAAGGGTGCAATATTACCAGTCACAGTAATACTAGACACTGCATATTGGTTTAGTAAACATCCCGGGTATGATAAATTTTGAAACATTGGACTGCACAAAGTCCAACATCATATTTAGGACAATGGAACCTGATTTCCTTTCAGATTTTCTCTCCACTGTCATCTCGCTTTGAGCAACATACCACACACATCCTTGTAGGTGCTGACTTTTTCTTGGTTGGTGGGATGTAGTCCATGAAGTGACGACCAGTAAGGCGTTCCGGGTTGACAACACCAACAGCACGACATCCAGCTTTATTCACAGCCATTGATGGTGTTTGGTGGTTCACAAAGATCCGTTCGGCAACTTTCCAAATGAAGTCAGAATGAATCACAGGCTTGTCACTTTTTTTTTTTGAGTAGAATGTAGGCATTCCACAAGCATTGCTCAAGAAGATGCCTGAAGATCTTCTTGTAGTACTTCTTTTGCTGTTTCCTCATTGCTGGGTAGAATTGCTTGGTCGGCTCTGTCAACACCTCCCAAGGTTTTATTGTAATCTATCACTACTTGTGGCTTTGTGATTTCTTTTTCACCTTTCGTGCGTGAACGAGAGTGGACGTATTATGAACTGTACTCATGAAGGCACACATCTTTCTTATCACATCGCAGTGCCATCATTTTGCCTTTCTGCCAGGCAACCATTTCTCCAGTCTTCAGCTTCTTTTTGCCAAATATTGGCGGCATGTTGTGCCGGTAAGCCCTAACAGTTCCATAGGCATCTGTTTTATTTTGCAGAAGAAACTCATAAAGTTCAGGAGACGTGTAAAATTTGTCAGTTGTTACGCAATAGCCCTGATTTAGCAATGGCTCAATGAGTGAATAAACGGAAGATGTTGCCATTCCATAGTTGCTGTATTTTGGATTGAAATTTGTTCCCAGTGTATAGGACTGAATCCCAAATGTAGCCAGTTGACGATTCGCATAGCATGAAGGATTTTACGCCAAATCATGCTCTCTTGCAATGTATTGTACCCAGCTCACCCTTCCCTCGTAGACCATTAGACATTCATCTATGCTGATTTCTCTTTCTGGCACATAGCTCCGTTGGAAATTCTTTAGAATCATATGAGATACTGCCCAAATTTTCTTGAGTTTTGGTGCAGGATTAGTAGTTTCATCAAATTCTTCGTTGTTTTCAAAGTGTTATTATTTTACAATCAGGGAAAATCTGTACTCTGACATGACCGTGCCAAAGAATGGAGTGGCAAGTAATTTGTTAGTTGTCCAATACCACTTCTGCAGGGGTTTCCCCACCACTCACTGAAGTATTATTAGGCTCAGAAATTTCCAAATGTCATCTTTGGTCACTGGTTCCCACTTTCTGCTTCTTGGAATGTAGGCATTCCACAAGCATTGCTCAAGAAGATGCCTGAAGATCTTCTTGTAGTACTTCTTTTGCTGTTTCCTCATTTCTGGGTAGAATTGCTTGGTCGGCTCTGTCAACACCTCCCAAGGTTTTATTGTAATCTATCACTACTTGTGGCTTTGTGATTTCTTTTTCACCTTTCGTGCGTGAACGATAGTGGACGTATTATGAATGTACTCATGAAGGCACACATCTTTCTTATCACGACATCGCAGTGCCATCATTTTGCCTTTCTGCCAGGCAACCATTTCTCCAGTCTTCAGCTTCTTTTTGACAAATATTGGCGGCATGTTGTGCCGGTAAGCCCTAACGGTTCCATAGGCATCTGTTTTATTTTGCAGAAGAAACTCATAAAGTTCAGGAGACGTGTAAAATTTGTCAGTTGTTACGCAATAGCCCTGATTTAGCAATGGCTCAATGAGTGAATAAACGGAAGATGTTGCCATTCCATAGTTGCTGTATTTTGGATTGAAATTTGTTCCCAGTGTATAGGACTGAATCCCAAATGTAGCCAGTTGACGATTCGCATAGCATGAAGGATTTTACGCCAAATCATGCTCTCTTGCAATGTATTGTACCCAGCTCACCCTTCCCTCGTAGACCATTAGACATTCATCTATGCTGATTTCTCTTTCTGGCACATAGCTCCGTTGGAAATTCTTTAGAATCATATGAGATACTGCCCAAATTTTCTTGAGTTTTGGTGCAGGATTAGTAGTTTCATCAAATTCTTTGTTGTTTTCAAAGTGTTATTATTTTATAATCAGGGAAAATCTGTACTCTGACATGACCGTGCCAAAGAATGGAGTGGCAAGTAATTTGTTAGTTGTCCAATACCACTTCTGCAGGGGTTTCCCCACCACTCCCTGAAGTATTATTAGGCTCAGAAATTTCCAAATGTCATCTTTGGTCACTGGTTCCCACTTTCTGCTTCTTGGAAACTTTCCGATGTGTAGTAGCTAATTGTTGCTCTTGGTACCAGTATTTCCAGCTGAAGATTCCTATAAAGCCTTAAGACTTCCTCAGTAATGATCAAATAGCATTTTTTGCTTTTATATATACACAAGGGAAATGTCCTTTTTTAGGGGTTCACTTCATTACCAGCTGGTATATGATCTGTATGAGGGTTGAATGAATGAATGTTTGTCTGTTGAGGCCATCTGTGTCTTGATAACGTTATTATTTTTTATAATTATGTGGTGGAGGTATTTTTCTAACTTTTTTTTGAATGATAATTTGGTGGAATTGTTTTCAATAAAGATTACTATTTAATTTTTGCTATTTCCAGTCTGTTCCTTTTTGAAGAATCATGCCCGGGCCTTTGTTCCACTTTCTCTCCCCTCTTTTTTTTGTAATATGCAAATTTCCCCACGAATCACTATCGCTCAATTCTACAAGTGATTCTAATTCACTATCTCTGTTTTCAAGCTGGTCATAAATCGCTTTTGGCATAGAAGGATACTTTTTGGATGCCATGGACGTTCTCAAATTTCCAGGCAGAAAGAATGGCAGAAAGAATGGTAACACTTCAGGCAGGGCACTAGACAGAGCACTGGGGACAAAACTGATGTAAAATGATTTGATACAGTAATGTAATCCTAACAGATTACAATGTATTGTGTGTGTGTTTTGTACTTTTTGAATTTGCTGCTGGTTCCGCCCCCATGTGTCTCGAGGCTCGCAGGGAACAGAACCCCAAGCAGCGATGCATCGGGTGGAGGATCCGGCTGGGGGACACAGCGTGAGTACATTGCGGGATCCTGGGGACAAGGTAAGTACTTGTACCTGGATACTACGATGCAATTCCGAGTGTGACTCGGGGTTACCGCTATTGGTACTGAAAATTAACCCCGAGCCACACTCGGGAATACCGCCAGGGAGGTTAAGGGAGGACATAAAGAAGACAAGAAGTCAAAGGCTGGCCTAGATATATTCATATTTAATGAAAACAGAGTTCACCCTTTACCACCTTAGCTCTGGAAGGTTTTACCCAATTTCTTGCTATTTAGCACTGCGCTACTTAAACTGGTAATTGCTCGGTCATGCAATGCTGCACCCAAACAAAATTGATATAGTTTTTTTTTTACACAAATAGAGCTTTCTTTTGGTGGTATTTAATCACCACTGGGTTTTTTTTTTATTATATAAACAAAAAATACTGAACATTTAGGCTCGGTTCACACATGGGCGGCACGACTTGCAGGTCGCCTCAGCGAGGCGACCTGCAAACGACTGCCGGGGCGACTTGCGAGACGACTTCTGCATAGAAGTCTATGCAAGTCGCCCCAAGTCGCCCCCAAAGTAATACAGGAACCTTTTTCTAAGTCGGAGCGACTTGCGTCGCTCCGATTAGAACGGTTCCATTGCACAGAACGGGAGGCGACTTGTCAGGCGACTAGGTCGCCTGACAAGTCGCCCCAGTGTGAACCGAGCCTTAGAAGGAAAAAAAAAACAATATTTTTTACTTTCTGCTATAAAACATATCCAATAAAAAAAGAATGAAATTTCTTTATAAATTTAGGCCAAAATCTATTCTGCTACATGTCTTCGGTAAAAAAAAAAAATATATCCCAATAAGTGTATAGAGATTGGTTTGCGTGAAAGTTACAGTATCTACAAACTATGGAATTTACAGTATACTGTTTTATTTATTTTTTTAATACTACTAATAGCGGTGATCGGCAACTTATAGTGGGACTGTGATAGTGTGGGGGGCAATCTGACACTAACTGAAGTTGGGTGGGAACTGACTAACTGCCACTGACATCACCAGTGACACTAATACAGTGATCAGTGATAATACTATACACTGTCACTGTACTAATGACACTGGCTATTAAGGGGTTAACATCTCGAGTAATCAAGGGGTTAAATTTGTGTCTAACAAGTTTTAATTTGTGTAATGTGTGCTGCTTTTTACTAACAAACTCTTTGTTTCTTATCCCTTCTTTGCACGGATAAGAAACACAAGAGATTTTTCCCTCTGTACAGAGCCCTGTTGATTGTCAACACAAGGCTCTGCTTTGATTGGACACAGCAGATCAGCAGGTGCCAGCCATGAATCATTGGCCAGCTGTGTACAGTCACAGCGTACCAGTACGGCGCTGTGCCTGGCGGTCTGCAAGTGGTTATAAAGTGTATTCATAACCAAAACTTTTTCTCGTAACATCAAGACACAAAGGATAAAGTTATTCAGGTACATTGGGTTATGTTGCCACCTTCAGGGGGACCCCTCCCAATCCCATTATGCCTCGGTTTTTTTTCTAGTATCCTAGGAGAATGGATGTCGTCCCCCCCCAGAGAAAAAAAAACTTTTCTTTTTACCAAGGTTCTTTTTCTTCCAGCAAGTTTCTTTATTTGCTGCAGAGACAGAAATGGCTCATTTTGCAGCGTTCCAGACCAGTTGATCCTTGGCATTACCACAGAAGCCGTACCTGGACCGTGTAACGTGCAAGGCATTCATATAACATACTGGAACTGAAATATACTTATAGTGATCTGGTACATGCAGTGGTGTACCAACATCCCTAATACTTAAATGCATATCAGAAAAACAGGGGCATTTTTAGTACCTCGAAAAAAGTCCCATGGGCAGCATTGTTCTGATATGCTTATAATGTAACTGAAGATTTCCATATCAGTCACTGATCCAGGACTCTTTCTTCTATTTACATTTCCACTATCTTCCTAGGCATGAATGGTCACCCATGGCTTGTACGGCATAGCTCTCTCATTTAATGTATCAAGTTATAGTATACATTTTGCTATACAGTTGTATGTACTTGTCAACAGAAATGTTTTATGATTTTGTGTTTTTGTGTTAATATCCCTTTCTGTATTACTTACATTTCTGAATGCCACAGGGGACGATGGCACTTTACAATTCATAAATAATAATGTTGAAGGTACACTTTAATTAGTTTTTTTACCGCTGACATTTCCTTTTTTATACCCTGCATTTTTATTTTCTTTACATAAAGAACCCAATGATGCAGTAGGCCTCATTAGTACAGGAAAATGTCAGCTTTCCTTTTCTGACCTGCTCTTGAAAAACAGCTGAAATCTAATTGGTTGCTTTGGGCAACACAAGCACATTTTGGCTCCGTACTCTTCTTTATGTCCATTCATAATTACAACACGTAAAGATATGAATAACAGTGAAATGCTTGCTGTACCTCGTCTGAATCATCCTGCAGCCTGTTGGTGGTGCTGTTGTCTAACTCTTCTTGCTGAGTCCTGAGCTCAGAATATCTGTATGTAGCATTACTGAAAAGAATATTGAAGGAATTAGCCAGAAACGACTTTCTCTGAGCAAATGAATCATCATGAAATAACACTCCAGATTATCGACTGTTTGTGCATTTTATTGTAGTAACAGTGCATTGTTCTAAATATGCAATAAGCTTTCCTTAATTAGAAATTAGAATTGTTTATATACAGTATGTCACAAAAGTGAGTACACCCCTCACATTTTTGTAAATATTTTATTATATCTTTTCATGTGACAACACTGAAGAAATGACACTTTGCTACAATTTAAAAGTAGTGAGTGTACAGCTTGTATAACAGTGTAAATTTGCTGTCCCCTCAAAATAACTCAACACACAGCCATTAATGTCTAAACCGCTGGCAACAAAAGTGAGTACAAGTGAAAATGTCCAATTTGGGGCCAAAAGTGTCAATATTTTGTGTGGCCACCATTAATTTCCAGCACTGCCTTAACCCTCTTGGGCATGGAGTTCACCAGAGCTTCACAGGTTGCCACTAGAGTCCTCTTCCACTCCTCCATGACGACATCACGGAGCTGGTGGATGTTAGAGACCTTGCGCTCCTCCACCTTCTGTTTGAGGATGCCCCACAGATGGTTAATAGGGTTTAGGTCTGGAGACATGCTTGGCCAGTCCATCTCCTTTACAATCAGCTTCTTTAGCAAGGCAGTGTTCATCCTGGAAGTGTGTTTTGGGTCGTTATCATGTTGGAATACTGCCCTGTGGCCCAGTCTCTGAAGGGAAGGGATCATGCTCTGCTTCAGTATGTCACAGTACATGTTGGCATTCATGGTTCCCTCAATGAACTGTAGCTCTCCAGTGCCGGCAGCACTCATGCAGCCCCAGACCATGACACTCCCACCACCATGCTTGACTGTAGGCAAGACACACTTGTCTTTGTACTCCTCACCTGGTTGCCGTCACACATGCTCGACACCATCTGAACCAAATAAGTTTATCTTGTCCTCATCAGACCACAGGACATGTTTCCAGTAGTCCATGTCCTTAGTCTGCTTGTCTTCAGCAAACTGCGGGCTTTCTTGTGCATCATCTTTAAAAGAGGCTTTCTTCTGGGACGACAGCCATGCAGACCAATTTGATGCAGTGTGGGGCGAATGGTCTCAAGCACTGACAGGCTGACCCCCCACCCCTTCTATTTCCCAAAGTAAACCTCTGGATATGACGCTGAGCACGTGCACTCAACTTCTTTGGTCGACCATGGCGAGGCCTGTTCTGAGTAGAACCTGTCCTATTAAAACTCTGTATGGTCTTGGCCACCATGCTGCAGCTCAGTTTCAGGGTCTTGGCAATTTTCTTATAGCCTAGGCCATCTTTATGTAGAGCTACAATCCTTTTTTTAAGATCCTCAGAGTTCTTTCCAATGAGGTACCATGTTGAACTTCCAGTGACCAGTATGAGAGAGTGAGATCGATAACACCAAATTTAACACACCTGCTCCCCATTCACACCTGTGACCTTGTAACACTGAGTCACATGACCCCACTGAGGGAAAATGGCTAATTGGGCTCAATTTGGACATTTTCGCTTAGAGGTGTACTCACTTTTGTTGCCAGCGGTTTAGACATTAATGGCTGTGTGTTGAGTTATTTTGAGGGGACAGCAAATTTACACTGCTATACAAGCTGTACACTCACTACTTTACATGGTAGCAAAGTGTCATTTCTTCAGTGTTTTTCATAAACTCTCTAAAATCCAGAACAACTTATCTGATTCCACTGTCAAATGTTCCCCTGTAGTGTAGTAGCAATAAGCGGCGATCAGAACTTCCTCTCTGTGCCTTCCCACTGCTTATCTGACTGGTCTTGTGTCCTCTTGTCATTGTGATATCACACTTGAAGACATCATTACCCTGTGTGGACTCCAGTGAAGACCCTGTGATGAACACTTACAACCAGGGCTGCTGTTAGAAATCACAGGGCCCCATACAGCCTACCTGGCAGGGCCCCCTTCCCCTGGATGAAAGTGACAGAGTATAAAGATTTATCAGTCCCTTTCGCTGTAGCCTTAGCTGCACAGATGGATGAATAGGAAGTGCTCTGAGGCTTCCTGCTTATTCACAAACTGAAGCATAATAAACAGTTTACTATGCTTCAGTGATGAACGGACACAGGGGTGATTGGTAATGATCGCTCACTGTGTTCATTCAGGAAAGGAAGGGGCCATTAAATGACATATTACTGGCCCCTTACTCTGCTGTCCATCCGCTGTGCTGTGTCTCAGCCAATCAGGAAGGAGAATCTCGGATGGCTGAGACACT
Source organism: Aquarana catesbeiana (assembly GCF_042186555.1). Classification (NCBI taxonomy): domain Eukaryota; kingdom Metazoa; phylum Chordata; class Amphibia; order Anura; family Ranidae; genus Aquarana; species Aquarana catesbeiana. The sequence continues at coordinate 46,614,619 of NC_133330.1, forward strand.
CGTGGACATTGCCGGACAGAGAGGGACCTCAGGTAAGTGTTAGGGGCCTGCTGCACACAGAAGGCTTTTTATCTGAATGTATAGAATGCATTCAGATAAAAAAACCTTCTGCCATTACAACCACTTTAACTGACCAGATCAATATCCCAGGAGTTTAATTTGCTCGATGCTATACTCTGCTTAAAAAGTGTTCCTTTAACTTTTTTGAGCAGTGTATATACAGTGTATATATATATATACACACACGCACACACACACACACACACACACTGTATGTGTGTGTGTATGTGTATATATATATATATATATATATATATATATATATATATATCTCAATCATTACTTTTATTTTTTTACCATTTATATTGCATAAACATTTATTACACCCATGACATTGGTGTCACAGAGCATTTTAAGTTTTCTAAAGAGAATAGTAGAAACTGTTTCCTATTAGCCTGTCTCTCTCTCTCTTTGAAAGTCTTTGTTGGAGCTGTAAAGAGCAGGTAGAGAGTTAGGTGGTTGAATGAGTCACGCCTCTAACTCTTTCAGCTGAACATTGGGTACTGAGCTCTGTATGAAACCGGGAGGGGGGGCAGCTTGGCGGACGGGTGAGCGTGTGGGCGGCTTGGTGGGTGAGCTCAGTGGGTGAGCAGGCGGCTCGGTGGATGAGTGGGCAGGCGGCTCGATGGGTAAGCCGGCGGCTTGGTGGGTGAGTATCTCAGTGGGTGAGCGAGCGGCTGGCCAATCAGTGGGGTGGTGGGCAGGGGAGCAAAGAGATGACATCATCTCTCATCACCCGGCGCCAGCCCTGCATCCCTGCAGTTCCGCTCTCACTGTGCAGGCAGCCGCGGGCAGAAGAGAGATTACATCATCTCTCTGCTGCCTGACTTCACTCTGGGACACAGGAAGTGACAATCCTCACCTTAGCAGGAAAGTGACACAGCAAGTGACAATTGTAGCAGGCAAGTGACAATCTGCAACGTGTGGCAGGTGATGTGGCAAGTTACATTCCGCAACTTGTGACAGGCAACGTGGCAAGTGACAATCTGCAACGTATGGCAGGTGACGTGGCAAATGACAATCCGCAACGTATGGCAGGTGACGTGCCAAGTGACAATCCGCAACTTGTTACAGGCAACGTGGCAAGTGACAATCCGCAACGTATGGCAGGTGACATGGCAAATGACAATCCCCAACATGTGGCAGGTGATGTGGCAAGTGACAATCTGCATCTGGTGACAGGCGACATGGCAAGTGACAACCGCAACTTCTGGCAGGTGATGTGGCAAGAGACAATCAGCATCTGGTGGCAGGCGACGGTGGCAAGTGACACGTCCAGGGCTCTTACTGTTTCTGCATTATGGTGATTTAAACTATTTCATTTTATATAACAATGTAATAATAGAAATAATGTGCGTCAATCATCCTGACAACATAACAACCATGGTGCCAGGGTGATTGAAGCGCTAACACCAGCCATTTCCCCGATAAATTGCTTGCAAAAAAATGTAATTTCTGGCAGTGCCCCTCCCGAGACTAGACTCTGGATCCGCCCCTGTATGAAACTGACTTTTTTTTTTTCATCAAAGCAGTTAAGACTAGCCTAGTAAACATGTAAGCTCAGCCTGAACTCCACCTGCTGCCTGAAAATTGTAAATGAAATACTAATGTGCAATATTTTGTATTTACCCATTTTATTTTAGCCCTGAACACAATATTAAATAAGCAAAAAATGCAACAAACTGTGCAATTTATATATCAAGAAAAGACAAGAACTGGAAATTGCATGAAGGTGAAATATATTGACTATGACATCCAGATCTCAGCTCTCGTTTTTCTCAAATGCAGGATAGAGAATAAACACTTCTTGTTTTCCTTTCCATCGGTTTATATACGTGATTCATTCTATAAGATTCTAGCTGTGCTGGTCACACGAGGGGTTTCTGCAGATTAACTAACCTAAAAAATCAATACTTTGGATTTAGTTGAAAAAAAAAATGTATGTGATATACAGTATGTGTTGAGATACATCCCCAGAGAATTTTTGACAGAAAAAAAAGTAATTTTGAACAACGTTAGATTCTTGCTGTACAATTTAAAAATGATGGAGGTGCTTTATATTTACTAAAATAGTTACATTCGATTAATTATTGTTACCTGTATCATATTGTCATTTAAGAGAACTAAATACAGTATACATGGCATGTGCAGTCAGGTAGACTAGTGACTAATAGTAACTTACATAATAGGACAGAATATGAGAAGCCTACTGCTATCACTCATAGCAATCAAATATATTTATTCAGGCCTTATTCACAGTAAAATGTTTATGTTGGCATAAAAAAGCATGTCAATAACAAATTTCCATTGATTATTATTTTGTTAGTTCACAGTACCTGCTGCACACTTTTAGGGCCTTTTTTTTCAGTCTGTAACATCACCTCTGTGTTAACCTATGTGGCTATGCACACATAAGCATTTACAGACATATTACAGGCTTAAATAACCCATCACAATCGTGTTCAGGAGAGGAGCTTTTTGGGCAAAAAATGTCTGATGTGTCTGAATGCATGTAAATGCATCTAAACGCACTTAAACACTAGAAACGTTTAGCATTTGAGCATGTATTCATTATAATGGCTAGAATAAATGAATATTCTGGCAAATAGAATTCATGAACGCTCAATGTGCCTGAATGTGTCTAAATGCGCCTAAACGCATGTGCAAAATGCAGCTATTGGCGCTAGAGCTGCACAATTAATTGGCAAGAATCATTATCGCGATTTTTTCCACGTTGCAATCTTGACTAAAGTGTTTCAGATTCTTGCTATGCAAAGAATTCTCTCTGCTCTTCTGAAGCCACAGCCTTCAAAAGAAAGGAAGAGAAAAACTGTGTAGTCTGCCAAGAATCATAACATTCATTATCAGTTGAACTTAAGTATAAACATTGTAACAATTTGTCAATGGAATAGACTTTGTGTGTAAGTGAAAAAAGTTTAACCACTTTAACACTTGTATACAAAAGAAGGGAAAAAGTGGGACTTTGAATGAGGTGGCTGACATGTGGAGGTGAATTTGAACAAATAAAGTTTATTGAGCAATAACATTATATGATACAAGGCAGTATAAAAACCACATAAACTCTGGTCTACTGAATTATATTGATCCACCCACACATAACATACAGGTGTGGTGTGGATATAAAGTACACAGGTAAGGGTTCTATTAAATACATTGCATGAGATAAATTCATATATATGCATTTGACATGGGAGCAGCTCTAGCAGCAAGAGTCTGCATAAATAAATAAAACAATGAGACCGAAATTGATACCTCAGGTTAAATAGTCTATTATAGACAAAAATCGACGCGTCCCCCCCCCCCGCCCATCAGGGGAGGAGAGCTGGTTGGGGTGGTGAGTGGCGACTTACAGCGCATCAGCGCCACGCATCCTGCCCAGCGTGTGGCGTCGCTATCGGTGCCAACACGCTGAGCAGTGATTTTCCGTTCAGCTGCCCTGGCGGGAAATATGGGCCTCTGTCGGGGGCCGCCGCTGCCTGAGCCCTTTCCAGCCTACGACATGCTTGCATGACGCTGGTAATTAGCCGGCGTGCACGTGTGCGGGACTCACATATACACTGCCTCCCCTGGCACAACCTTGCTGCTACACATTTAAGACGCCACACCACATTGTAGCACTCTATCCTTTTTTTTTTAGTTTGTTCCACAAGTAAGTTTGTTCACTGTTTGACACACATTTTTATGTCATTGCTCTGTATGCCTCTCACCTTTTGGGCTTGTTTCTTTGGCCCCACCGATTTTCATCCTTCACTCCTCTTCATGCCACTGGCTCTTGTTCACACAATCCACACATTTATCATTATTTTTTCACATTACACTTATATACCTTTTTTTTTTTTTCCCACAATACTCACACATAATTTATGTCATCTTTCGCACCACCGTAGGCAGCCATCACGTGGCTCACCATGGTTTTTTTCACATATCTACTAGCAGCATGTCTTTGTGTCATCAGGGGATTTGGTTGTATGCGTCCTGCCGCACACGGCTATAATTACCTCAGCTCCCGGGAAGGACCATGTTTGGAGTCTTGGTTGCATGGTCGCAGTATTTCACCACATTGGACTCTCTGTAAGTATTTAGGATGGGCCAATCTGCCTTTCCTCAATATTATTTACAACTAGACTAATGTTACCATTTTTCATACCTTATAGATTAATTGAGCATCCGCCCCTGAAGAGTGTTCTTACACGAAACGCGTCGGACATATGCGATGCTGACCCATATCTGCAATGAATCATGATGTCGATTTTTGTCTATAATAGACTATCTATTTAACTTGAGGTATCAATTACGGTCTCATTGTTTTATTTATTTATCCAGACTCTTGCTGCTAGTTCTGCTCCCATGTCAAATGCATATATATGAATTTATCTCATGCAATGTATTTAATAGAACCCTTACCTATGTACTTTATATCCACACCACACCTGTATGTTATGTGTGGGTGGATCAATATGATTCAGTAGATCAGAATTTATGTGGTTTTTATACTGCCATGTATCATATAATGTTTTTGCTCAATAAACTTTATTTGTTCAAATTCACCTCCACATGTCAGCCACCTCATTCAAAGTCCCACTTTTTCCCTTCTTTTGTATACATATGTACCAGGGATGGAGGCACACCACATATGTGCCTTATTTAAAGTCGTCCCCCCCCCCTCCATTTGATAACCACTTATATGCTAAACCTTTTTCTGACATTTGTTGGTTTCAAGTTAAAATCATTTTTTTTTGTTAGAAAATTACTTAGAACCACCAAACATTATATATATTTTTTTAGTAGACACCCTAGAGAATAAAATCTTGGTTGTTGCAATATTTCATGTCACACTGTATTTGCGCAGCGGTCTTTCAAATGCAATTTTTTTTTTTAAAATTACTTTAATGAATTAAAAAAAAACAACAAACGAACCAGTAAAGTTAGCCCGTTTTTTTTTGTATAATGTGAAAGATTTTACGTCACGAGAATCGTGAGAGAATCATGATCTTTTTATTCTAAGCAAAAAAATTGTGATTCTCATTTTGGCCAGAATCGTGCAGCTCTAATTGGCGCATTTTTTAAACTGTTTTTATTTTTCAGGGGAGGAAAAAAAACTGTGTGTGCATGATCCCTTAGACACAGGGCATAAAGAATTTGTGTGTGTTTCCATGTATAAAGCAAACCCACTGAAATGGTTTACTTGCATTTTGAAGCATTTGCACCATGTTAAATCTCTATTTTGATTTATTCTCCCTCATGTTGCATAATGCTTGGAATAAAAAAATGTCTATTCAAAGCACAGTGGTGTGGTGGGTAGCACTTTCGCCTAGCAGTAAGAAGGGTTGCTGGTTCAAATCCCAACCTTGACACTACCTGCCTGGAGTTTGCATGTTCTCCCTGTGCTTGCATGGGTTTCCTCCGGGTACTTCGGTTTCCTCCCACACTCCAAAGACATGCATGCTGGCAGGTTAATTGGATCCTGTCTAAATTGTCCCTAGTATGTATGAATGTGAGTTAGGGACCTTATATTGTAAGCTCCTTGAGGGTAGGGACTGATGTGAATGTACAATGTATATGTAAAGCACTGTGTAAATTGACAGCGCTATATAAGTACCTGAAATAAATAAAAAATAAAATAAAGCTGTGATCCATCCAGGGGTTAAACCCCTCACCCAGCTGCAGCAATTTTTTGAAAAAATCCTAATCTAACGGCTCTTCTACATACTCATCAAAAATTTGTGATCATGTGACGTACAGGGTCCTGAGCCTTCTCCGTTCCTCTCTGCAGGGTCTGAAGGTCCTTGTTGGGTGTCCGCATTGCTGCTTGGTGATGGCTTCCAGCAGCAGGATCCTCACAGGATCTGAAGAGTCCAATGATGGCATGACGACATCACAAAGAGGGGCAGCAACAAGATCAGTCGTCGCTGGACCTGGGCTGGGCTGCCCCTCTTTGTGATATAGTCATGCCATCATTGGGCTCTTCAGAACCTGTGAGGATCCTAATGCTGGAAGCCATCAGTGAGGTACATGTGATGGTGGGGTCAGGTAATAAAACTTTTTTTTTTTTTTTTGGAGGGGGGGAAGTGTATGCACATCAAACACAAACAGTATTTGATGTGCATACACCTTAGTACTAGTACACCTTAGTACTAGTACTAATGGATCTGCCATTTTATGGCAACTAACCCATAAATTTGTGCATCCAATTGAAGTCACCTGGATGACAGTATTTCAGTACTTAACAGTAGTAAATTAAAAAGTGAAGTCACAGACTTTGCTGTGCTGTCTGGCAGGAAGCCTGGATTACAAATACTTTGCTGGGGGTTCACTTTTATAAAAAGCCATAAGGATATTGCTGTGCAGATCACATGCGATGTCTGTGCGATGTGAATTCAGCCATACAGATGTATGGCTGAACTCGCATCGCATTCACACGAAAATGCTGCAGGACTCTTTTTTTGTCCCGCACTGGAATCGGATTGCATGGGTGTTCACACCCATGCGATCCGATACTTGTACCATTTGACAGTTTGCACTGCGATCTGCGAACCGATCTGGGGGTATCATTAACTTTCTATTGACACTCGCAGTGGTTCACAGAGGGCAGTGTGAACTGCCTGCGAGTGGCATTCGATGTGGGAACCTGCACATAAATTGTGCTGGTTCCAGCTTAGCATATGTGTGAACCCAGCCTAAAGGATCCTTACCGTGTAACGTTTACATGTGTACAGCACCTGAGCAGCCTATTAGTTGCTAGAACACAGGCGGCTATCGCCGCCTAGCATCCTTCATTGCTAGCATGAACGAAGCACTAGTACTCCAATAAAGTACATTTGTAATGTACGCCATATACATGTAAATGTTAGCACAAACATTTACACACATACCGCATAAAATACGGCCCATAGCCAGAACTGTAGATGCAGATTTTTCTATTTTGATTTCATGCAAATGAACTCAGAGCAAGTTTACTGGTCTTTACACAGCTGTGTGCATGGGGTCATAGCAAAACATACACCTGCCTAAAAGATCAAAAATATAAAAAAAATAAGCGAGAAAAACAGTGGGGTTGATTTACTAAAACTGAAGAATACAAAATCTGGTGCCACTCTTCACAGAAACCAATCAGGTTCCAGTACTCTTTGGCCAGAGCTTAATTGAACAAGCGGAAGTTAGAAGCTGAATGGTTTCTATGCAGAGCTGCAGCAGATTTTGCACCCTCCAATTTTAGTAAATCAACACCATTGTGTTTTTTGCACCCATGCCCATGAGCACTAAAGCCTAGTACACACTATCAGTCTTTTTTCTTCAACCCAGCGGATTGAGGAGGAGATATTGTGCTAACTATACAATGTTAGTACAGTGACCCCCCTGCTGAGCTATTGTGTCCTGAGGGGGGTGGCCCCTCCACCAGAGCACACAAGTCAGCTCTCACAGCCATTGGCTACAAGTGCTGATCGGATGCCAATCGTATTCTGCTGGTTTTCCAGCCTGCTTGTTTGACTTGGCCGACTTCTGTCGGACAGGCTGGTGTACACACGGGCCAAATGTCGGCAGGTTTCTGCTGAACTGACGATATCAGATGATATTCAGCCTGTGTGTACCAGGCTTGAGATTGATGAGTGCTGGCACACACAAATGATTCTAAGCCTATAGCCCAAAATGTGTTTTGTTTTAGATGGTGTTAATGTGATAATCATATGGCAAGGGTAGAGGTTCTTACCTTTCTGGAAAGCAGTATTTCTTCACTATGAAAATTGCCGCCAACAATGCCAGCAACGCAACTACAACAACAGCAATGATAATCCCAGGGTGAACTCTGGCCTACAGAGAGAGCGAGAAAAAGACACCATGTTAGAGCAAAAATCATTGTCCTGTTATTAATTCTATACAAAATAAAACAGTCAAAATGATTTGCCAGTTAGTGGGTAAAAACATTCTGAAAAAGAAGGCTCGCTTCTAGAGAAACGAAAGCTGACCATACCCATTATGTTGACCGCACAATCTCCTTTCGATCTAATTATCAGCTATGCAGTACAAGGGCCTGCCTGAGTGGATACAAATTGTCTTCAAGCTACATAATTTTTGTATATCTAAAGTAGATTGTACAGCGATGGGAAAATCAGATTCTAGCGTTTGTGGTCAACTTCGCTACTAAAGCCTGGTACACACTATGAATTTTTTTTCGTTCAACGCAGCGGGTTAAACAAAAAAAAAAAAACTGTCAGCTCCAGTCAGAGCCGCTGTACTAACTAACTATGTGAAGTTAGTGCGGCAATCTCCCCCACTGAGTTGTTGTGTTATGACAAGGGGGGCCCCCTCTGCCAGAACACTATGATCAGCGTTCTCAACCATTGGCTGAGAGTGCTGATTGGAAGACGGTCTGCTGATGGTTTTCCAGCATGCTTGCCTGACAAAAGCCGGCCAGAAGTTGGCCAACTTCTGTCAGACAGACCTACATACAGTACACACGACGAATGTTGGCCGGTCTTTTTTTAACCAGCCTATGTCTCCCAACATTTGGCCAATCTGTACCAGGCTTAAGAAAGCAGAACAGATAATTCAGGAGCCATAGGGTTGATTTACTAAAACCGGAGAGTGCAAAATCTGGAGCAGCTGTGCATGGTAGCCAATCAACTTCTAACTTCAGCTTGTTCAATTAACATTGACAATAAATCCAGGAAGTTGATTGGTTGGTCTATGCAGCGCTGCACCAGATTTTGCACTCTCTGGTTTTAGTAAATCAACCACCTTATGACATGATTGTTTTCAAACAACAATTTCCTCATAAATGGATAGCTGAAATATACAGCTCTCTACAATGTAGGCAAGTGGTGTACGTATTTTTCAAAGCCACTGCTAGAACTGTAAACAGTAGCAGAATCATCATAGGGAGGCTTCTAGTGTGGCAGAGGTCATTGGTACACTACTAATATATGTTTGAGAAAGGCTGATATATGTCAACTTTTTATTCGTATCTCATTTGACCAAGTAATATAACAACTGTGAAAATGACCTTTAATTTAAAAAGAATATTCAACCTCAACCCTTCAGATCCAACTGTAGCAGCATTAAACAGATATAATATGCACATATGAGGTGTCTTAATTGCCGCTATGTATTAACATGATAATTCCCAATCTGTCTTGCGTATAACAAATTAGTCACTTTAGTGCAAGTTGAATGACAAATTACCGGAATGCATAACAATTACAGAACACAAAATGTGAATTTCAGCATTAAAAAGGCTGTTCTGAGGAGCCTCTCACTGTGATCTGCTCCTAGAGGACTACCTTCTGGAACCTTCCAATAATTAATAATATTCACTGAAAGGAAAGGCGTATTCCTAGCACACACAAAATGAACAGCTCCATCTATTTACAGTTATTGTCATTCCTTCAAGAGTAAATTTTACAAGGAAGGATGTGTATTCTCCTAGCATCCCCATTAATTGTCAACATCCACATTATCTTATTAGAATAGAGCAATGATGATCAGCAAAAATCTACAGCAACTAAAATTCTCTTTTCATCAATGCACAGCAGCTAGACGACAATAAGACAACTTAGTTGCTAGAGATGCAGCGCTATGCACACTTACCGTGTACATCTGTATGGTTTTCTCTGCTGCTTCCTTTTTGTGGAGACATGGGTCACATTCAGGGGTGTATTTAAAAATGATTCAAAGAGCTTTTCGTCCTATAATATAGCAGTTGTCCCATCGCACGCGTTCCTGGAAATCAACTCAAAAGTTGCGGGTGCTGCAGCACAAAGCAACGTTTTGGAGCTGCGTAGGACCTCTTTGTCAGGCATGTGGTCATCAAGCTGTATAACCCCAAATTTGGGGGGGGCCACCAGGGGTGCGAAATGTGTAAGTCAGTCACATTTCCATCAGACATTCGAGATTGGCTCAAAAGCAGCGGGTGCTGCAGTAACTACCTGCTGGAAACTGGAATCATCACATTTTACACATCACAGATAAATGCACATATTCGCAGGACCCCATTGTCACATGCCTGACAAAGAGGTCCTGCGCAGCTCCAAAACATTGCACTTGGTCCTTTGTGATGTGATCTTTCTGCTTTGGACAAAATTTGAGGATCCATGGTGTGCTGCGGAATATGTGCACTGATCTAGAACAGGGGTGTCAAATTCAGTTTTATCGCAGGCAGCATCAGCATTATGGTTGCCGTCAAAGGGCCAGTTGTATCTGTAAAACTAGATGTCCAGAGCAAACCCCCCCCATCAGAAGTCAAGAGTCCCCCACCCTCCCTTGCATTACAGTGCACCACTCTTAACTTGGGCTGCTGCCGTAAAGAAGTTGGGGTGGAGCTGGGAAGCAGAAAGTGCTGGGTCTAAAGGAGGACACCAGGAGGGCTTGAGTCAGCTACTGGAGTCTGCTGAATGCTGAGACCAGGGGAGGTGGAGACGCAGGGGTTACTGGAGTTAAGGTCTTGGCTGACTGGGGCACTCCAAAAGGAGCATTTTCTTTTTCTGAAGCCAGTCTGTGGTAGATTGACTTCAATAACCATTGTCATTGCTGCATTGTCCTACTGCATCACCCGACTTCTACTAAGCTTCAGCTGGTGGCCAGCCACCTTGAAATTATCCTGTAGGATATTTTGGTAAACTTGTCAATTCATTTTCCCCTCAATGATGGCAAGTGGTCTAGGCCCTGAGGCAGCAAAGCAAGCCCAAATCATGATGTTCCCTCCACCATACTTCACCAATGGGATGATGTTTTGATGTTGAAAAGCGGTGTCCTTTTTGCACATACATAGTGCAGAGTATTAATTCCAAACAATTCAACTTTTGTTTCATAAGTCCACAAAATATTTTCCCAGTGCTACCAAGGTGCTCTTTGGCAAACTACAGGAGCACAGCAATGTTTTTTTTTTTTTGGAGAGCAGTGCCTTCTTCCATGGTGTGCTGGCATGGACACCCTGCCTGTTCAAAGACTTTGGTAAGGTAGACTTATGAACAAGGATGTTTGCCAGTTCCAGTGATGTCTTCAAGCCTTTAGCTGTTCTTCTTTATCTCATTAAGCATACTGCGTTGTGCCTCTAAAGTCATCTTGGCTGGGTGTCCACTTCTAGGAAGAGTAGCCACAGTACTAAGCTGTCTCATTTATAGACAATTTGTCTGTCGACTGATGGATGTCTAAGGATTCCTGTACTTGTAGACAAACCTGTCCAGTTTGTTGCTGAATCTTGAGGCCAGACCACTGGATAGCCCCACCTCTCCACAGGCCCTGGAACTGTAACACCTTCAGGTTTAGGGGCCGTTCCTCCAAGTCTAGGTGTTGCCAGCTGGGGAAGTCTGCCTGCCAATTGTCCACACCTGGGATGTAAATGGTGGATAGGGCTAGAGCATGAAGTTCTTCTCAGGACAGGATCCACTCTACCTCTTCTGCTACAGTGAGACTTCTGGTTCCTCCCTGATGACTGATGTATGCCGCTTCTATGGCATTGTCTGACTGAATAAAGATCTGACGACCCTCCAGCCAATGGACAACCAAATCGCCTGCAGTTCTAGGTTGATCGGGAGACAAGATTCTTTCTTTTCTATCACAATAATACCCTCTTTTCTCTTATGTCCACCTTCAGATGTCACTATACATCTTCTAACATAATTTTTTTACCTCTAGTCCAGCACAATACCATAATGCAATTATATTTCTTATCCATTTTTTAACTTAAATTTAATTTTGTAATATTGTGTATTATGATATGTATTTTGGTATTATGCGGTGTGTCCGTTACAACTTGGAGTTTAGTAGTCCTTTTAAAATTATCCCTCGTCATGTTGCGGAGTAGTGTTGTCTATTGGCATTTTAAATCACACTACTAGCAATAGCATCCGCCATGTCGAAGCCTGGACTAACCAAAAATGGCCGCGGTCACATGGCCATCAATTTAGGACACACCTCATACCATATAAAAACCGGATGGTGCAGCAAAGTGGCACCACTCCAGATGACGTCCCATTGACGAAACGCATAGGGCGGGACTATACAGCGTCAATGCATCACTTCTGGTTTCGAGCCGTGGAGCGCAGATCGCTCCAGTTTCCTGTTTTTAAATACTGATTTCACTTTTAATGATCTTTAATAAATGTGAGTACCCATCAGTATTATTAATAAATGTTTGGATATTTGTACGGTATCACACTATGGAGTCTCTTTTCTCTCTACATGTGGGCAACATCTAACAGGTTAACAGTGAGGAGACCAGTTACATCGCAGACAAGGATGCACTTGGAGAACACAGGACAGGAAGTTTCCTCCTACTCCACAGGCTGCACAGTGGCTCATACTGTGAAGGTGAAATACCTCCTTGTGGGGTGAATAATAGCGGAGAGTACTGTTTTCCAAGAAGCACAGAACAATTTGAAGGAGCACATTGTCACTTTATTGGACTTTTTTATACACCAGGGTTTAAGGACGGTATATGCATATTTCTGAACCCAGTTTCAAGCAACAATATACACCAGTCATATATGTTGGATTTTTTTGCACAGAAATGTTACTTTGAATTGCAGGTTTTGCACAGGATTGTGTTTATTTTATTTTCGTTTGAACATAACAATATGCATTATATATAAGTGGTTAGGAAGTTTACACAGTAGGATTTTTTTGTGGATTTTTGTGAATATACAATTATTTTTTTTCTGCACTTTTATTGTCACTTTTTGCACTAAATGCACCCGTGACACACACCCCTCAAGTATTTAGAGGTGGTAGGTCACCTCTTAATAAGAGCAGCGCCATACCTATCCCCTCTTTTTCACATATCCAGGACTACTCCCCAGACCGACAGGTTGGCATCTGTCATGAGAGTCTACCAGAAGCCTGGAAGGAAGGACTTGCCATACTCCAGAGCAGGATTACTACCCAACCAAACCAGGAATAATCTGTTCTTTGGTACCAGACAAATTGGTCTGTCCAAGAACTGGCCTGACTTGTCTCACAACAGGATGTTGTGTTTTAGGGGTCTGAAGTGGAACTGGGCAAATGGGAATACCTCAACGGGGTCTACAATCAGCCCCAAGACTCCTATGCGCAAAATGTCAGGTGACTCTTGGACTGAGTCTGAGAATAGGAGCATAGAGTTTGAAGTTTCTCATGGGGAAGAAATTCTCTGTCTAGAATTAAACCCAGATATTCCAAGTGATGAATTAGTTACAGTGCCAACTTTCAGGTCCCAGCAGAACTTCTGCAAGGTCTGGACTGTCTCAGCTATGTTGTGCTCCGACTGTTCATCTAGATATCACGGATCTGAGCATGCATTAAGGCTATCACAGGGGCCAGCACCTCTGTGAATACATGCTGCAGAGGACAGAACAAATAGCAAGGCAACAAACTGGAAGTGCAGTTGGCCTACAGCAAAGTGAAGGAATCGCTAATGCCTTGGAAAAATGGGAACACGCAAGTATGGGTCCTTGATGTCCACACAGTCCAGAAAGTCTCCCTGATGAAAAGAGTCTATGACAGACATATGGAATTTCTGGGCATGAAGATATTTAGGGCCTTGGGATCAAAAATAGGACAGGTGCCTCCTTTTGGTTTGAGAACTATTAAAAGGTTGGAACAGAACCCCTGGAACTGTTCTGCCACAGGTACTGGGGCAATGACTTCTATTACAGAAGCTCCAAGAGGGCTGTAAGCATTGAGCCAGGGAGGGGCCTGGAGTTATAAGATCCATAAAGAGGCTGTTCCTCAAGTGTGATTCCTCTGTGCTGCCTCCTTCTTCTGTAAACTGCATGTATCACTTCTGGACAACTTTTCGGGACACCAAGAGAAAAAAGGTGGCAGGGGAGGAGAGCTCCAGCACACAGCCTGTGATTGGCAACCACAGCTGTGCATGTTCTCTGTGTACTGTGTGAAGGGGGGGGGGGGGGGGGTGTATCCCTTCCCTCTAATTAGGGCTCAGAGTTTCTGAGCTGTGAAATATATGAATTCAGATTCCTGCCTCCTGGTTTTGTGCTGCTGAAAGATTTTGTGTAAATTCTGAGATTTACAAGACTGTATAGAACAAATGGCTGCAAATGAACAAGTACAACTTATTTAGGAGGATTTTCTTCATCTCTGTGTATCACCTGAGGCCAGTCACTTTACTGGTTATATGTGAGGGCTTTTAACCACCTTACTGTGTCATTTAGAATCAAGATGGCAGATAAAAGCAGGGGGCGCCTCTATCTGAGTGTGGGGTATTGGAAACAGCTAGTGATGAATAAATATACCATTTACATTTGATGGAGGAAATATCGGCTTTTCATTTGTGGAAGTTTTAACATCTCTAGCAAAGATCGTCAGGAAGCTGCTGGGTGGTGAGAAGGAAGCGCTTTAGAATGGAGAGGCCAGTGGCGTGGTGTGCATCAGCATCTGGGTGTCCCTGGCTTGCTTGACACTCTTCTGAAATGCATAGTTTGGCTAGGAAGCAGCTGGGTAGAAACAGACAGGAGTGCTGTGGCTGGGGAAGCTAAACTGCATGCAACGCTGTAGAGCGGCGGCTTTGCAATGTCTTCTGCTGGCTCTGTAATCTCTGCTGTCATGAGATGATGACATCTCTCCATCAGGGGGCGTGGTTACAAGTTTTGGGGCTCCAACCAATTTGTCAAACCATAGAGAAAGGGGGAGTGCTCTCTGGTGCACTGATTTTATAGGGAAAATAGGGAGTGTCAAATTAGCTGGCTGTCAGAGACTTGACTGACTCAGCATAAGGCAGAGCCTTGTCAGATAATGCTGTCTAGTGTCATGGGTTGCTCAATTAGAGATTCTACAGGGAAAGGAGCAGGGGCATGCTTACAGCCTCTGTGATTAGAGTCAGTAATCAGTGGTGCTTTTTGGCCCATAGTCTTGTGTGACTGCAGTGAAATCCTCCTTTAATAGAGTGAAGAAAGCAGAAACACCTGACAGAGCTAAAGAAGACTCTGAAGATTTTAAGGAGTCTAGCAGAAGGAAAACCTCTGGGTTGTCCATGTCAGGGAGGGGGGGGGGGGGGGCACTGCAGGCAGCACCGTAACTGTTAAGTGTTATGTGAGTTGGAGGCCTCTAGAACAGTAGGATTGGCCCTCATGTCTAGAATCATACACGTTGCACTGCAAGACATGCCACTTCCTCTGGATATGAGGTAGGGCCTCCAATACTCATTAACTCAACTGCTGAAAAGCAGATGAAGGGACAACCAGGTGAAGATGACCAAGTCACAGTAAACAGGCAGAATTGGTGATCCGAACAGAGAGTTCCATGTGTCTCTTGCAGTAGAAGTACTCAGTAGACTGTACTCTGAGCCAATCAGGCTCTACTGCATCACAGAGTGCTGTTAAAGGAGAAGTATGGGATGGGTTAAATAAATAGCACCTATTACATTCATCACAAATCACATAATCTTTTTTTCCTACCTCCTTAGTTTTTGCAGCATGTGCACATGAATTTTCCTCCAGCTGCCAAAAACGGTCAATTTGCTGTTTGAAAAGTTCTCAGGGGGTGTATACAACTTTAGCAAAACACCCCTTGCCTCTGTCCCCCCACCCCTGAGAGCCGTGGCTGTGCTGTGAAGGAGCACGTTGGTCACATGGCTCTGTTTCCATAGTAATACCACCTTATACAGGAAACAGAAGCTGCTTTGACCAGATAGTAAACAGAATCTACTACTGGAAGATCAGAGTTTCACAGAACAAAAATTTCACAGGCTTGTCAGGATCTGGAGGGTGTTGGAGAGGGCTCCCTCCCCGGTTTTAGTTGCATTCCCCCTCCTGCAATTGCTCAGCTCCTCTCACTTCATATACACACACGGGCACTCAGAGCTCCTCCTCCCCCATATACACACACTTATTACAGAATTATCTTACAAACAGCCTGGAATATGCACAGAGTACAGAGATACAGCCTAGAACTGCTCACTGTTTACACAGACAAAGCCTTGATATGCACACTGTATATACAACTAGCCTGCATGTGTGTGTACACTGTATAGTCGTCTGCTATGCTTACTGCAACTCCCACATCAGAAAATCTGAGCAGAATACCATTCGGGGGACGATTGTACGGCATCAAAGGCCGTACAGAGTCATCACATGTTGTACAGAGCCATCACATGCCGTACAGAGCCATGACATGCCGTACAGAGTCATCACATGCTGTACAGAGCCATCACATGCCGTACAGAGCCATGACATGCCGTACAGAGTCATCACATGTTGTACAGAGCCATCACATGCCGTACAGTCATCACATGTTGTACAGAGCCACCACATGCCGTACAGAGCCATGACATGCCGTACAGTGTCATTATATGTTGTACATAGCCACCACATGCCGTACAGTCTCATTACATGTTGTACAGTGCCATCACACGCCGCACAGTGCCACCACATGCCGTAGAGTGTCATTACATGTTGTACAGTGCCATCACACGCCGTACAGTGCCACCACATGCCGTACAGAGCCATCACATGCCGTACAGTGTCACCACATGCCGTACAGAGCCATCACATGCCGTATAGAGCCATCATATGCCGTAAAGTCTCATTACATGTTATATAGAGATATCACATGCCGTACAGAGTCATCACATGTTGTACAGAGTCATTACATGTTGTGCAGAGCCATCACATGACGTACAGTGTCTCCACATACCATACAGTGTCACCACATGCCGTACAGAGCCATCACATGCCGTACAGAGTCATCACATTCCGTACAGTGTCATTACATGTTGTACAGAGTCATCACATGCCATACATTGTCAAAACATGCCGTACAGTGCCACCACATGCCATACAGAGCCATCACATGCCGTACAGAGCCATCACATGCCGTACAGAGCCATCACATGCCGTACAGGGCCATCACATGCCGTACAGAGTCATTACATGTTGTACAGAATTATCACATGCCGTACAGAGCCATCACATGCCGTACAGAGCCTACGCTGCGCATGCGTGGTTCATCAGATGCATTATGTAGGTGTTGGCTACCAGTGGGGAGATGGAGATGGAGTGAGAGCCGCTTTGCAGAGGGAAATGGGGCGACATAAAGAGAGGACACGGCGCTGCTAATTATCTGTTACCATGGCAGCCCTGCTACTGAGAGGAGGCCTGAGCCGAGGGCCTGTACTGCGAGAAGAGTCACCTTCTCTGTATGTTTACAGGCCGATACCTAACTACACAGGGGGGCACAGCCCTGTACAGAGGTTGATACCTACCTACACAGGGCGGCACACCCATGTACACAGGGTGATACCTACCTACACAGGAGGGCACACCCATGTATGCAGGCCTGTACCTGTGCCGCCCTGTGTAGGTAGGTATAGGCCTGTGTACATGGCAGTGTCCCCCTGTGTAGGTAGGTATCGGCCTGTGTACATAGCTGTGCCCTCCTGTGTAAGTAGGAATCGGCCTGTGTACATGGGTGTGCCCCCTGTGTAGGTAGCTATTGGCCTCTGTACATGGCTGTGCCCTCCTGTGTAGGTAGGTATAGGCCTGTGTACATGGGTGTGCTGCCTTCTATAGGTAGGTATCGCCCTGTGTACATGGGTGTGCCCTTCTGTGTAGGTAGGTAACGGCCTGTGTACATGGGTGTGCCGCCTTCTATAGGTAGGGATCGGCCTGTGTACATGGCTGTGCCCTCCTGTGTAGGTAGGTATAGGCCTGCGTACATGGGTGTGCCCTCCTGTGTAGGTAGGTATCGGCCTGTGTACATGGGTGTGCCCCCCTGTGTAAGTAGGTATCGGCCTGTAGACACACACAGAGAAGGTGATTCACCTCCTCGCAGTACAGGCCCTCGGCTCAGGCCTCCTCTCAGTAGCAGGGCCGCCAGATGATTAGCAGCGCCATGTCCTCTCTTTATGTCACTCCATTTCCCTCTGCCAAGTGGCTCTCACTCCACCTCCCCACTGGTAGCCAACTGTAGATGTCCTCTTGAATAATGCCTCCCATTAGATAATGCATCCAATGAACCGTGCATACGCAGCGATGGCTCTTTATGGCATGTGATGGCTCTTCACAACATGTGATGGCTTTGTACGGCATGTGATGGCTCTGTACTGCATGTGATGACACTGTATGGCATGTGATGGCTCTGTACGTCATGTGATGGCTCTGTACGGCACTGTATGGCATGTGATGACACTGTATGGCATGTGATGACTCTGTATGGCATGTGATGACTCTGTATGGCATGTGATGGCTCTGTACAGCATGTGATGGCTCTGTACGGCACTTTATGGCATGTGATGACACTGTATGGCATGTGATGACACTGTACGGCATGTGATGACTCTGTGCGGCATGTAATGGCCCTGTACGGCATGTGATGGCTCTGTACGGCATGTGATGGCTCTGTACGGCATGTGATGACACTGTACGGCATGTGATGACTCTGTACGGCATGTGATGGCTCTGTACAGCATGTGATGGCACTGTACGGCATGTGATGGCACTGTACGGCATGTGATGACTCTGTACGGCATGTGATGGCACTGTACGGCATGTGATGGCTCTGTATGGCATTGTACGGCATGTGATGACTCTGTATGGCACTGTAGGCCATGTGATGACACTGTACGGCATGTGATGACTCTGTACCTGGCAGCCTAGAATTGTTTTCAACAGGCAACTGCATGGAACACCTCTCCATTCCAGAACGCATCAACATGGCCAAATACTTGTATATTTGTGCAGCTGCATGAATACACTGTGTAATACAGCCCCAGATAGCATTACAAATGTAAGGGGGCTGTAATTAATAGACCAATTATGGTGGAGCAAAGCTCTGTCCATGTCTGAGGAGCTCTGTGCTTCAGTATGAAAATACAAGTAGATGTGAATGGAAGGTTTCATTGTCTCACATAAAAATCCAGATAGTCAATTAAAGGATTCATTCACGTTAGCTCTGATTTTATTTCATTTTAGTATACCAGTAATGCATGGAATGCCTGAGTGCTGTCACATCCATATGTGTATTCTGCTTTAAAAATATATTGTTTTCACTCTGGTAGATAGCAATATGTAGAGATTTACATACACAGAACTATCAGTGACTTCTCCTACCTTAGTCACTGAAGTGCTGATATCCCTGCTTGATTCCTCTGACGATCGGAACAGACTGCAGAGGAGGAGGGAGGGGGAGGAGCTACGCTCTGTGAAGTATCGGTTGATTGGCATCAATCAAGATCACAGGAAAGTGGGTGTATTCAGACTCCAGAGCCAGACCATTGTCGGTATGATGGTGTATGAAAGTCTGTAGCCCCTCCCACGGGTAATTAGCGCAATTTTAACAGAATGGGGGCACTTCGGAGAGGGCTGGAAAGATTTTTAGATATCAGCAGCTCACATATAATAGATGTTAGCAAAAAAAAAGGAAACCCATACTTCTCTTTTAATTTAACAATATGGAATTGCTAATTTCAGATTAGAGCAGAATAAATAGAGCGATGACCTCATCAGTGTGGTGCTGATCCTCCATTCACAGGCTTGAACAGGTCCTTGACCAAGCCGTGCTGCTTACGTGAAGTGAACAAAAGTAAAATGAGATCTATGCTGTCTAGCAGAGAAGCTTAGATCACAAGCCTGGCTAAGCAAAATGATAAATTTTAGCAGGTAAGACAGCTCACCGAGTATTTAGCTGCCTGCCTGGAATTCAGGATTAAATACCGTATTTATCGGCGTATAACACGCACCGGCGTATAACACGCACCCCAATTTAGTAGGGAATTTTAAGGAAAAAAAAACTTTTAGGAGGGAAGTTGAAGGGAAAAAAACTTACATTTAAATGCCCATCCTTGCAGCCTTCTCAGTGCAGCCTTGCACCAGTGCAGCCATGTCAGTGCAGCCTTCCCCAGTGCAGCCTTGTCAGTGCAGCCATGTCAGTGCAGCCTTGTCAGTGCAGCCTTCCCCAGTGCAGCCTTTCCCAGTGCAGCCTTTCCCAGTGCAGCCTTCCCCAGTGCAGCCTTGCCCCAGTGCAGCCTTCGATCCCCTGTCCTGGGCTTTAAAATCGCCGACCGCGAAGCTATCCGAACCTAGCCGAGTAGGTTCGGATAGCTCCGCTCGGGACTACGAGTGGAGCCGAAAGTAAACGAGAGCCGCCGGAAAGAGCCGAGGACGGGCTCTGTGTATTTCGGCGCTGGCGGCGCCATTTTCAAATCGCGGTCGGCGATTTTGAAACTGTGACAGCTCCGGATCGCAGGGGATCGGCGTATAACACGCACCTGCGACTTTCCCCTGATTTTCAGGGGAAAAAAGTGCGTGTTATACGCCGATAAATACGGTATTCACAATTAGCATTGCCAAGTACAATAAGCAGCCTAATGCCGTGTACACACGGGCGGACTTTTCAGCATCAAAGGTCCGACGGTCTTTCCGACAGACTTTTGATGGACTTCCGACGGACTTTCGAACGAATGGACTTGCCTACACACGAACACACCAAAGTCCGATGGATTCGTACGTGATGACGTACGACCGGACTAAAATAAGGAAGTTGATAGCCAGTAGCCAATAGCTGCCCTAGCGTCGGTTTTCGTCTGTCGGACTAGCATACAGACGAACGGATTTTTCGACCGGACTCGAATCCTTCGGAAAGATTTGAAACATGTTTTAAATCTAAAGTCCGTCTGATTTTCGACCGAAAAAGTCTGCTGCAGGTCCGATGAAGCCCACACACGGTCGGATTGTCCAATG
Source organism: Aquarana catesbeiana (assembly GCF_042186555.1). Taxonomy (NCBI): domain Eukaryota; kingdom Metazoa; phylum Chordata; class Amphibia; order Anura; family Ranidae; genus Aquarana; species Aquarana catesbeiana. Next base: position 46,635,366 of record NC_133330.1, read on the forward strand.
GATTTGTCGTGTGTACACGGCATTACCCTTAAAAAGGCTTCTGCACTTGAAACTGTCATTAAAACTGCATAGAGGTAATTGATGATGGAAAACTTTATTTCATTTTTTTTTATTTATTAGCATTCTGTTGTGAATCATTTATATGAATTGTGATGTCTTTGGTGAATTCTTGTAAGCCTTTAAAGCAGGGCTGCTTTATAAACAAATCTCTTTGAACTGAAGGAATAACAGCCTACCATGCTCTTGTAGAGTAAACATATAATGTGTTATTTTTCATTCTCAGGCTTAATATCCTAAGGGGTACACACCGCCTTTCAAGCCATATGGCCAATGAGCACTGTACTGTTCGTAATAGCTATTGTGCACACACACAATAAACAACCTTCTCTCTGTCAAGCTCCAGCCCTACAGACGTCTCGCACAGTGGAATCCGCACATGCAAATTAGGATCACATTTCACAGCAGACTTACTTCCTCCAGCTGAATTAAAACCATCTTAGTGAAAATTAATTACCAAATGTTCCAAGGTGTGCTCCATATAAATATTCTCTCCAACAGACTCGAGCAGTGGTTTTCTCTGGCATACTTTCTACATGGGTACAATTTACCATTTCTCATTTCACTGCTGTTAAACCTGCAGGATTACAGTGATTGTCACAGAAGTAACTTTACAGATAAATGAATGAATATATTTTATGTGGAAACCTATTGCAGCGCACCGTAGGCTACAGACTTGTTCTGTGATATTAAAAATGTTTTATAGCTTAGCAAGCATCTTCGTCAGTTCCTACAGTGTCAGGAAGATACCCCAACACATTAAGCAAGCCATTCAATTATGCAATTTTCTTTCCTTCCACCCCGCCCTCTGTACTATTGTATTCTGGCAGCAGGGGGTTTCCCCACCATCAGAATATAATAATCACTACCAGTGGCAGTGATTGCATGAAAAAAACTGAAAGGCTGGTTGTGCTGAAGTTGAATGATAGATCGACTTCAGTACCAATCACAGTTGTCCTGTACATGTCATAGCCGTTGCCAATCACAATAGTACACAATGAATCAATAATGAAAGCAATTCATGATAGTTAAAACAATTGCTTCTACAGTGATTACTGTGCAAGCAATGATGTACAAAAAATAAAAATAAATCCCGATCACCTTCCCTGAGTGTACATTATCACTATGGTGACACTGCACTATTCTGGTGACAGTATGTAAAAAAATAAATGTAAAATATATAATTTGTAACATACTGTCACCAGTTAGTGTGTCCCTAATCACCACCACCCACTCACAGTGTTCCTAATTACCGCCACCTCAGTAATATTGTCCATAATCACCGCCACACCAGTTACAGTGTCCCTGAGCACCGCCACACCTGTAACAGCGCCCCCGATCACCGCTTCACCAGTCCTAGTGTCCCTGATCGCCGCCACACCAGTCATATTGTCCGTAATCACCGCCAACCCAGTTACAGTGTCCCTGATCACCTCCACACCAGTTACAGCGCCACTGATCACCTCCACACCAGTCATATTTTTCACTTATAGCTTTCAGAGTTTTTAAAAGACCCAGCCAAACCATATATTTTCTGAAAGCACATGATCAGTATAATAAAAAGAAGGTGCTATTGATTTTTTAGACCCAGCGGTATTTGCGCAAATGTTTATAAATCCAATATATTTGCAAAAAATACACTAAAACCATTATTAGTGGATAAAAACACAGCTAATTTTACAAAATTCCTGCTAAATCCCTACTAAATATAAAAACTTAACCTGTATGGAGTTAATAAATAACAAAAAATTTAAATTTGCGCCTTTTTGCAAATTGTTGAAAATCGAACGTACGCAAAAATGTGAATATCCAAATTTCTCTAAAAATCTGAAGGTTTTCATTTTTCCCTTACCGATTTAAAGATTTGTGAAAGACCCCCAAAACCATATATTTTCTGAAAGCATATGGCCTCTAGAATAAAAAGAAGGTGCTACTGATTTTTTAGACCCCGCGGTATTTGTATAAATGTTTATCAAACCAATACATTCGCAAAAAATACACTAAAACCATTATTAGCAGATAAAAACACAATTTTACAAAATTCCCACTAAATTCCTACTAAATATAAAAGCCTAACCTGTATGGAGTTAATAACAAATATTTGTAGATTTTAAATTGCGCCTTTTTGCAAAATGGTGAAAATTGAACGTACCCAAAAATTTTTCTAAAAATCTGGAAGTTTTCATTTTTCACTTACAACTTTCAGAGTTTGTAAAAGACTCTCCAAACCATATATTTTCTGAAAGCATATGACCTCTGGAATAAAAAGAAGGTGCTACTGATTTTTTTTGCGCAAATGTTTATCAAAACAATATTTTTGCTAAAAATACACTAAAACCATTATTAGCAGATAAAAACACAGCAAATTTTACAAAATTACTGCTAACTTCCAACTAAATATAAAAGCTTTACCTATATGAAGTTAATACATAACAAATATTTGTAATTTTTACATTGCGCCTTTTTGCAAAATGGTTAAAATCGAACGTACACAAAAATGTAAATTTTTCCCTTACAGTATTTAGAATTTGTGAAAGACCCCCCAAACCATATATTTTCTGAAAGCATAGGACCAGTAGAATACAAAGAAGGTGCTATTGATTTTTAAAGCCCCGCGATATTTGCGCAAATGTTTACCAAATCAATATTTTTGCTAAAAATACACTAAAATCATTATTAGCAGATACAAACACAGCAATTTTTATTAAATTCTTGCTAAATTCCTACTAAATATAAAAGCTTAACCTGTATTGAGTCAATAAATAATAAATATTTGTAAATTTTAAATTGCGTCTTTTTGAGAAATAGTGAAAATCTGAGGTACGCAAACGTTTTAGAAAATTCTGGAGGTTTTCCTTTTTCACTTACAGCTTTCAGAATTTGTAAAAGACTCCCCCAAACCATACATTTTCTGAAAGCACATGGCCAGTAGAATAAAAAGAAGGTATTACTGATTTTTAAGACAGCATGATATTTGCACAAATGTTTATTAAAACAATATTTTCACTAAAAAATAAACTAAAATCATTAATTAAGTGCACATAGACACAACATAACATACAAAATTCCTGCTAAATTTCTACTAAAGCATAATTCACATGAGGCATACTAAAGTGTATGCCCATGGGGGGGCCATGTTTGCCTAAACAGGTGTTCCATGCATCCCTGTACAGGCAGTCCCATTTATGTCAATTGGGATGCAACGGCTGCACAGGCATACAGTCAGGTCCATAAATATTGGGACATCGACACAATTCTAATATTTTTGACCCTATACACCACCACAATGGATTTGAAATGAAACAAACAAGATGTGCTTTAACTGCAGACTTTCAGCTTTAATTTGAGGGTATTTACATCCAAATCAGGTGAACGGTGTAGGAATTACAACAGTTTGTATATGTGCCTCACACTTTTTAAGGGACCAAAAGTAATGGGACAGATTAACAATCATCCATTAAACTTACACTTTTTAATACTTAGCTGCAAATCCTTTGCAGTCAATTACAGCCTGAAGTCTGGAACGCATAGACATCACCAGACGCTGGGTTTCATCCCTGGTGATGCTCTGCCGGGCCTCTACTGAAACTGTCTTCAGTTCCTGCTTGTTCTTGGGGCATTTTCCCTTCAGTTTTGTCTTCAGCAAGTGAAATGCATGCTCAATCGGATTCAGGTCAGGTGATTGACTTGGTCATTGCATAACATTCCACTTCTTTCCCTTAAAAAAATCTTTGGTTGCTTTCGCAGTATGCTTCGGGTCAATGTCCATCTGCACTGTGAAGCGCCGTCCAATAAGTTCTGAAGCATTTTGCTGAATATGAGCAGATAATATTGCCCGAAACACTTCAGAATTCATCCTGCTGCTATTTGTCAGCAGTCACATCATCAATAAATACAAGAGAACCAGTTCTATTGGCAGCCATACATGCCCACGTCATGACACTACCACCACCATGCTTCACTGATAAGGTGGTATGCTTTGGATCATGAGCAGTTCCTTTCCTTCTCCATATTCCTCTCTTCCCATCACTCTGGTACAAGTTGATCTTGGTCTCATCTGTCCAAAGGATGTTGTTCCAGAACTGTGAAGGCTTTTTTAGATGTTGTTTGGCAACCTCTAATCTGACCTTCCTGTTTTTGAGGCTCACCAATGGTTTACATCTGGTGGTGAACCCTCTGTATTCACTCTGGTGAAGTCTTCTCTTGATTGTTGACTTTGACACAAATACACCTACCTCCTGGAGAGTGTTCGTGATCTGGCCAACTGTTGTGAAGGGTGTTTTCTTCAACAGAGAAAGAATTCTTCGGTCATCCACCACAGTTGTTTTCCGTGGTCTTCCGGGTCTTTTGGTGTTGCCGAGCTCACCGGTGCGTTCTTTCTTTTTAAGGATGTTCCAAACAGTTGATCTGGCCACACCTAATGTTTTTGCTATCTCTCTGATGGGTTTGTTTTGTTTTTTTCAGCCTAATGATGGCTTGCTTCACTGATAGTGACAGCTCTTTGGATCTCATATTGAGAGTTGACAGCAACAAATCCCAAAAGCAAATAGCACACTTGAAATGAACTCTGGACCTTTTATCTGCTCCTTGTAAATGGGATAATGAGGGAATAACACACACCTGGCCATGGAACAGCTGATCAGCCATTACCATCCCATTACTTCTGGTCCCTTAAAAAGTGGGAGGCACGTATACAAACTGTTGTAATTCCTACACCGTTCACCTGATTTGGATGTAAATACCCTCAAATTAAAGCACATCTTGTTCGTTTCATTTCAAATCCATTGTGGTCGTGTATAGAGCCAAAAAGATTAGAATTGTGGCAATGTCCCAATATTTATGGACCTGACTGTAGCTGCTGTTCCCAATCTAACATCCGTGTGAGTGTGGGTACATGACCCCGAATGCAGACAGTGTGAGCTCAGGGACATGAATGTGGACCTACATGGATGTAAAATTGGGAGCAACGGCTCTGTTCGTACAGGTGCTATATCCCAAATGACATCATTGGGACGGCCTGCACAGAAATGCACGGAACACCTGTGTATCCCTGTAAAGGTACGCTGTTTATGCCCTGTGTGAACAAGGCCTTAGGCCCCTTTCACACAAGCACACCGATCAGGTCTGCCTGTCTGTTTTTTAGGGGAGCCCAATTGGACCACCCATTATCCTCTAGAGGGAGAGGTTGATGTAAATGGCCATGTGTCCTTTACACCCGCCTGTATCTGATCAAGTCCAGTCCGCTGGAGCGCCGCCCCCTGCAGGGTGCCGGACTCATACATTTGTATGAGGTTTTTTTTCAAGCCACATGATTAGCGCCTGAGGCTCTAATTGGCTTGAAAATGGTTGGGCTCGGGGCACAGAGCATTGCACCCCGAAACCACACACTTGTGACAATAGCAAAAGAATATTCGCTATTGTCTTCCGGCTTCTCCCAAGGAAGCCGAGGAGGGGTGAGTGCGGGGGGAGACCGTCAACATGGAGAGGTGAGTGCGGGGGGGGGGGGGGGGTGTTACTGTGCGGGTGGACCTGGGGGAGGTTGCCGTCCCCCAAAAAAGTCACTGTGTCTTACTATGTTTGTTTTTTTTTTACATTTTTTTTACAGTTAAACTTTTTAATATATATATATTTTTTTGCAATTTTTTTTTTTGGGTGGGGGTCTTTGGTGAGATATCAGAGGTCTAAACAGACCCCCATGTCTTTTTTTGAGACAGAAAGTCTCTGCAGCACTTTACTTGAATGAAAAATGAATCTGTGTAGAGATTCCTCATTCATTCTTAAAATGACAGTCTGATACATTGTAACAATCATGGTTACTATATATCAGCTGTCAGTGTTAGTGGGAGGTCTAGAGCGACCTGCAGTGATTGCTGCATGCGCCCTCTCTACTACAGGGGGAGCTTGGTAAGCACATGTTTACCAAGTCCCCCCAAGCCCCAACTTCACCCCCACCCGCACTGCTCCCCCGCCACGCTCCCCAGCCTGACAGATCATGGAGATCAGTGCAGGGAGAAGCTGCAGGCGGCAGAGTCTGCTGAACAATTCTGCTATAAGTTTATGGTCATTGAAGTGACCATGAGCTTATAGCAGAGGGAGAAATGAGGTTCGTACGACATATGGACTTGGCCACCTGCAGGCACTTCTGTAGGTCCGTACAGTGTACGGACCTGGCAGTGAAAGGGTTAATGCCCTCCCCCAACCGCATGTGTGAATGAACCTTAATAGTGTAGCCAGTCATCTGTTGAGCTGGTGCCTGGCCTGTTGAGCCGGTGCCATTTACACGGCCTGTTGAGCCGGTGCCCGTCATCCGGCATGCTGAGCCGGTGTCCGTCACCCAGCCTGCTGAGCCAGTGCCCGTTACCCAGCCTGTTGAGCCAGTGCCCGTTACCCAGCCTGCTGATACGGTGCTTGCTGAATCAGTTCCTGACGCCCATCTCGCTTCTGTCGCTACCCAGCCTTATGTTCCAGTGCCCGCTGTTCAGCCTGTCGCTCCACTGCTTGTTGCCCGGCTTGATGTTCCAGTGTCTGCTGTCCAGTCTGATGAACCAATGCATGATACCCAGCTCGATGATCCAGTTCCCGATGCCGGGCCTGATGTTCCAGTACTCTCTGTCTGGCCTGATGTTCGAGTACCCTCTGGCCTGATGTTCCAGTACCCTCTGTCCGGCCTGATGTTCTAGTACCTTCTGTCCGGCCTGATGTTCCAGTGCCTCCGCCCGCTGCCCAGCTTGATGTGCCTCTGCCCGCTGCCCAGCTTGATGTGCCAATACCCGCTGCCCAGCTTGATGTGCCGATACCCACTGCCCAGCTTGATGTGCTTGCTGCCCATCTTGATGTGCCTCTGCCCGCTGCCCAGCTTGATGTGCCTCTGCCCGCTGCCCAGCTTGACGTGCCTCTGCCCGCTGCCCAGCTTGATGTGTCGCTACCCGCTGTCCAGCTTGAGGTGCCTGAGCCTGCTGCCCAGCTTGATGTGCCGATACCCACTGCCCAGCTTGATGTGCCCCTTCCTGCTGCTCAGCTTGAGGCCATGGACTTTTTACAGCTGCAACTAATTGGAGCGTCCGGAGGTCGCTCCTTCGAGGGGGGGTACAGTCAGGAACCTGCTGCTGGTACTGTCAGATGTTTGGGCTGCAGTACTGGTGTCCACCAGCGTGTGTTTCCCAGCAGTCTGGAGCTGACATCATCTGCAATCAGGCGTCACCTGAGACTGATTGCAGGAAGTGTGTATTAATACCCAGCAGACGCTCTTACATTTGCCTTGGTATTGTCCTTGAGCCCTGACCTGAATCTGTGATCCTGTTATCCTGAACCTGTTCCTCCTGTGACCTGTTATCCTGTACCTTGTGTCCCGTGTTCCTGAAGCCTGCATCCATCCCTGGATCCCTGTCTTGCAGACTCATCCCTTCCTCCTGTTGCCCTCTCCCTGTCCCGTCCTGCTCCCTGTTCAATCTGACTGATCCCTCGTGTATGACCCTGGCTTGTTTACGTTTATGATTAGATCTCATCCTGCACTCACGTTTGGTTTAGAAAGTTATTTTAGTGTGTCACGGTGGTTGTTTGCTGGTTTGCTTTATTGTTTATGACTTATCCTTTTAATAAATATAACTTTTTCACTTTACATGCGTTTTGGTCTTCCCTATTGCAATCTACACATTTCTGGTCATACCTTGTACATGACAATGATGCCCAACAGGCAGTAAAGAGGGCGCTGGATCAGGATAATTCCCTCTGAGGCAAACAGAGGAGATTCCTGATGCGATTTATGGACTATTGCTTAAACCATAACTATTTTTAGCATGGAAACAGTATTACTAGCAGGTCAGGGGTATTGCCATGGGGGCATGTTTTGCCCCTAGCGTAGCAAACCTATTCATGGACATGTGGGGAGAGTGATCAGATTTTCCAATGTAGCCTACCAGAGTTGAAGATATACTGTCAATACATATAATATTTTCTTTATCTGGGAAGAGGATATGTCTAGCTTAGAGGCATTCCAACAAAGTCTTAATGCAAATAACAAAGGTATTGAGCTTACTTGGCATGTCAGCCCACAAAAAAATGTATTTCTTGGACTTGGAGCTAGAAATCAAGGAAAATTCACTTATAGTACTAGTACTAGTACTCATTTCAAGTCTATGGACGGAAATGGGTATATCCCAAAGAATAGTTGTCACCACCGACCATGGCTGGACAATATACCTAGAGGGCAATTGCTCCGCTTAAGAAGAAACTGCACTGATGTAAATACATTTAGGGAACAAGCCAATATGATTGGTAATAGGTTATAGCAAAAGATAATATGGAATTTTATAGATAGGCAACTCCTGTCCTCATATTGATTAGTGGTTCCAAATTAATAACTACTGCAGTAGGGAACAGACACAAAAGATACCCTCAGCATCTTTCCAAATAACTGTTCTGCTTATTATGACGCAATCGAAGGTTTTTATACACATGATTACATAGGTATCACATTATTATTACAATTGTACGTTTACGTTGTATGTAACAAGGGGCGTAACATAGGCAGACTAATTTTAATCAGGACTCAAAAGAATGCAAACATGTACTGAAAACATTATAAGTGCTGTGTGCACAGTGAGGGCAGTGTGCAATACATACAAAATAGAATACAATTATATACAGAACTTACAAATTTCCTTTACAGAGGTTATCGTCGAGAGGAGATACAAGAACAAATCCAACAAGTAGTAGATAGGGCACCCCTCATTCAGGATAATAGTAAGAATAACCAGAATAAGGATCTATCTGGAGCCATTATACTTGAATATAATAATGAGAATAAGAAAGTAGAGAGTATTCTGGACAATTCTGTTGAAAGATAGAGAATTGCAGAAAGTGTTACCATCGAGACCCCAATTCATATACCGTAGGGTGCCTAACTTAAGGGACAGACTAGTGAAAAGTATACTGGACCCCCCTAGGACTAGCTTCCCCACTTTTTTGGATTATAAAGGCTTTTATGGCTGTGGAGGATGTACAAGTACCATAGATAACCTCAAAAAATGAAAACAGTTTCATTTTACAGTAACTAACAGGTAATATACAATCAAACACCTTATCGCATCATACTGTAAGGGTGGTATATTGCATCCAATGTGCGTGTCTGCGACAGTAAATTGTAAGGATGAAACGCAAACTAGCAAAGAGAATACAAGAACATATTTACAATATTACGAACGGGTTCACAAAACATCACTTATCACGACACTTTAAGGAATTCCATCACCAGAGTCCATTGGGACTCAGTTTCTGAGGCATTGAGAAATATCACGGTCAATGGAAGGGTTAGATAAAATGAAGTCATTGAGTAAACACAAATCATGTTGGATTTATGAGATGCAATCTCTTAAGCAAAATGGACTGAATGCAGATTTCGATCTTAATTGCTTTAATTCTAATATGTAGCGCTAAGTAGGTCCCTCCTTGGGTGGTATCGTTCAAATTAGCTCTTCTCGTACTATCCCTGCCATATATATCCCTTCCTCTCCCCCTTTTTTCTGGTTATATACAAAGGCATTTTTGCCTCCCGTCTTATACCAATATAGGTTATCTCCTATTGGTTTAGGTTTAGTGGTAGCTTAAGGGGTTATAAGCTGTTTATTATGGATAGATGTGCTGGTACTAGCGACTCCCTGGTGGGGCTATGCTAATGTTGTTATGGAATTATATATTTTTACATATATTTTCTTCCTTAGATGTTATTAGATTGTTATATGATGTTAATCATTAAATCATGTAATCACTAAATCATCGGCACTCCTCGGCCATGTAATTTAGATTATAGTTAAGATAGTAGATATGCCCATTTTTGTGGCTCTTCATTTTTATTATTTAGTTTTTATATAAAAAAAAAAACATTTTAACTCTAATTCGGTTTGTCCCATCTCACTGGAGGGTTAAAATAGTGTTTTCGTTAATAACTCTAAATAATAAATATAAAGTTATGAGGGTTGGGGACTTCTTTAAGTTCCTCCCGCCCAGGCTAGTATATGTATTGTATAGGGTCTTTATACATATACCAAGTAAGAGATTAAGCCTCCATATATGTTCATATGTTGTCCTTTAACTGCTACTGTAGCAGTCTATATTAATAAGGACATATGAAATTTTTTATTCTGTCATTATGCCATATGCAGTTTAATTCGTTTGGAACATCACTAGTAAAATGGCTGTGGGGGTGCTTCTAGAAAACGGCCGCCATCAGGTACTGGCATACAAACCCATTCCCTATGCAGAATTCATTAGTATATTACCAGTAAAATGTCCACGACAGGCTTCTAAAAAATGGCCGCTGCTATGTTTATACACAGTCACCCATTTTGGCCTCTTTCTCCCAGCAAAATCACCAGTAAAATGGCCATGGCGGACCATGAAAAAATGGCTGCCGTGCTTAGTATGTTTTTTAATTGGTTTAGGAGTACTATATAGTAGTAGTGTGATGACCACAGCAGTATATCCTTTGATAAAGTCGCATGTGAGTGACGTAACACATCAGTGGGGCTTGTGACATCATCGCATCATTTGTAGGAAGTACATGATCACACATGAGGGCAGCAGGGCCGAGGACTTGCAGATGATTTTGTGACCCCAGGGACGGATCTGTATATTTTCAAATTCATCACCTGTATGCACCAGGGATAGTGCATTCCTAAATGTGAGTGGAATAGTTGCTTGTGTTTTAAATAAGTTTTGTTTTACAGTATTACATTATGCTAGTTCCTTTTTTTCCCTTATGTTGCCATCCTATGTGAGATCACACTTGCAGGAGTCCACTATTGGGAGCTTAAAGATCCTGGATTGAGACCCCAAAAGTGAAGGTGCTACTTGGTCCAATTGGGGGCCGCTTTGGGAGGTGAGCGCATAGTGTGACTGGTGGAGGGTCCATGTGGTGTTGAGTCATTTGTTACCATTCACCGTTGGATTGTGTGTGGACAGCATTGGTTCACAGAAGATATTACTGGATTAATTGACTTTTGTCTGACATACATATGTGTTATCATTTTTGTAACCACTAGAGGTCACTGGTTGTACATATCAATGTTATTGTGATATATGTGTTGTGAATTTTATATCCACTAGAGGTCACTGCTTGCACATGTCACTTTCGTTGTGATATATTTAATACATTTTTGGTGTCATATGTAATACTCCCACTAGGGGTCACCACTTTATTTTATTTATTTTGTATCCACATCACATACTATATTTTTTTGTAAAAGCGGTAGCACTTCACATATTTTTCTTTTTACAATGCAGAGCAACATACTTTGGTGTGCAGAATTGAATAAAAACAATTTAAAAAGTAAACGGGGAAAAAACTCAATTTAAAGACCCTAATGAACCATTATTTATTTTTATGTCACCATCATAATATATCACAGATGCTCTTGGAATAGTTCCACGAAAATTACATTGGCAAAAGAAGGTGGTAAGGATCTCAAACTGATCCTCCAACACTAAGTTGAACACACTGAGTAAAAAAAAAAGTTCTGTGTAAAAAGTATCTAAACCCAATAAGAGAATTGGTTTCTTAGATGTGTCCTTGAGTAACAGAACACAAAAAGAAATCTATGCCATTAAACCATATTTATCATCTTAAAAGGAACAGCATAATCTACATTGACTATAGGATCAATATCCTTGCGACCGGCTGTGCAATCAGACCATGCTAGCACACAAATGGACGACATGTCTTTGTTCGTAATTTAAGGCCCTGGAAAATATTTTTGTGAAAGCGGAAAAATATAAAGCAGGAAATAATGGTCTCCTATTCTGTTAACCTTTACTGAGCACAATTAAACTTGCATAACCAGCAGGCATCTTTTCATTGAGGAGGTAAGGAAAAGAAAAGAATCTTTACAGATGAAGCATAAAAGAAGTCTTTGTGGAGGTCAGGTATGAAGAATTGTAAGGAGTGACTGTCCCTAGTGTCATTCAATGCTCATGGACTCCTTTGAACAGGCAGGATCTACTGAAAATATATCAATGTGGAAAGGCGAAAGAAAAATGTCACATCACAGGAAGAGAGTCCCCACTGCTTGCTTATTTCGATCTGCTCTGATGGTCGCATCAGCTTTTAAAAAAAAAAAAAAGAAAAAGAATTAAACAAACAAAAGTTTATTGTCGCTGAAAAGTTAAATTTGGAAGGGTTACATCAATGTAGAGAACAGTGTGGTTTACACAGTGCACTTGGCATTGGATATATACTGGACAACTGGAATATATATATATATATATATATATATATATATATATACTTATATATATACTGTATATATTTATTTTTATTTTTTTACAAAGTACATGCATGCTAAATAATTTATCCAATTTTCTTTTTGTTTGCTTGTTTCCCAAATGTAAAAAAGAAAAAAAAAAAAAAAAAACAGCTCAGGCTGCAATATTCACATTCAATAAAGTTATCCCCAGCAATACCCATTTTAAACAGGTGGGTTGGGCTGGACAGCGCCTTCTGCAACGATTCTGGGTTCCCAAACTGGTCAGCAAGGGGCAGCAGAGGGGAGCCGGGGGTGGTTTGGTCAGGGCTGGCAGGGGGAAGAGAGCCTCCGGTGGGGTACAGAGCTGGCCTTTTCTCGGACATGGCGTATACCATACATCCTGGGGGGTGGCCTGCGCTATATCCTTGTCCTCATCCCTCACTCGGTAGGACACTGATGGGGACTTTTTACTCCTCTTCACCAGGAAGCCTTTAGGCATGTCTGTAGCGGAAGCAGTGCAGCCTTTTTAGGGGGCATCAGAGCGACTCGGGTGGGCAGTTGTCCCCCTGTCCCTCGGCCCAGTTCCCCCTACTGATATCCTTTAAAGGACGGAGGCGGCCTCAGGGGGAAAATTAACAGCCCATACTTAAGCCTAGTACACATGGGCCGAATGTCGACCGGCATCAGCCAGTTCAATAGAAACCGGCCGACATTCGGCCCTGTGTGTACGGCAGCCGGTCCAACAGAAGCCGGCCATTCAGCCAGCTTCTGTCGAAGGTTCATGACCAAAAAAGCTGCTGACAGGTTGGCTGAGAACACTGACCGGAGTGTTCTGTCTGGGGGGGGGGTGTCCCCGTCAGAACACAATAGCACAGCAGGGGAGATCACTGTACTAACATTGCATAGTTAGTACAGCGACTCCGACCTGAGCTGTCAGTGTGTACAGGGCTTTAGGCTTGCGTATTACACTTCCAGGTATGTAATACCTTTCACAGCACTCTCCCTGATAATGCCTTCATCTGCTTTTCTCTCCAGAAATCTCCATCTTTATTCAGGCATCTTCCAGGGTGAATGGACATCGAGGACTGAGATGCTGTCTCAGAGATGACAGAATTATATAAATCCTGGTGCCTGTGAAGTTCTTTTTTGTGTTCACAAATACCTAACACAGTTCATCCCCCTGTTGCAAGCTCTCATTTGGTTGTTTGCTACACAGTTACAATGTTGTAGTCTGATCACTGGGGGATAGGAGATTGAGGATTTGCTTCCTCCTTTCTGCAGCAGAGAGAATGGGGTTGATTTACTAAAACTGGAGAGTGCAAAATCTGGTGCAGCTCTGCATAGAAACCAATCAGCTTCCATTTTTTTTTTTTTTGTCAAAGGTTAATTGAACAAGCTGAAGTTAGAAGCTGATTGGCTACCATGCACAGCTGCACCAGATTTTGTACTGTTCAGTTTCAGTAAATCGCCCCCAAAGCGTCATTTCAGTCTGGTCAAGGTCACTTAAAAATAAAGGGGGGGACTATGCGGGTTATTTACTAAAGGAAAATCCACTTTGCCCTGAAAGTGCACTTGGAAGTAAAGTTGCTGTAGATCCGAGGAGGACATGCAAGAAAAATAAAAAAACAGCATTTTAGCTTGCACATGATTGGATGATAAAATCAGCAGAGCTTCCCCTCATTTCAGATCTACCCCTCAGATTTAGAGCGACTGCACTTTCAAGTGCACTTGCAGCGCAAAGTGGATTTGCCTACCGTAAATAACCACCTATGTGAATGAAGAAGTTCAGAACTTGCCCTTTTGGCAAGCAGTGAGTGAAACCTTTGCTCTCTTAGTATGGGAGCTGTCATTGCTAGCCTCCATCTGAAAATGCTTGATGCTTAGCTATGTTTGATTTCAGTATGTCTTATGCCGTGTACACACGACCGGACTTTTCGACAGCAAAGGTCCGACGGAACAAATCCGTTGGACAATTCGATCGTGTGTGGGCTTTATCGGACCTTTTCTGTCAAAAAATCTGACGGACTTTAGAAACAGAACATGTTTCAAATATTTCCGACAGACTCGAGTCCTATCGAAATATCCTCTTGTCTGTACGCTAGTCCGACGGACCAAAAACGACGCAAGGGCAGCTATTGGCTACTGGCTATGAACTTCCTTATTCTAGTCCGGTCGTACGTCATCACGTTCGAATCAGTCAGATTTTGATGTGTAGGCAAGTCTGTTTTGTTGGAACTCAGTCGAAAAGTCCGCTTGTGTGTATGCGGCATTAGTCACAGTCCCAGAACAAGCACGCTATAAATGAGTGTCAGAACTACATATTTCTATAGTTGTTCAGGGTCAGTGACTCAGACAGCACTGAAATAAAAGGATAAGAATAACTAGAGAAATGGACCCCTTTCACACCGAGCCGCCTATAGCGGCGCATTTCGGCCGCTAGCGGGGTGCTTTTACCCCCGCTAGCGGCCGAGAAAGGGTTAAAACCGCCCGCAATGCACCGCAATAGCGGCGTTTTGCCGGCGGTATCCCAGCGCTGCCCCATTGATTTCAATGGGGAGCAGCAGTGGAGGAGCAGTAAACACACCGCTCCTTCACCGCTCCAAAGAAGCTGCTGACAGGACTTTTCCTGACGTCCTGCCAGCGCAGCGCTCCGGTGTGAAAGCCCTCGGGCTTTCACACTGGAGACAATGCTGCAGCTGTTTGAGAGTGGACTGCAGGCGCTATTTGTAATGCTATAGCGCCTGCAAAACGCCCTCGGTGTGAAAGGAGTCATAGTATTATCAAAAATAGAGTTCAGCAATGGCAGCTTTTATTAAAGAGGAGCTCCAGGCTCCTTCAGAAAAAAAAAATAAAAGTCAGCAGCTACAAATACTGTAGCTGCTGACTTTTAATATTAGGACACTTACCTGTCCACGAATCCAGTGGTTTCTTCACCCAAGCCAATTTTTGAATGGGCTCTTGGGTGCTGCCGCCGCCATCTCTGCTAACGGGAAGCCGTCAGTGAAGACTTGCGGCTTCACAGCCGGCTCCCTACGGTGTGAAGTGCGCTGCGCTTTGTGAATGGCCCGGCAGCAGGAAAAGGAGGGGGAACGAGCTTCCAATTGAGTTTGCCGCTGCAAGCTCAGCCAGAACTGGGAGCGGGTACCTGTCAAAACAAGGTACCCGCTCCTCCCTCTCCCTTGAAAGGGGTCAAATGTGGCAGCGGAGGGGGGAGGAGACAGATAAGCGAAGCTTCCCCTTTTGGGTTGAGCTCCGCTTTAATCTCTCACTACAGTTTCTCTTAGACCTCTTTCACACTGGGGCGCTTCGCAGGCGCTACAGTGCTAAAAAATAGCGCATGCAAAGTGCCCTGAAAGAGCCGCTCCTGTCTCTCCAATGTGAAAACCCCGAGGGCTTTCACACTGGAGCAGTGCGCTGGCAGGATTCTAAAAAAAGCCCTGCTAGCAGCATCTTTGGAGCAGTGAAGGAGTGGTGTGTATACCGCTCCTCCACCTCTCCTGCCCATTGAAATCAATGGGCAGCGAGGCTATACCGCCGGCAAAGCGCTGCAGCAGCGCTTTGCGGATGGTTTTAACTCTTTGTCGGCTGGTTTTAACCCTTTCTCAGCCGCTAGCGGGGGGTAAAAGCACCCCACTAGCGGTGTAAATTGACGGTAAAGCGCCGCTAAAAATAGCGGCGCTTTACCGCCGACACACCCACCACCCCAGTGTGAAAGGGGCCTAAAGGAGTGCTGCTACTATCTAACACTTCCAAATGTGTCAGACAGTGTATTGTGGTTCCTCCTGGCGACTGCTACCTTGCTATTGTGTTCTGTAATGATGTAGTGGTCGGAGGGAGGAACCACAACAACCATCCATGTCTTTATGGACCTTGCTATGTGCACTGGTGCGCAGTCATGTTGGAACAGGAAGGGACCATCCCCAAACTGTTTCCACAAAGTTGGGAGTATAAAATTGTCCAAAATGTCTTGGTATGCTAACGCCTTAAGAGTTCCCTTCACTAGAACTAAGGGGCCAAGCCCAACCCCTGAAAAACAACCCCCACACCATAATCCTATCTCCACCAAATGATTTGGACCAGTGCACAAAGCAAGGTCCATAAAGACATAGATGAGCGAGTTTTGGGTGAAGGAACTTGACTGGCCTGCACAGAGACCTGACCTCAACCCAATAGAACACCTTTTGGGATGAATTCGAGCGGAGACTACGAGCCAGGCCTTCTCATACAACATCAGTGCCTGACCTCACAATAGCACACACAGACACACTCCTAAACCTTGTGGACAGCCTTCCCAGAAGAGTTGAAGCTGCAAAGGGTGAACCAACTCAATATCGAACCCTACGGACTAAGACTGGGATGCCATTAAAGTTCATGTGTGTGCAAAGGCAGGTGTCCCAATACTTTTGACAATATAGGGTATCTTTCAGCATTGATGATGCCCTTCCAGATTTGCAAGCTGCCCATACCATACGCACAAATGCACCCCCATACCATCAGAGATGCCGGCCTTTGAATTGAGTGCTTATAACAAGCCAGAATGTCCCTCTTTTTAATGTAGTGCCATCTGAGGGCCTGAAGATCATAGGCACCCAATATTGCGTTTTGGCCTTGTCCCTTTGTGCACAGAGATTTCTCCAGATTCTCTTAATCTTTTCATGGCATTATGTACTGAAGATTATGTTATATTTAAAGTATTTCCAATTTTATGTTGAGGAACATTATTTGAAAATTGTTCAACAGCTTTTCACAGATTGGTGAACCTCTGCCCATCTTTACTTCTGAGACACTCTGACTCTCTAAGATGCTTTTTATAGCCAATCATTTTACTGACCTATTATCCTAATTAGCTGCAAAATGTTCTCCCAGCTCTTCTTTGTTAGTACCACTACTTTGCCAGCTTTTTGTTGCCCTGTCCCAAATTTTTTGAGATGTGTTGCTGCCATCAATTTAAAAAAAATACCCGTATTTATCAGCGTATTACACGCACAGGCGTATAACACGCACATTCATTTTAAGAGGGAAGTTTCAGGAAAAAAACTTAAATAAAGGAATGCCCATCTGCAGCCTCACAAGTGCCATCAATGCAGCCTCATCAGTCCACATCAATGCAGCCTCACCATTGCCATCAATGCAGCAGCCTTGCCATTGCCATCAATGCAGCAGCCTCACCATTGCCATCAATGCAGCACCCTCATTATTGCCATCAATGCAGCCTGATCGATGCCCATCTGCAGCCTAGAGGGGACAGGGAGGGGGGCGGGACGAGCGCCGACAGATTACATACAGTGAGAATCTCCTATGATAGACAGAACAGTGGTCCAATGGCGTCCCAGGAGACAGGACTTCCTATTACAGAGGTTGCCAAGTAAACAGGAGATTCTCACTGTATTTAATCTGACGGCGCTCGTCCCGACCCCCTCCCTGTCCCCTCCGAGGCAGCTAAAATTTAAGTATTGACGTATAACACGCACGCACTATTTGCACCCAATTTTCATGGTGAAAAAGTGAGTGTTGTACGCCAATAAATACAGTACCTTATTTTTTCTTAAAATGGTACATTTTCTCTGTTTAAACATTTGTTATGTTTTCTATTTTATATTGTTAACAAAATAATTTATGAGATTTGAAAATCACTGCATTCGGTTATTATGACCAGAGCACATTGTGTTTGTCTATTTTTGTGAAATAAATGAGGATTAGGTAAATATTTTATGGCAAATTACTGCAGAATACCAGGTAATGCCAAGGCGTTTGCATGCCTTTTTTTTTTTTCGACTGTGTGTAATGCACTTCCTTTATTTGCTCCTTTTTGGTCTGATAAAAATACCAGTGAAAGTGTTTTATTATATCTGTTTGATAGGTTAAAAAAATGCCTAGTGATCTTGCTAGAAATTCAGAGCTACCGTGTATAATGTGCACACTTCCTGTTTCACTTTAAGAAGTGTATTTAGCCCTTATCTTTGTCTGTGGAGATGAGTACAGTGGGAGGGATTGAGTAGTTTAGCAGGGCTAATACCATTTAGTCTGCCTTTTTCTTTATTAGCAGGTATGTTAAAGGGAAAAACATGGGGAAATGTGCATGTGATTACTACTGACCACAAATGTAAGGGGCAATTTTTTCATTGACCATCGCCCTAATATACTGTGAGCTGTAGATTTAGAATGTATTAGTAAGGATGCCCTGAGAACTAAAAGTGCTTGTTAAAAAGGTAAAATAAAACAGGAGGGTTGGGACTTTGAATGAGGCCAAAGGGACAGTCACAGTTACATAAATCACTTTATTGATACATAGTGACACAATGACACAATTTTGGTACCAGTGGAGATTATACTATCAAATCATATAACAATCACATCCTAACGGATACATGGCAAGCATGGTAAACAGCCACCAAATGGTGCAGGCAAATAGTCCTAAAAAAGGAAAAAAATATTTGTTTGGGTAGCATAGGGTCACAAAATGATTAAAAGCTTGTAGGTATGTGGACCTATTAAAAAGTATATGATTGTCTGGTGCATGTCGTAAGCCCGACGCGTTTCGTGTATCAAACACTCTTCAGGGGCGATATAGCACCAGGATCTAAAAAGGAAAGGGACAGTATAATAAAAAATGAGTAAAGTCCAAAAAACGCACTATGAACAAAAAGAAAAAGAAAAAATAAACATATAGGGAGGCAAAAAAGCCAATAATCCCCAATGGGTACTCACATGTCACAGAATTGTTAAATGTTAAAAAGGTTGAGAAAGGCTGCTTTAGAGAATGTATGGTGCTCTTTTGATCCAGGGAACTAGTCAGAATGCCTTTCTGGGTCATAAAGGAAACCTACCACTCTGTGACAGCTAAAATTGCAGAAGGGGTGGCTTCACTTTAGAAAAATACATGTCTGAGTTTGGGGAGGATAAACTTGACAGACATGCTGTATTTCAGGATACTACCACCTCCATGATTTACTGTAAGAATGGTGTTATTTGCATGGTGAGCTGTATTGGTTTTCCACTAGGGCTGGGAGATTTTCTTAAAAAAAAAAAAAAAATCTTTGATTCTCTTAAAAAAAACTCGATTCACGTTTCGAATCGAGTTTTTTTTTTTCTTTGGAAACCGCGACGGTCCTGAGGCGATGCGGGCATGACCTTTTAGGCGAGGCCGCGGCTTTGGCCTAGTCCGTGGCGTCCGGCCTCGCGGACTAGGCCGAAGCCGCGGCCTCACCTAAAAACTCCTTGCCCGCAGCTCCTCAGGACCGGGGCGGTGTCAGCCCCGGTCCTGAGGCGCTGCGGGCATGAGTTTTTAGGCGAGGCCGCGGCTTTGGCCTAGTCCGCGGCGTCCGGCCTAAGCCGCGGACTAGGCCGAAGCCGCGGCCTCGCCTAAAAATTCATGCCCACAGTGCCTCAGGACCGGCGCGGTGAAAAAAAAAAAATCTAAAAAAATCGATTTGCTTAAATTTTGAATCGATTTGACCTCTCAACTCGATTCAAGATTTAAATCGATTTTTTCCCCAGCCCTACTTTCCACCAGACACATTGTTTGGTGTTGAGGTCAAATAATTTAATTTTAGTCTCATCTGACCATAACACCTTTTTCCACGTGGCCTCATAATCTTCAAGGTGCGTTTAAGGTGCTCAGATCAGACTAAAATTGAATTATTTGGCCTCAACACAAACCATATGTCTGGCAGAAATCCAATACAGCTCACCATCCAAATAACACCATTCCTACAGTAAAGCATGGAGGTGGTAATATCCTGTTATGGGGGTGTTTCTCTGCAGCAGGGACTGAAGCACTTTTCATTATAGAAGAAAAATGTATGAGGCAAAATACCAACAAATTCTTGAGGAAAATCTGCTGCCCTCTGCCAGCAAGTTGTCAATAAGAAGAAGGTTTACCTTCCAACAGGACATTGACCCACACAGCAAAAATTACCACACAGTGGTTGAAGGAAAAAAAGGTGAATGTCCTTGCATGGCCTAGTCAGAGCCCAGACTTCAACCCCATTTAAAATCTGGGGAATGACTTGAAGACTGCAGTCCACAAACTGTCACCATCAAATTTAACTGAACTTGAGCAGTTCTGCAAAGAAGAGTGGGCAAATATTGCAAAGTCTAGATGTGGGAGGTTAGTAGAGACAAATCCCAACAGACTATAGGCTGCAATTAAAGCAAAATGTTGCCCAACAAAATACTGACACAAGGGGGGGTGATCCTTTTTCCAACTCAGTACAGTGATTCTGCTTTTGAATTATCTTATTTATTTTTTTCTGACATGGTGTTATATCTTTTACTTGGATGTTTAACTGTGTGTCTTCATTTCAGGCTGCAAAGCAACAAAATGTGATTATTTTAAAAAGGGGAGTGATTCTTTTCTATACCCACTGTATACTGTATGTTAGTCTATATGAGCCAGAGCGACACAGATGACAAGGAGAGAAACTGACAGGAAAACAAATTCTGCCAACAAAAACAAAGAACATTCCTCCTTTAATACAAGGGCTTTTAGCTGCTGAACACGAATTGCCAATGGGAATTAATAAAGGAAAATTCATTAAGGGGCTAGCATGTATGCATTTCTTCCAGCTATAATTATTAAGAGTGCATTAATGAAGTGTCTTATTCGGAGAATTAATTTGATTGCTTATATGGGGTCAAGAATTTTTTTTTCCCTAACTGACATTGCTCATATTAAAGAAGAATAGTCTCACTAGGTACTGCCTGCCTTTTTCTGGATGAGCACCTTTAGAATTTATAGGAATACGTCAAAGTTTAGGGGTTGTGGGTATGATTTTAGCAGTTAAGTGCCAATGATGCTTATTTGTGAAAAAAGCACATTAGAATATATACAGAATTTATTTTAAACTGTACAGAATGACAAATGATCTTTTGATAAGTGATTCAGTTTTAGAAGACATCTAGTGAAAGACACCCTTTTTACAAACGACTAGAGAAGATTATGGAAGAACATATATGCTTTATAAATAAAAGATAATGGCACATAATGGCAAAATTATGCTTTGCACATTACCCACTGAACACCAGGCATAATTATGTATGTTATTCCAATGCCTGAACTCTCTGTAGACTCCTTTCTTCGTCAAGAGGCCTGCCTAGATAAATCACAGGACCAATGATCACAACTCTTTCCACTGTCAGAATAATTCATTCAATTTCAGATTTTACTTTAACAAAACAAAGTGAGATGCCCACATCTTTACATTACCGAAAATACAATCTTGCTTCCTTGAGGTTTAGAAATAATGATCTAGCTGCTAGAACTCCACCTTAACCATAGCCTCTTGCTGCTAGCATAGCCTGTACAGAGAGGCCCAACAATGGACTACAGAAAACTTTGATAGTTACCAAGACAACAGTCAAAGGGTCCCAACAGGAAATCCGGCATCAAGAACCCAAGTGTAATTATGCTTTATAATGTGCGACACAGAAAACAAAGGAAGCCACTACTTTGGTCCATTGTGTTGGAGTACCCACAAAAACACAACAAACTGTATTAACACTCCTACTATATAACACTTAAGAGGATCCTCAAACCAAAGTCATACAATTCTACTTTTTTAGTCATATTATATGAATGCTTTTGCGGAAATTAACGAGTTAAAAGTCATTTTGTGGGCATCTTGTTAAACTGAATTTGGTGGAGCCCAATTAAACCACCTTTTGTATTATAAGCATGCAGTCAGGCTCCCTTCAGACTGGAGTCACACCTTTGCATTTTTGTTGTGTAGCACCCTGGGGTTTAGTCAGAGAGCTCCTCACAAAATTTACTTGCCAGGAGTAGTTATCTTGGTCGATTGATAGAGATCTACTGATTTCTCCCTAGGTTTGGTCTTGTTGCACTTTTCTCTTCTGCCACTAGGTGGCCGGGTACTTGGTGGTACCAAAAGTACGAGAAGTAGAGGTATGAGAAGGGCAACCCAAGCTCAGATTATGGGTATAAGGGGTATCTCAGCCAATGGGCAGGGGTTTTCTTGAATCCCATGGCCTGCTGGGACAGCCTATATATTCAGGTGCGGTCAGGTGATCTAGGTTCTGTGCCACCTGGATGGCTGCTTGGGTGGACGTGTGTTGTACGCCCTGGGCTGCTAGGCCAGAGACTGGGCCTATCTCGGGGGCATCTGGCTTCTAGGCTGTGTGAGGGCCTATCCAGAAGTAGGAGAGCAGCACAGGGTGGGGATTGCGGCTTCCAGTCCAACCAGAAGTGACGGTTCTGTCAGCCAAGGAGAACCTATCAATGGTTGTAGGTAGAAGGGAAGCTGTCGCCACAAAGGGACCAACCACCTTTACCAGGCACCACAGTGAGGCAAGCACCGGAACCACATTCTCACCGAAAGGGCACGGTGGAGAACCGGGAACCTTCAGGTGGTGATCAAGTCAGGGACTCAAACCACAGAGGAGGCGCTTGCAGAGCAGCCTTTTGAGTCAAGCCAGGGACCGAGCTGGTTAGCAGGTGTGAACCTTGAGAAGTATCTGAAGTAACAAGCTTGGGACCAAGCAGGGAAGCGGGGGAGACGCTTGAGGGGATACCACCGCAAAGCTTGGAGGAGCTAAAGGGATTCAGAGTCAGTGAATCAGAGGGTCTAGTGAGAGACCGGGAGCTCAGTGTTGAAGGACTACAAGAGGCAGTTGTAGTGAATGTGAAAGGACTGTTACGTTTGAGTTAGGAACTGTTAAAGACTGTTGCCATAGGATCCAGCATTCCTGTAAGTGCAGATGTGGCTTCTTGCTGGGGCCTTTCCCTGAATGGCTGTCCTCCTATTGAAGTCTCGGAGTCTGCCAATTGAATTTGCAACTACCTAAGGGTGTCCTGGCCTTAACCCTCTTTCCCCCAAAAATACAAAAGGACTGTTAAGAGAAATAAAACCTCTTTTACATACACAAAGTGTCTGGCACCCAATAACTTTGTCCATCTTGCACCCACTATGCCTCACAACCCACCACATACAGAAGGATGTCAGCTATCTTTGGCCAGAGACCTTGCTACATTTGGTGCCCAACGTGGGGCTAAGGCGTTGTCCTCGCAGCAGTCGCCCATAGCAACTGGCTTCAGCTCCACCAGGATTTCGTCTGGCTCCATGGGAGGGAGGCAAGTAACATTTACCCTTCTTATAGACTGTGTTGTCGTGTGTACTATCAATGTGGGGAAGAACCACCAAGTATCATTGCTCGGGGGAGAGGATCAGCCTGGTCTTTTGACACTTCCTGTCAGCGCTGTGAGGGTTAATACAGACTCTAAAATTGACTCCATTACAGTTTTGGCATGTCGCAGCCAGAGGCGGGTGCCACAGTTCCCAAAGAACTTTTGCACCATTCCGTTGGCAGGGGGAGGAACCCCGCTCTGCAGAGAAGGATAAGGAAGTGCTGCCACGTGTGCCTGATTGTGAGATTGTGAGTTCATGAGTGAGATGGCGTATTGGGGAAAATACTCTCCGAACGGCGGAAAAGCTGTCCTGACTGATACCAGAGTGCGGTACGTACCGAATGGCCAGCTTGCCTTGTATACTGCTGGGGGCTTCCCTAGGACTGATTTGTGGAAAGTGCTCTGCCCTGACTACGCAGTTGAGGTCTTGGATCGTTTGTGTATGCTGTGGGGAGCATCTGTTCGAGGTTGTCCCTCCAACCCTACCCCCATGGATCTTACAAATGGATTGGGACAAGAATGTTGCTGTCCGTTCAGAGAGTGATGCCCCAAACCCATCGGTGGTCACCCAAGTCGTGCAGGAAGCT
This sequence comes from Aquarana catesbeiana, assembly GCF_042186555.1. Lineage (NCBI taxonomy): Eukaryota > Metazoa > Chordata > Amphibia > Anura > Ranidae > Aquarana > Aquarana catesbeiana. The sequence continues at coordinate 46,659,392 of NC_133330.1, forward strand.
GTTACCCCTGTCTCAGCGACTACCCCAGGACCCCGCGCACCGATCGTTGTCAAAGGCCGAGGTCGGGCCCAACTACTCGCACTGATGTCTGGGCCACCCCAAAGAAAAATAATAGGGCCAGGTAAGCCAGTGAGAAGAGAGTGGTGTGCCTGTGGGGGGAAGTGATACCAGTGGCGTGAAAAGGGATGTCATGGGATCGCCAGTCAAGGCGAAAGCCAAGCGCAACTAAATCCCGGCCAAAGAGTGCTTGACCATCTCGGATTCGGACATTCCGTCCGGTGGTCTGTCAGAACTCTTCTTGAACACCCTGTCCTACTCAGGAAAACGAGAAATTGATGACGAGTTAACTAGTAATGAGCAGGAGGATGTAGTACCCGCTACCACTGCTGCAAATGTACAGATTATGCTGTCAGCCACTGCAGCACTGCTGATTAGCATTGCCAGGTCCTTTGAGGAGGATCAAGGGAATCAATGGGTTCCCACGGCCCAGCCTATCGCACCCATACCTGGGGCTATGGGTGCAAGATTAATCTGGACAGCGTAATCCTCCGTAGGCCAGACAAGAAAGATGCCAAATATTATGTTGTCACTGTAAACGCCAAAGGTGAGAATGTAACACTGCCAGATCCCAGATATTATGGGTGAAGTCTCATCAAAGTTATACCATTACTTTGTGGATTACAAATATGGGTTGTGTGATGTCAAGGACACTCCGCTGACAGCCACCTTGCACACCCATTCAAAAAGTGTTGTTAATGGGGAACATCCCAGAAAAGCTGTATTGCCAGGACTATGCGGGACTAAATGCTGCCAGCAGATACAGTGAGTGATAGCTTAAGCCACGATGGCTAGAACTGAAGTTGTTGGGGTGTTCCACCCTGAAGAGTGATCTGTGATTTTCAGCAGACTGTGTTTGCAAATGATGAAGAGAATCTCTTTGTCTTCAGCTGTCATGTGGACAGCCTGAGGATGTCTTTGCAAGGGGACATGTGTCCCAAAGTGTGGTCCCTTGCACCATGACCTGGCTGCCTGTTGCCTGAGATGCAGCCATGCCTTTTTGCTTGGAGTCGCCTTTGTAAGAAAAAAAGGAACTGCTGGGAAATGTAGTCCATTTGAAGTAAAGTAATGGACAGTAACCTGTCATGGACACTGAGCATGTAGCTAGTTATGCTTTCAGCCACTGCAGCACCGCTGATTAGCATTGCCAGGTCCTTTGAGGAGGATCAAGGGAATCAATGGGTTCCCACGGCCCAGCCTATCGCGCCCATACCAAGTTTCAAAGTGGATCGTAAGCCAGAGGTGGTTGCTGAATGTCCAGTTCAGCGCTCCCCAGACGCTCGGGTCTTATCTGGGTATGGAGACCCCAAGACCCTGCCTCGGCTGTCCAAAATACAGCGCATAATTTTTAAGAGAGTAGCAGAAAATTATGGGTTTTTGTACCCCTACATTCCTCCTCATCTGGAAGAGGAGATTCTGGAGAAGGAAACGCAATGGGTAGATGAGGCCATCCGTGACTTTCTCCAAATACCCCTCAAGGTAGACTTTCAAAAGTTATCACCCAAAATGTCAGGGAAATACCTGTTAGTGCTGAATACCTGGGGCTATGGGTGCAAGATTATTCTGGACAGCATAATCCTCCGTAGGCCAGACAAGAAAGATGCCAAATATTATGTTGTCACTGTAAACGCCAAAGGAGAGAATGTAATACTGCCAAATTTCAGATATTATCGGTGAAGTCTCATCAAAGTGATACCATTACCTTGTGGATTACAAATATGGGTTGTGTGATGTCAAGGACGCTCCGCTGACAGCCACCTTGCACACCCATTCAAATTGTTGTTAATGGGGAACATCCCAGAAAAGCTGTATTGCCAGGACTATGCGGGACTAAATGCTGCCAGCAGACACAGTGAGTGATAGCTTAAGCCACGTTGGCTAGAACTGAAGTTGTTGGGGTGTTCCACCCTGAAGAGTGATGTGTGATTTTCAGCAGACAGGTGTTTGCAAATGATGAAGAGAATCTCTTTGTCTTCAGCTGTCATGTAGACAGCCTGAGGATGTCTTTGCAAGGGGACATGTGTCCCGAAGTGTGGTCCCTTGCACCATGACCTGGCTGCTTGTTGCCTGAGATGCAGCCATGCCTTTTTGCTCGGAGTCGCCTATGTAAGAAGAAAAGGAACTGCTGGGAAATGTAGTCCATTTGAAGTAAAGTAATGGACAGTAACCTGTCATGGACACGGAGCATGTAGCTAGTTAGAATAGGCTGTGATAAAGAAATGATTGCCTATTTCTTCAAATAATGGACTCATAGACATATATCAGGACTGTTACTGATCAAAGCATTGCTGAGGTTCTATAGTTTTATGCTAATTAGGAAAGGGGGTGGCATTCTCAATGAGAATGGGGCCTTCTTCCATGGTGTAAATAAGTAGACATGTATAGGATGTACAGGATGGTTTTACATTTTCATGCTGTCCTCGGCTGAGGATCAGTTCAAATCACTTTGTACATATTGCATGTTCTTATAGGGCAGAATGCATGTGCATTGTTTTGATTTCTCTCTTTCAGGTGTTGCTGTGTCGGTGCATCTTCCTTGGCAAAGGAGAGACAGGGATCTAGCCGTATAACAACACTAACCCTCTATATATTTGTTACGACTGTATATATTAGATAGGTGATAGTATTATTGCTTACTTGCCTTCAAAATGTACATAACTATTTTTGATATTTTAATGTCATACGTGACTATTTTTCATGTGATACCAATGTTTATTCATGTGGCATGCCACGCATATGTTATTCTACTGTTATATTGTTAACCTTTTCCCTGTTTCCCAACCCATCCCAGTTTTTGCCAGGACATTCGCTCTCAGGCTTGGGAGCCCATATTATATTTTCTGCAAACTCCGAGACGTAGTTTTTTTGGGCAGGGGGAGGATGTAGCACCCTGGGGTTTGGTCAGGGAGCTCCTCACAAATTTACTTGCCATGAGTAGTTATCTTGGTCGATTGATAGAGATCTATTGATTTCAGCCTAAATTTGGCCTTGTTACACTTTTCTCTTCTACCACTAAATGGCCGGGTACTTGGTGGTACTAGATACCAGAAGGGCAACGCAAGGTCAGGTTATGGGTATATGGGGTATCTCAGCCGATGGGCAGGGGTTTTCATGAATCCCTTGGCCTGCAGTGAGAGCCTATATATTTGGGTGAGGTCAGGTGATCTAGGTTCTGTGCCACCTGGACAGCTGTCTGGGTGGACGTGTGTTGTACGCCCCAGGCTGCTAGGCCGGAGATTGGGCCTATACCGGGGGCATCTGGATGCTAGGCTGTGTGAGGGCCTATCCAGAAGTAGGAGAGCAGCGCAGGGTTGGGATTGCGGCTTGCAGCCCAACCAGAAGTGGGGGTTCTGTCGGCCAGAGAACCTGTCAGTGGTAGGGGGTAGAAGGGAAGTTGTCGCCACAAAGGGACCAACCACCTTTACCAGGGAACACAGTGAGTAACTGAAGTACTTGAACCACATTCTCACCAAAAAGGCCTGGTGGAGAATCGTGAAACTTCAGTCGGTGATCAAGTCAGAGACCCAACCCGCGAAGGAGATGCTTGCAGAGCAGCCTTGTGATTCAAGCCAGGGACCGAGCCGGTTAGCAGGGGTAAAGCTTGAGAAGTATCTGGAGTGCCAAGCTAGGGACCCAGCAGAGAAGCGGGGGTGACGCTTGAGGGATACCACCGCAAACCTTGGAGGAGCTCAAGGGATTCAGAGTAAGTGAATCAGAGGGTCTAGTGAGAGACCGGGAGCTCAGTGTTGAAGAACTACAAGAGACAGTTCTAGTGAAGCTGAAAGGACTGTTATGCTTGAGTTAGGAACTCTTAAAGACTGTTGCCATAGGAGACAGCATTCCTGCAAGTGCAGATGTGGCTTCTTGCTGGGGCCTTTCCTTGCACGGCTGTCCTATTGAAGTCTCGGAGTCTGCCAATTGAATTTGCAACTACCTACGGGTGTCCTGGCCCTAACCCTATTTCCCCCAAAAATACAAAAAGGACTGTTAAGAGAAATAAAACCTCTTTTACATCCAAGGAGTGTCTGCCACCCAATAGCTTTGTCGACCTTGCACCCACTATGCCACACAACCCACCACATACAGAAGGTTGTCAACTATCTTTGGCCTGGAAAGTTCTCATTAGACTGGACAAGGCCAGAGACCTTGCTACAGTTGTAAAAAAAAAATCCCCGATTCCCCCCCCACAGTAGTACAGTGTCGCTATGGTGACATTGAACTACTATGATGACAGGATGTAAAATAAACATGTAGAAAAAGAAAAACAACATTTAAAACAATAAAAAAAAAAATGAATGAACAACTTAATTTTTTATTATTTTTTTTTAACATACCAGTCATAGAAAGAAATAAAAGAAAATCAATCTTATTTTAATTTTTCATTTTCCAAAAACATTGTGACAAAAAATTGCAACTTCATACAACTCGCCATGCCTCTTACTAAATACCTCAGACTGTCTACTTTCCAAAAAGGGGTCATTTGGGGGGTATTTGTACTGTCCTGGGATTTAAGTTCCGGTTCACACAGGGGCGGTTTCAAAGTTGTCCGATTGTGAAGCTGCCCTGTACATGGCGACTTCAGCTTGGCTTGCTCCTGTATAGAAGGAAGAATGCATGTTTGCTGGTTCCTTATCACCAGCCACTTACATCGGAGATTTATTTACCACAGCAATTATACTGATACAGTGGGTGTCCCCCTCCAGGCAGACGGGTTGGACCAGTCTTGTTTGGGAACACTCCATTCATCAGCTGAGTCGGACGCCACCATTCAACTGTCCCCGCAGAGGGCTGTATCTGCACGCACACAAGACCTCGCTAACAGGGAGGTCCACCACTTCGGGTAAGGGTCCATCCTTAGTGTCCTCCGGATTCATTGTTTCTATGGGATACATCCTTACATCTTCTCCTCCTCCTTCCACTTATATGGGCTATCTTTGGTGAACTGTGGATTTGTAATCCTGCCTTTATGGGACTGATGCACTTCTACTGAATTTTTTTTTTTTTTCTCTGAAACGGACTTCACTTAATATTACAATATGCTCTGATACCTGATCATGTTTTCCATTCACATGTTTCATTATACATTGAGCACTTGATTTATTCATCATTGACTTACCAAGTTTTTTATTTCATTTATTTATTTATTTAAGGATATTTAACCTTATGAATTATTTATATTCACTTATAAGTAACAGATGATTTTTTGATTGCAAGCGCACTTAATTTATTTCCTGTATAGAAGTCAATGCAAGTCGCTCCAAAGTCGACCCAAAGTAGCACAGGAACCTTTTTCTAAGTCAGAGCGACTTGAGTCGCTCCTATTAGAACGGTTCCATTGCAATGCATGGAGCGCGGCTTGTCAGGCGGCTAAGTCGCCAGACAGGTCGCCCATGTGTGAACCGGAACTTAGAAGCTCACGAAATGAGATGAGAATGAGGCTGTCAGTACATCCGGATTGATCAATTTTCAAATTTATATACACTAAAGTTTGTAGACGCTATAACTCACACAAACCAATTAATATAAACATTATGGAATTTCTTTTTTAACACAGGCATGTAGCAGAATACATTTTGACCTAAATTTTTGAAGACATTTAATTCTGTTGGATATGTTTTGTAACAGAAAGTGGTCTTTTTTCCTTTATATAGCAAAAAAAAAAAACAGTGGTTAACAATAACCACCAAAAGAAAGTTCTACTTCTGTGAAAAAAAATGATATAAATTACATTTGCGTACAGTGTTGTATGACCGCGCAAGTTCAAGTAGCGCAGTGCTGAATAGCAATAAAATGCACTCGTCATGAATGGGGTAAAACTTTGGGAGGTCAAGTGGTTAATAAAAAAATTCATCTTGTGAAAAATATATTAGCGTGAATCTATCCTAAAAGTAAAATGTGTGGCAAATGCTTTTATTTATTTTTATAAAGTCTATGCCGGTAGCATGCTGGAGATCGGAACCACTCCTTCCACACAGAGAGAATAATTCCGGATTTCCAGCAGTCCATCATGACCCCTGCAATATGTCCCAATCAACTGTGCTTCAGGCTTGCTGAGCATGTAGGTTTAAGTTTGGTTAATTAGGCTTTGTTGATGTCTATGTATTTATAAAGGTTGAAATACATAGGCATCAATAAAGACCAATTTATAAATAACTCCTTATTTTAAAAGAGATGTTGATGTGTAAAATGGAGTGTTTCTAAAAAAAAATAAAAAAAATCATACTTAACTAGGTGGATGCACCCGGAGCTGCATCTGTCCCCTGGCACCTCTAACACTGAGAACCAAATGATTGCTTGGTTCTCACAGCTCCCTGAGCAGAGAGCTGCCAACTCTAAGTCAGCAGCTCTCTTCTCTGCGCCCCCCACCGCGCTCACTGGAGCGCTGGGCTGTGGAGGGGGAGGGGTTGGGAGCGGCAGGCTCAGGTTCTCAGTGGCTCGCTGAGAGGCTGAGGCGGGGCCGGTCCAGGCATGTGGGCTGATCCCAACTCCATTGTTGCAACCTTGCCCAAGTCTGGACCAGCTCTGTGACGTCAGCCAACAGGGTCACAACTGCACAACGAGCTTTGGCTGAACTTCTCCTTTAATTTAGTATTGGATACAGTAGAGGAGGAACAGAGAGTAGCTATACTGCACACTCCTTAGGAGGTTACAATGTATACAAGCTAAATAGTATACTCTTTGAACATCAGTCACCACAGAGTTTCTTTCCTGGCTAATTGATATTTAAATACAGGCACTCCTCAACTATATTTACAGGATTTCATTGCTTAGGCCTCATCCTCAGTGGCAATACAGGACTGCTGGTTGTTTACTGTATGGAATGCACTGGCGGCCGCTCCATTAGGGGCATCGGACCCATGGATTTCAATGGGTTTTTTTTTAGAAGCACATGATTAGAGCCTGATGCTATTTGCTAATGTCTTCCTGTTTCTCCTCCCGGCCAATCAGAAAGCAAGCCCTGAGACCCGATTGGCCGGGAGTGTTAGGACTCCCGGCCAATCGGGTCTCAGGGCCCACTTTCCGTTTGGCGTGGGAGGAAATGCAATGGCCCCGCCTCTTCCCTCTGCAAGCTGGTGCGAGGAGCAGCGGGCGGAGGGACAGCAATAGCTGCTTCCAGTAGCCCTACCCCAGATACAGCACCACCTTGTCATCGGAAGGTAAGGCCACGAATCGGGACCTTCCCATCTGACCCGGCCACCAGCCGCCACTGTTGGAATGACATCAGAGAGCTGCGACTGGCCACTGAGGGGGAACTACTGCAGGGGAAAAGAAAATCAACATTCCCCGCGCACACACACTTCCTGAGTTCAGCATTATCATTTTTCTTCTATTTTCCAGCAAAGATCTTTTCCATATACAAGGCAAAATAACCTCTACAACAAAACTGTGCTGTTTCAACATAAACATGTAATATTTTACACAACAAAAATGCATCATTTTTTTTTTTAAATAAACAGTACACTCCTGACACTTCTGCCAGTATGCCCCATACACGCCAATATATATAGTGAGAAATAAACTTAACAACAAAGATTGTTGTTAAACTACTGCCAGGCCTGACTTTGATTTGAATATTTCCTATGCATTTAAATCCCTTTGTTCAGCATAAATATGACTACCCACTCACAATTTTGTACAATTTCTACATCTCTTCTCTGAAATGGAGGCTTAAGTAGCTCTCTCGCACTCTAATACATTTCATGTTCCATTTTCTCTTACTCCAAACTCATTTTCTATGTATCCGGGAATGAACAGTAATTCACATCTATCAGCTCAAATAGCAGTTCAGCACGGCCTAGAAAGGTTTTGCAAAATACAGACCAAAATAATCCTGTGTGCCGGCTCTTAGTCCTGTCAATCTTGGTAGACAAAGAAGTCCCAACTTCCGACCACCTGTCTCTGCTTCCAGTTTGGCTACACAAAGCAGCATCAAAATTAACACTATTGATGCATTAATGGGCTAGATGTGTCTTGGTCCGCTGCGCACAACATCACGATTACTCAAATGGCTCTACGTGATTAATGGTAAACATTACTGTTGCCTCAGATGTTTCCTTTTAGTAAATACAAACCTCCTCCTGTCTTTTGTATTTGCATGCTCCGCTCAACTCCATTCAAGAGCCCTGGGGGTTTTTGCAAGCAAAGCATAATTAACTTCTGCTGTATATCACTAGGTAATATTGTTTGATCTCACATTAGTCTTAAAATGCAGCCCTGAAGGCCTGGCGTGAGATAAGTATACTCAATCATTTTCTATTGCGCACTGTAAACAACCAATCCTATCAATTTAGTGCAGAACTATTATGATAGGCAGTGTAAGGACAACAGGGGATATGCTCAATACTTAACTAGTAATGTTTATGTAAATTTGTAAGATCCAGAAATAAGGTGCATGCAGCTACTAAGAATGAACAGATGTTCTGCTTTAAAAGATAGCTTGTTAGTCCCCTAAAAAAAAAATCAGGTCCCTGCATTAGAAGCTCTTAATGTGTTAGTTAACCCCCCCCCCCCAAAAAAAAATATTGATCCTGTTTCTTTAAAGCATGTTATACAGCACAGTGCTTGTGCTGTGTCATTTGGCCCCCTGTAACACCTGGCTGATCCTGCCTGGCTATGCCCTCCCCTCTGTAAACTGACCACGATAATCAGGGCTGCTGGTCACTGACACCGTGGTCAGAGTACGTGCCTCCATCAGCCACAGCCCTGCTCTCCTGTGTTTGTGTCTCCCTCTGTCCTCCTCCCCCCTCCCCTCCTTGCATGTCAGCTCCCCGATCCTCCCGCCCTAAAAATAACAGCGATTTTCACAGTAGGCTCCCCAGTGGATGTCCTTTATAAAGATATGCGGTATAAAAGCTTACTTCAGAGCGCCGTTGGTCACTCACGTGACTGCACGCCCGTCTGCTCCTCTCCTGTCCTCTCCTCGGCTGACATCAGCGGGGGTTTCCCAGCACCTCCCCCTGCAGCTATCGCATCGGGAGAGGAGACCAGCGGGCAGTCAGCTGATCGTCGAACGGCGCTCTGAAGTAAGCTATTATACCACATATTTTTATAAATGACATCCACTGGAGAGCTTACTGTTCTATATCAGAGGGAACTATAGCAGAAAATGTTTTACCTTCAAAAACACTTTAAACTCACCTCTCTGCTGGCCCATGTCCCCTACCTACCTTCCCTCCCTTCCAGCCTCTGTCAGAATCTTCAGCATTTGACACCTCCAGGAGTGTCAGAAGCCTGAGTGATTCCTTACCCCGACCTATACATCTCTGAGTCGAATGAAGGAACCACTGCAAGACGAATATTTACTGAGGAGAAAGCATGGCATAGTGGCAGAGGAGCGCAGCAAAGGTGAGTATAAGTGGATAAGTAAAGAGAGACAAAACTGAATGTCTGACAAACAGCTAAATACACAGATGGAATACATACAGTGGGTGAAATAAGTATTGAACACGTCACCATTTTTCTAGGTAAATATATTTCTAACAGTGCTACTGACATGGAGTTCATCACGTCAGTAACAACCTATACAATTCATATAAAGAAAAAGAAACCAAACGGTGTCACACAAGAAACATCTCATGATGGGTAAAAGCAAAGAGCTCTCTCAAGACCTTCACAACCTTATTGTTGCAAAACAAACTGATGGCATTGGTTACAGAAAGATTTTTAAAACTCTGAATGATCCAGTGAGCACTGTCAGGGCCATAATCCAGAAGTGGAAAGAATGTAATTTCACCATAAGCCGGCCACGACCAGGTTCTCCTCACAAGATTCCTGACAGAGGAGCAAAAAGAATTATCAGAAGAGTTGTCTAAGAGCCAAGGACCACTTGTGGAGAGCTTGAGAAAGACCTGGACTTAGCAGGTACAATTGTTTCAAAGAAAACAATAAGTAATGCACTCAACTGCCATGGCCTGTATGAACGCTCACCATGCAAGACTCCATTGCTGAGGAAAAAACATGTTGAAGCTTGTTTAAAGTTTGCTGCACAACATTTAGATATACCGTGATATACTGGGAGAATATAGTCTAGTCAGATGAGGCCAAAATGGAACTCTTTGGATGCCATAATACAGACCATGTTTGGAAGTCAAATGTCACTGCATATCACCAAAAAAACACCCCCATACAAACAGTGAAGTTTGGAGGTGGGAACATCATAGTGTGAGGCTGTTTTTACCATATGGTACTGGCAAACTTTATATCATTGAAAGAAGGATGAATGGAAAAATGTACAGAGACATTCTTGATAGAAATCTGCTGCAATCTACCAGGATAATGAAGATGAGACGAGGGTGGACATTTCAGCAAGACAATGATCCCAAATGATCCCAAACATGGGAATGGCCTAGCCAATCACCTGACTTGAATCCATGGAAAGAACTAAAGATCAGAGTTCATGGAAGAGGGCCATGGAACCTTAAGATTTGAAGACTGTTTGTGTGGAAGAATGGGCCAAAATCACACCTGAGCAATGCATACGACTAGTTTCTCTATACAGGAGGTATCTTGAAGCGGTCATTACTGACAAAGGATTTTGTACCAAGTATTAAATAAATTTCAGTTAGCGTGTTCAATACTTTTTCCTGTATCATTCCATTTTATTGCACATAACTTGATTGGATAAGTGCCGCCCATCAGTGTCCTTCAGTGCTGCCTATCAGTGCCCTTCAGTGCCACCTCATCAGTGCACATCAGTGAAGGAGAAAAATTACTTATTTACAAAATTTTCTAACAAAAATTAAAAAAAAATATTTAAAAAAAAAAATTTTCAGCCTTCTAGCAAAAAATAAAAAAACTCAGCAGTGATTAACCACTTCCCCCCGGCCTATAGCAGAATGATGGCCGGGCGGTGGTTCAGTTATCCTAACGGGGCTTCACATGACATCCAGCAGGATAACAGCCGCCGCGCTCCCGAGGGGGCACGCATCGCAGCGATCAGTGGTGTGGTGTGTCAGTGCCCAGGCAACTGCCAATCAGTGGCATATGACGCTCAGGATTAAAAATGCCTGCCTGTGCCAGTGCCACCAGTGATGCCTATCAGTGCCACCTTTCAGTGCCGCCTATCAGTGTCACCCATAAGTACCCTTCAGTGCCCATCAGTATTGCCTATCAGTGCCCATCAGTGCTGCATATCAGTGTCACCCACCAGTGCCACCTATCAGGGCCCATCAGTGCCATCTCATTGGTGCTACCTCATCAGTGCCACTACACTACCTCATCAGTGTATAACAGAAACAAAGAAAAACTTTTTTTTTTTTTTCAAAATATTCGTTTAGCAAAAAATAAAAAACGCAGAGGTGATCAAATACCACCAAAAGAAAGCTCTATTTGTGGGAACAAAATTATAAGAATTTGTCATTCAAAGTGTGACAGCGCTAAAGGCTGAAAATTGGCCTGGGCAGGAAGGGAGTGTCATGCCCCGTACACACGGTCGAACATTGATCGGACATTCCGACAACAAAATCCTAGAATTTTTTCCGACGGATGTTGGCTCAAACTTGTTTTGCGTACACACGGTCGCACAAAGTTGTCGGAATTTCCGATCGCCAAGAACGCGGTGACGTCAACCACGTACGACGAGACTAGAAGAGGCCATTTCAGAACCAAGCGCTGCACCCTTTGGGCACCTTTTGCTAATCTCGTGTTAGTAAAAGTTTGGTGAGAGACGATTCGCGCTTTTTCAGACTCGTGGCTTTCAGATCGTTTTCTGCGGTTCAGTTTGTGCTTGTGGGTTTGTATCTGCTCTTCAGTGCGTGCAAGCAAGCTCCGCGTGACTTAGTCATTGTGTTCTTGTTCGTTCATTACTGTTTTTCAGGTCACTCTTCACAGGCCTTGCTGTTCTTCAATGCGTTCTGTTACTCCGTTCTGAGCAGCCGACCGTTTTCTAGCCATGTTGCATATACGTACTCCTCGTAGAGTTCGTGTTGTGCGGGGGCTTGGTGTTGGGATCCTGACCTTGACACAAGTCCAGTCCATGAACAGGGTGGGGAGGAGTTCATGGACCAAGAATTGGTTGCTTCAGCGTGACCAGTTCTCTCATATGCCTTTGCTCCGTGAGATCCGTGAGAATAATCCTGATGATTTCAGGAACTTTCTTTGGATGACGGACCCCGTATTTCACCGTTTGTTGGCTTCGCTGACCCCCTATATCAGCAGGCAGGATACCGGCATGAGGCAACCCATCACTCCGGAGCAGAGGCTCGTCGCTACCCTGCGGTACTTGGCGACGGGGAGAAGTCTGCAGGACTTGAAGTTCTCGACAGGCATCTCCCCCCAGGCTCTGGGGGGAGATCATCATACAGGACGTGCAGAAGGAGTATATGAAGGTAAGAGTTTTATCCTTTAATATCACATTTTATTGTATATAATGTTTGCTAATGTATTGTATTTCTTTCCTCATTCCCTAATTACCATGATTGTAATATGCTGTGAATGTCTCCTTTGTCCTCATTCATGCTGGAATTTTATGTTTTGTTTTTTTTTGTCCTTCATACATATTTGCCTTCACTTACCTCCCCAGCATGGTCTCCTGCCCTATATTCACATCATGTAGTCACTTAACAATGTATTTTATCAGCTCCATAGTAGTGCTTTACCCCAAACAACCCCTAAAATGTTTAGAAATGTGATTTGTGCTTTAAGAGGCTTTTTTTTGTGGTGTCCCCAAATCATTTTTAACCCTCCCTGCTAAGTCAGCTGATCCCAATTCTCTATCTATCCTCAATCATCTATCTGCTGACTTTGCCAAACCTATACACACTATACCCACCTCTTTTGTGGTCAGATTTATAGATGAATTCCCCCAAGCATGTAGTGCAAGGGCCTGCCTGTATACTTTCAAATGGTACTGTTTAAAGTTTTTGTATTCTATTATTATATTGATAGGTAATAGCAGAATGTCCAAATGTGCTCAAATGTGTACAGTGTGTATTTATATCTATGTATTATGACACTTCTTACCTGTCCAGTGGTCTGCCAATAGTGTAACCAAGGAGGGGCTGTTCCAAGTAATACCCATTATTTAGGCATTCATCTCTCAATGAAGTGGAGAGGGTTACCTCTCCAAGATCCCCCCCCCTATAATGTTAGTAATGGCCCATGGGAGGGGGTGGGGGGGGGGGGATATGATAGGTGTACCTTATACTTTGGTGTTGTAAAATTCCCCTTAATAAATGTTATCTGGATGTTGGCCAAGAATGTTTGTGTCTAATCTGCTTTCCATGTTTATGCTCAAAAATACTAATTTATTTTTTTTTTCCTCAACAGTTTCCTTCAACACCACAGGAATGGCAGACTGTGGCCTCCCACTTTGCCCAGCGGTGGGACTTTCCTAACTGTGGAGGGGCAATTGATGGGAAACACTTCCATATCATCCCACCACCCAACTCGGGGTCATACTATTATAATTACAAGGGGTTCAATAGTATTGTGATATTGGTGGTGGTGTCAGCTAATTACGAGTTCCTGTATGTGGATGTGGGGAAGAATGGCCGGATGTCCGATGGTGGAGTCATCGCCCAGACTGAGTTTTACAGGCGTCTCCAGAATGGCAGCTTGGACTTGCCACCTCCAGAAGAGAATGTGGAAGGACTCCCATTTGTCTTCGTTGCGGATGAAGCATTTGCGCTGGGGGACCATCTTATGCGGCCATTCCCGATGAGGACCCTCACCCCGGAACAGAGAGTTTTTAATTACCGGTTGGCCAGAGCCAGAAGAGTGGTGGAGAACACATTTGGAATCATGGCAAGCCGGTTCCGCCTATTTCTTACACCCATCCATATGGCGGAGTATAAACTGAATCATATAATCCTGGTGTGCTGTGTTCTACATAACTTTTTACGTCAACATTCTGCCAACTATGCTAGCTCAGTTGGGCCTGAGGCCGGAATTAAAAATGAAACAACCCTGACGGCGCTTGAAAGTGGCTGTCCTGGCTTGCCCTCCCTGAGTGCCTGTGATGTCCTGTTAAGATACCTTAAGTTCTTTGCGGGTAGGGGGGCCATCAATATGCCAATTTGTGAAACCTTGATCCAATAAAAAAAATAAAAAAAACGCAAATCTTTGGTGACATTTACTGCTTGTGTTTGTTTTAGCTGACCCTGACATAAATGTGGTGAGTCCAGAAAATGGCGTGATTGTGTAACCTTACAAAGCACTGTTGGGTGTTATTTACTAAAGGCAAAGACACTTTGCACTACAAATGCACCTGAAACTGCACTTGTAGTGCAAAGAGGATTTGCCCTTAGGAAATAACCCCCACTGTCACAGAAAACAGCAATTACTTCACTACAAAAGTGTTGTAGCGTTGAGACAATAATCCACACATTCTTGATTAACAATCTTTTTAATACCAGCACAATCACATGTGCATTTAGAAAAGGTTTTTAAAACAAACCAACATGTTTGTTGTATAACAATTTTTGGGGTGGCATTATCAAAAATAAAAATGTCCATTTAAGATAAAACAGGCATGTGTAAGGGTCCTTTCAGACTGGGGATCGGTTTGCAGGCGCTATTGCGCTAATAGCGCCTGCAAACCGACCCGAAAGTGCCGCTGCTTTCATTCCAGTGTGAAAGCCCCAAGGGCTTTCACACTGGAGCGATGCGCTGGCAGGACGGTAAAAAAAGTCCTGCTAGCAGCATCTTCGGAGCGGTGAAGGAGCGGAGTGTATACCGCTCCTGCCCATTAAAATCAATGGGACGGCACGGCTATACCGCCGGCAAAGCGCCTCTGCAGAGGCGCTTTGCGGTGGTTTTTAACCATTTCTCGGCCGCTAGTGGGGGGTAAAACCGCCCCGCTAGCGGCCGCATACCGACGGTAAAGCGTCGCTTACAATAGCGGCGCTTTACCGCCGCCGCCCGCCGCAGTGTGAAAGGGCCCTTAAACCAACAAGAAAGACACAAATCTTGAACTTACAAAGTTCACATTTGGTAGAACTTGAAGGCAATATCAGACATGAGTATTTAGGAACTGTGTTTGATATTGCGTTCAGATGGGGTGAAGTCACCCCAGCAAAAGCCAAATTTGGAAGATGCACACAAATTTCCGAATGTCAACATGTGCTAGCTGCATCATGGGGGATCAAGGGACATGTTTTGGGGGAGAAACCCCTTCCTCTCAGCTACTTTATTATTGAGGTAGGGGTTGCACCCCCAAAACGCGTCTACTGATCTCCCGTGATGGCAGATAGCACATGTTGGCACACTGTGTGCATCCTCCAAATTTGGCTTTTATAAAAATCGCTAAAACATTTTGAACTTTGTAGCACACAAAAAAAGAAAGTGATTTGGATTTGTTTTAAACTCTACCCAAAACATCAATGATGTTATTATTTTTTTGAATAACATCATTGATGTTTTTCTGGAGGTTTTCCAATGCTAAATTACACCACATGATCTCCCCGATCAGGATCTGGGCACTTTCTGATGTGAAAGGATCTGGATCCACAACATCACGATCACCTAAAAAGAGAGAAACCAAACAAAAACAGGTATAAAAACCTGAGCCTGTGGTCGCAGACACTCACCTGTTGTGGTGACTAGTTCCACCACGTCTTTTTCCTCCTCCTGCTCTTCTTGGGTTGGGTGGATTTCCCCTTCTTCCGGGGGGGGCTCTGGTCTCCTCGGATGAGGGGTGTCCTCCGAGTCTTTTCTCCCCTATGTAAAACAATAATGGTATACTTAGCACACAGATATTTGATGGCAGAACTATAAGGAAACTATAGGAAACACTGCTTGGGAAGTGTGGTACAATTGTCTATTTTGGCAAAATGTAGCATTTTCAGTGTCCTTTGTCAAGCTGCAGTACTTTACCTGTTTGGTACAAGCTTCACAGATGGAGACCCCCCTATAGTATACACTGGAGCACCTGTGTGGCCCCCCTAATAAAAATGGTGTTCTGGTGTCCGACACTAGTGCTCCAGCGTCCAGATGTGAAAACAGGTGTCCTCTCCTTACACAGAATCTAGTTTGCATTTCATTCTAGTAACAAAGCCATCTACACAACCAAATTAGTTTCATACAAGTAGGGCGTAAAAAATGTGGCCAAATGCATATGGCCAAAACAATGGTGTTTTATAGGCCGAAAGAAAAATGTTTGATACGAACGAATAATGTACCCATGAACATGAAAGTTGCCATTTTAAAATGTACAACACTTTTAAGAAAAGCACATGGAGCAGCACGAACGTAAAAAAAAAAAAGAATAGGAACACCGCACAACTACTTACTTTTTTGCAGCACTCTCCGGATCTTTCTGTACTGCTCATGTTCTCGTAATTTGAGGTCCGACCACCGTTTCCTGAGCTGATCTTTCGATCGATGTACCCCAAAATTCCGGTACAGACTTTTGACCACTTTCGACATGATCTTGGCCTTTCGGACATTGGGGTTGGGGTAAGGTCCATACTTCCCATCATAGTCGGCCTTCTGCAGGATGTCGACCATCTCCAACATCTCCCCAAAGGACATATTTGATGCCTTAAATCTTCTCCTTCTGGATCTGTACGTCTCCGGATCCAGGCTTTCCTCCTCCTCATTGCTGTAATTAGCACGCACCTGCTGTGTCTCCACCATGTGCTCTTCCCCCACTGTGCAGAACGAAAAGGGGCAGGGAATAGACTAGAAAGAACGTCGGGGCGGGCGGAGTTACACGAATGCGCAATGTGTATAAAGCAGAACACGTGCGTATTACGTACAATCTGTGAGCGGAGGAAGGAGCATCGGAGGCGCCGATTGTGATAACGAAGGTAAGATCTAAACTTGGGCCTATACTGCTTCGAAATTGAAGCCTATATTGTAACAAGATTAGTAGAGTTTGGCCTGACCTTAGGGTTTGTCTTGTGTTGTGTCTTGCAGAGAAAATGGATGGCTTCAATGACCACAATTTCCTCTCCCTGTTCATAGACAAGTACAGGGAGCTGCCCTGTCTGTGGCAGGTGAGACACCCCTATTACAACAATAAACAAAAGAGGCAGGCAGCGCTGGAGAAACTGCTGGAGTTGGTGAAGCCGGTGGTCCCCACAGCAACCATCCCTTATTTAAAAACCAAAATTGGTGGCCTGAGGAGCACATATCTTAGGGAGCGCAAGAAGGTCACGGATTACCAGAGATCAGGAGCTGGAGCAGATGACATTTATGTCCCCAGGCTGTGGTACTATGAGAGACTGCGATTTCTGTCAGACCACACTGAAGTCAGGGAATCCCTCTCCACTCTTCCTTCCACGCTTCCTTCCACTCTTCCTTCCACCCCAGCTGAGGCTTCCTATGTCCAACCTGGGCCTTCAAGCAGGAAGATGTGGAGGAGCCGAGGTGGAGTCAGGTATAGCATTGTTCTACAGATTTCTGGTCAATAAAAAAAATATTTTTACTAGATGTCATTATTGATCACTAATTGCTGATTACAAAAAGTGTTTGACATATCAATAGACAGTAGTGGGCACCCAAAATTGGGACAAGAATGAAAAATGCAGGGCTCAGAATGATAGTCTGTTATATTTGTTAACATTCAATTATTTGCAACAGTCAGGAGGTGAAAAATGTGTGTGATTGATGAAAAAAATACTAAAACTATGTACCTTTTTCATACACAGGAAGACCTCAGCCAGGAGGAGGCTGTGGAATGTGGCACACAGGAGGAGGTTGTGGAATGTGGCAGCCAGGAGGAGGCGGGGCTAAGTTGCAGCCAGGAGGAGGCGGGGCTAAGTGTCAGCCAGGAGAAGCCAGGGACAAGTCGAAGCCTGACCGAATCGCAGGTTCCTCCCCTCCGCCTTCCATACAAAAGAGCGAGGAAGGCGACTCACATGCAGGATTCTGCGCTCAGGCTCATTCAGGAGGCTTCTGCGTCCCTCAGAGCCTTACCCACTCCTGAAGAGACCTTTGCTGCATGGCTGCCACCAAACTGCAGGGCATGCAGGAGGGTCAACGCAAGCTATGTGAGGACCTTCTGTTTAAAGTCCTAAGTAAGGGGGTGAGTGGGGAACTAACAACCAATACCCACCTGAGTGAGTTGGCCCCTCCTCCTCCTCCTGCTGCCACAACTCCACCACCAGAGCCACAGCGTGGAAGGAGGACAAGAGAGTGATGACCCTGGGTTCAGTCTGGTCTGGCAAAAGATGCAGTCTCTTGTATGACCACAGCCTGGGGACACAGATGTCATCTACTGCTTTCCGGATCTCTGGGACTTCTGGACCAGACTGCACTCCCTTAGATAAGGACTCCTCAGGCCACCAATTTGGCTTGAAAATAGTTGATGTGTGCCTTGGGGGTCCAAGGCTTCACCCATTTCTGCTGTTTCTCCAGCGTTGCCTCCCTCTTTGTTTAGTTGTGAGCCCTTAATAAATGAAATTTTTTTGGAAATTATACTCTCCTATGTGTTTTTTCATTCAAAAAGGACAGTTTGTTGGTGACGATTCAGGTACATTTCTAAAGTACAATGTGAAATTAACAAGAGACAACAACACCAAACAATCTCCTACAGATTAAATATAACAACATATCAATGGTGTTGTGGTAACTTGACACACAAAACACACACAAAATATTCTGGAGTAAAACTAAAAATACAATAAAACAAAGATCAGCCTTGAAAAAAATACAAACCAAAAAAAAAAATCTGCCTTAAAACAAAAACAAAAAACAAAAAAAAAAACAAAATAAAACAACACAAAAATAATGTTGTCAGATGTGACAAATCAAAATATATTGAGGGAATCCCAATAAATAGTAAAGAAAGAAGTTTGTGAGAAGTCTGTGTGAATATGAGCAGCAAAACTACTTCATTCTTCTCACATTATAAAGAAGAAGAGAGTGCGATGTATAAAACCATTTTTAACATAGCACTGTGACGAAAGTGTTGTATCCACTGCGAACACTAAGTTTACCAGACCGCGCTGTTCCGTCTATGAATTTCTTCTGAGCATGCGTGGCACGTTGTGCGTCGGAACAGGCCACACGGTCGGAATTGACGCGATCGGATTTTGTTGTCGGAAAATTTTATAGCCTGCTCTCAAACTTTGTGTGTCGGAAAATCCGATGGAAAATGTCCGATGGAGCCCACACACGGTTGGAATTTCCGACAACACGCTCCGATCGGACATTTTCCATCGGAAAATCTGACCGTGTGTACAGGGCATAAGTGTCCGGTATTGAAGCAGTTAACAAACCAAAACTGGGCAAAAAATAGAAATGAATTCTGAGGCCTGATTCACACCTATGCAGGTCGCAGTTTGCATATCCCAGATGCATTTTGCGTTTTTTATAATACAGGTTTTTGATCCATTGAAGTCTTAGGAACCAAAAGCCAGAAAAAAGTTCCTGGCCCTTTCTATAAAATGCACAGATGTGAACATGACCCATAGGAAACCATGTTAAATGGACTGTAGTGTGTTTCTGTAAAACTAAAAACGCACTAAAAAATGCATAGATGTGAACCAGGCCTTAGCGTTTATAAACACATATAAAAAATAATCAGATTAAAAGCTAATTTTGCGCTAACCAAATAAGTTTAAATATAAACGTATACATCATTGTTATTAAGTTCACATATTTCATTCTTTATGTCCCTTCTCTGTATCAGTAAGGTCACCCAATAATGCCAACAATACTGGCTGAAATCAATTGTATTGTTCTGCCTGTGCTGGAACAGATCCCCATTGAAAATGCATAGCCACACCTCACAAAACACATCCGCCTTGATATTCTAATGCATGCAATATTGTTCCCATCTGAAATGTGACCTTGTCAGAGTGAAAAGTGGAGGAAAATTGTTCTAAAGTGCTATATCATTTAGCAATTTTGAAAAACACATGCATGAAAGTTAAAGGTGAAAAAGGCTTAACTCAGCCTCATTTGTATTAGGATGAATACATTCACATCTTTTACACCGGAGACTTCCTTAGCGCACTCACTAAGCGGTGGCAAATTTCCAGGGCTCGCTCTATTCCCTGGAAACTACGAAAAAAACTTGAACAGAACTGCCAACTTTAACTTGCTGATAAATGCAAAAAATAAGTAGCTCTGTTACAGAAGGCAAAAAGTATTTTAGACTTATTGGGTCTCCAGGGTTTGTGTAAACAAGCATTGAATGCCAACGCCCGTTCTAGCACCTGAACACAAGCATTGGTGTGTACGATTAAATGAACCTGTGAGGATAAAAATACAGGAAACTTACAGCTGAAGTGTAATCTACTTATGTTCCGCCTTCTCTGGTTCCTCCTCTCCACCCCCCCACAAAAATGAAATCTTACCTTATTTTAGACCCTGTGACGACATCACTGGGTCTCTGTGCTTTTCTATTTAATGCAGACAAACTACGGCTAGTGGGAGGGGCCAGTAGGGTGATGTGCACAGCTTTCTAAAAACATCCCAGCACCCTGCCTTGGTACTCCTCTCAAGAGCTCTCTCTGCCCCAATGCAGCGGGCAAACCTAGGAAGGATGTATTTGCAGGCAGACTCCCCTAGGGAACGCCCTTATGTGATGCTGAGCCTCCATGATTGAAAGAAGCTTGGGAGGAAAGAGTTGGATAATGCTGGGTGTCCTCCAGTGGGAAGGCACACAGAATGATTGTGAAACTATGAAAACATTCTTAGGTCCTATTCACACTATGATATGCATTGCCATCATTTTCATGGGCTGCCCTACAAGTGAAAGAGCAGCTCACGTGTCTTTTTGTGCTGTATGACTTTGTCGCATTTGTCTTGAGAAAAACTCGCATCTGCGTGCCACATTTGGGATGCCATTAAAGAAGAGCTCCAGTCACCCCCCCTCCCCCCGCAAAAAAAATAAAATTAAAAGTCAGCAGCTACAAATACTGTAGCTGCTGACTTTAAATATTCGGGCACTTACCTGTTCAGGAATCCAGCGGTGTTCAATTGGCTATCTGCTGCTGGCGCCACCATCTTTATTAACGGATCCCCTTGACAAAGCTCTGGGGGGCGCAGAGCGAAACGCAGCTTCACAGTCGGCTTTCTACTGTGCATGTGTGACACGCGCTGCACTTTGTGAACGGGACCCGCGGATTTTTGGGACCTATGTGTCCCAGAAGGCTGCAGGGGAAGGAGAGGGGGGCCGAACTTTCAGCTCAGTTCGCTGCGGTGAACTGAGCCAGAAGTAGGAGTGGCCACCTGTCAAAACCAGGTACCCCCTCCCCCCCAAAAAGGTGCTAAATATGGCAAGGGGTAGACAAGTGGAGCTTCCCATTTTAGGTGGAGCTCCGCCTTAACAATGAGGCTGAATTCACAAAGTGTGTGGTGACAGAAGTTTTACTGCATTGTAAAACGTCTCTCACCGCAAGGACACACAGAAAACAATAGTTTTTTTATGTGTCCCATTCACATTGCACTGCAGAAATGCTGCATTTTATGGCAGTGCACCAGCGCGGCACTGTACAGCGGTGCAGTGCCATGAATGAAGTGTATATTTTGTACATTTCAAATAAAGTTTGTACAGAAAAAGGGAGCCGTGTGATGCACTAAATCATACACCACACTGCCCCCTACCGCAGCCAGGAACAGACAGCTGCAGGAGTGGTATAGCCCCTTTTACAGGCTCCCCAATCAGGTCCAATCGGACCCTCCAGTCTAACAGACAGATGGTGGTTCCATCCCCCATCCATCCGGCAGATCGGATGGAAATGGACAGGCGGTCCGTTTCAATCCGCTTGCCCCACAGACGAGAGCGGGTTGTGTCCGTTTCCATCCAATGACATCATCTGATCCGCCAGACGGATGAGGAATAGGACCACCATCTGTCTGTTTTTGGTGGACCCGTCATCCGCCTGCTCAGCGATGATCAGCGGAGAGATCCCCCACTGAGCAAGCGGATTCCGCCTTAGCGGAGACGCTCATGTGAAAGGGGCCTTACAGTGTGAATTCAGCCAAAACGACTTGTGGTTTTTTGCACATTCCATAAATATGCGTAAAATGGTGTGATTTGACAAAATGTGAGAATTCAGCCTTGGTTAAAGGAATATGGAACAGAGAAACTTGGGATAGGCAGCACACAGGAAGTCAAGTAGAAAGTCTTTATTGAAGCATAAATATAATAAAAACACTTGATGGATACAGGCAGGGGAAATGCAGGTAGGTTGATGCGTTTCCCACTATAGAGATGCTTTGTCAATGTGAAACGCGTCAACCTACCTGCATTTCCCCTGCCTGTATCCATCCAGTGTTTTTATTATATTTATGCTTCAATAAAGACTTTCTACTTGACTTCCTGTGTGGGTGTGCTGCCCATCCCAAGTTTCTCTGTTCCATGATTTCTGCTGCAGTGGCAGGGAGTGCATCCCACCTCACAGAAGAAACCTTGGAGTGTTACCGATTGTATCACCTGTGGGCAGCGGTCTTTTTTCTCTCTTAACCTCCTGACATCCGGCCGTAGCGCGGATGTCAATTCCCGGGAGGCCGTCATATGACGGCCTCCCCTTTCCTCGCTCCCCGTGCGTGCTCACGAGCGCGCAACGGGGAAATTCTGTGTTGGCCGTGTCCCTTGGACAGATAAGATCCCTCCCAAACCAACAGGCCAACGACGGCAAAAAAAATGTAAGGTGTGTACCAGAGCTGGATTCAGAAGAGACACATCTTATTATTGTGCACAATGTCCTTCTGAACCAGGCCTCGGCGTAGGTGAATGTTTTCGTCGTTACCATACTTCACTAAATTATTAGTGAAGTATGGTAAACGTAAGTCTCCGTTCCTGCAATTTACCCTCACACCCCTTATGCCACTGCCTCCTCTGTAACTGACCCTGGCTTGTTATTTGACCACGCTTCTGCCTAACGATTTTGTACATACCTCTGCCTGATCTGGAACTGACCCTGGACTGTTATTCGACCATGCTTCTGCCCAACGATTCTGTACATACCTCTGCCTGATCTGGAACTGACCTTGGACTGTTTGACCATGATATTTGCCTGCCTCTTGGACTGATCTTGTACCCTGATACTGGACTAGTGGGATTCAACACAGGGGTCTCACATATGTGAGGGGCTCCAGAATTGTTTTTTCTGGATGAAGAAAACATTTTTTTTGTTTTCTCAATCCTAGATTAGGGTCTGGAGACTCGGAGGCTTCAAAGAGATTTGGGTGGGAGAAGCCTCTACCCCTGTCCCCATTCTGTCCTGAACGAGGCCCTACTTCTGCCTGTAGGACTTACTGCCGTCATGCCTCTGCCTGTTGCACTGACCACACCACATGGACCTGCCTACTACCAGGACCAATATTTTTGGCACTGCGGACAATATCTCTGCCTGCACTGACCCTGGACTTTATATGGACAGTAACCCTGCCTGCTGCCTGGACAATTGTGTTTGCCGCTGCTGACCAAGTCCCTGCCTGCTGCCTGGACCAGTGCTATCCTCCTGTGTACAACTGCGCTACTACAACCACAGGTAATCTTTTTTGTTTACGCTTTGCTCAGCATAATGTATTTTTGGGTGTAATTCTTGGTATGTGCATGCTATGTGTCCCTGGAACACTTGACGGTGTTCCTTGCATGTTGGATCTCTGTATGTGGCCAGGCTGTGTAGAAGTCTCACACATGTGGTATCGCCATACTCAGGAGGAGTAGCAGAATGTATTTTGGGGTGTCATTTTGCTATCTAAATGCTATGTGTTGGAAATATCTTATAAACGGACAACTTTGTGTAAAAAAAAATATGTTTTCATTTTTTTCCACATTTTCCAAAAACTTCTGGAAAAAAATAAACCATTCAAAAGACTTATTATGCCTCATAGATTATACGTTGGGGTGTTAGCTTTCCAAAATGGGGTCATTTTGTGGGTGTTTCCATTGTCCTGGTGCTCCAGGGCCTTCAAAAGTGTAATAGGTGGTTGAGAAATGTGATGTGTAATTTATGCTCCTAGAACACCTGATGGTGCTCCATGCATGTTGGGCCTCTGTATGTGGCCAGGCAGTGAAAAAGTCCCACACATGTGGTATCGTAATACTCAGGAGGAGTAGCAGAATGTATTTTGGGGTGTCATTTGTGGTATACACATGCCATGTGAGAGAAATAAGCTATTACAATGACAATTTTGTGGGGAAAAAAAAAAAAATCATAATTTTGCAAAGAATTGTGGGAAAAAAATACAACTTCAAATAACTCACCATGCCTCTAACTAAATACACTGAAATGTCTACTTTCCAAAAAGGGGTTATTTGGGAGGCATTTGTACTTTCCTGGCTTGTTAGGGTCTCTGGAAATGAGATAGGCCTCAGTACATCAGATGTGATAATTTTTTTATGATTTGCACCATAGCTTGTAGACTCTAAAACTTTCACACAGACCAAATAATTTCCACAAATTTTTGGTTATTTTTACCAAAGATATGTAGCAGTATAAATTGTGGCCAAAATTTATGAAGAAAAATTACGAATTTGCTAAATTTTATCACAGAAATTAGGAAAAAATTTTTTTTTTTCAAAATTTTCGGTCTTTTTTCATTTATAGCGCAAAAAATAAAAATCCCAGAGGTGATCAAATACCACCAAAATAAAGCTCTATTTGTATGAAAAAAAGGACAAAAAAATCATTTGGGTACAGTGTTGCATTACTGAGTAATTGTCATTCAAAGTGTGAGAGCACTGAAAGCTGAAAATTGGTCTGGATAGGAGGGGGGTTTAAGTGCCTAGTAAGCAAGTGGTTAAAGTGGATGTAAACCCGAATTTTTTTTTTTTTTTATATTATACTGTAGAGTATAAGATTTCCTATCATTTGAGCCCAGTCTTGCCACACAGAGTTAATCCATCTCTGAGCAATCCTCTTATTGTTCAGTCAGAGAAATCTTGACAAACTGAGAAACACTTTGTCAAATCCTCCCCCTTGCTGTGAGTGACAGGTGATTTACATATCTCGTGCACTAGCCTAAGACATGCATTATTTTTTAATTCCCACCCCCACTCCTTTCTTCAGCAGCCCTGCAAGGATTGGCTGTTCCACACCTCAGCATGATTTGGCATGCTGAAGTCATGTGGTTACTTTCCTGTCTTTTCACTGGATGTTAGAGATCATAGCAGAATTTCAGTGTTAGAAATACACAGAAGAAAATGCATATTGACAAGGGGAGTGTAGAGGTGGGCGGGGAGTGTGACATCACGACTCCACCCACCGAGCTCCAGACAACAGACCCACCCACAGAATCTGCAGTTTTTCGGGTCTCATAACAGACAGAGGGGAGACATTTGACAGGTAAAGATACATGTAGGAGTCATGTATATCCTTATAGATAACCCCTATGACAGTAGTTTAGAAAGGATGACATTGGATTTACATCCACTTTAAAGGGTTAGTTCACTTTTACTGAAAAACTGCCTATGATGATAAGGGGTGTCCTTAAGTAAAAACAAACTGTGCAGCTCTGACTAAAGATGAATAATACCCTTTCTATAGATGAAGGCCATTTACTTACCTCCTGAAGCCTGATTGGAATACTCCCAGGAAGTTGCTAAGTGAGACCTAGTCATTAGGGCTCACCTCCACCATCAAACCCCCTCACATGGGCTCTCTCCCAGATGAATGAGCTCAGAGTTTGAGAGCTAACTCCTGTGATGGTGGAGGTGAGCAGTGATGACTAGGCCTCACTTAGGAACATCCTGGGAGTATTCCAGTCAGGCTTCAGGAGGTAAGTAAAAGGTCTACACTGACAGCAAGGGCGTTATTCAACTTTAGTCAAAGTTTCATAGTTTTTTTTTTTTTTTTTTTATCTACAGACGCCTCTTACCTGTGTTATCAGTTTTTTTTGGTAAGGGTGACCTAACTCTCTAAAGGGTTAGTTTCACCTTTACTAAAAAGCTGCCTATACAGGTAAGGGGCATCTGTAGATAAAAACAAAGGGTGTAGCTTTTAGAAAAATAAAATATTGGGACTTTATATGAGACAACGACTATGAAAAGTTCATATGTCTCCATCCCTGCATCATGTGAAGAAAGAAGAGGGGGGGTTATTTTTCTAAATCTACTCTAAATAAAGGGATGGAGGCACACACACCGCTGTATGGTACTATGATCAGTTCAGTCTGTGACATACATCTACTAATATTACATATACCGTATTTATCGGCGTATAACACGCACTTTTTTCCCCTTAAAATCAGGGGAAAGTCGCAGGTGCGTGTTATACGCCGATCCCCTGCGATCCCGAGCTGTCAAAATATGAAAATCGCCGACCGCGATTTGAAAATGGCGCCGCCGGCGCCGAAATACACAGAGCCGGTCCTCGGCTCTTTCCGGCGGCTCTCGTTTACTTTCGGTTTCACTCGTAGTCCCGAGCGGAGCTATCCGAACCTACTCGGATAGCTCAGCTCGGGACTACGAGTGGAGCCGAAAGTGAACGAGAGCCGCCGGAAAGAGCCGAGGACCGGCTCTGTATATTTCGGCGCCGGCGGCGCCATTTTCAAATCGCGGTCGGCGATTTTGAAGCCCAGCAGCACGGACAGGGGATCGAAGGCTGCACTGGGGCAAGGCTGCACTGACGAAGGCTGCACTGGGGAAGGCTGCACTGACGAAGGCTGCACTGGGGAAGGCTGCACTGGGGAAGGCTGCACTGACGAAGGCTGCACTGGGGAAGGCTGCACTGACGAAGGCTGCACTGGGGAAGTCTGCACTGACAAGGCTACACTGACAAGGCTGCAATGATGGGCATTTAAATGTAAGTTTTTTTCCCTTCAACTTCCCTCCTAAAAGTTTTTTTTTCCTTAAAATTCCCTCCTAAATTGGGGTGCGTGTTATACACCGATAAATATGGTATTAATTATGGTAGGATATATCCACTCTGTTTCGAGTTGCTAGGGGTACGGTATGTTTGCGTCACCTCCGGGAACTGCAACGCGCACCGGGGCCCTCCCCTCCTAATCCAGGGGCCCTCCCCTCCCGAGCCACAGTCGTGGGGGGGTGGGCTTGCCCACGCTGCATGTAGACACCACGCCCACAAGCTGTACCCTTGACGTTAATCGTGATGCCACAGGCTGACTCTGTTTTTCTATCTGCAAGTGCCACGAGGAAGGGTTTGGGCGTCCAATGCAGGGCGTCAATGGTCGCTCGTGCACTGGCACCGCCTTCCCATCAGCATGCAGCGTGACCTTGCACTGTGATGGAGTCATGCACAATTCTGCACCGCGCTTCCTATTTCTAACTAAGGGTAATAAATTGTTTTTCTATCCATCTATGGATGTTATGAGGCATTTTCTGTCTTATTCACTTATCATATGGTCTCTCCTCCTTCTACTTCACACTTGAGGTTTTGGTTTTCATTTCTCCTATATCTGGCCATGGCTTCCCTATTTTCCCCAATTATCAGCTGTGTAGTCATTATAATGATACACAATCTTTACAATGTTTTCACAGAAGCCCTATGGGCAGCTACCCAGCACTCTCTACAATCACACCTGTTGATTGGGGATCGTATCCCTCCTGATTCTCACTTTCTGCTGTGTATTTACCACCGTGCTGCCGCAGTTACCACCTCCTCAGTTCCCAGAGCTGATGTTTCCATTGTGCCTCCAGTCATGAATATCACCTACATTTTTTTGATTCTTTTAGCCTACTCATAGGTAAGAGTGCTGAGATTAGGTTATTGCTCCCCCTCTTCCTGCTATTCTATCTACTATATTATTTGGCAGTTATATCTCATTTCAGACATACCTAACTTGCATCTGCTCCTGACGAGTGGAGGTCATGCACGAAACGCGTAGAGCTTTCTATTGATGCATTGTCACAGCCATTGTGTCTTTACTAAGAGACTTTCGAAGCATTTTGAATCACTTTTTACAATATTATGCGTACTATCCATCATGTCCATATGCAAGTTTGGGTTCATATCCAATATAATTTTTACATATCATGAATTATGTGGAATTATCTATGTATATATGTGTGTGTGTATTACTTGTATGCTATTTATTATATGAATTCTTACTGCCTATATGCTTGTCCATATTTGCTATTAAATATGCTAGTGTACACAAATTGATTTATTTGATTCTGGTGGTGTGCTTCATACAAAGTCCCAATACCCCCTCCCTTTTTTCTTCCAAGGATGTAGCTTTGATCTAAGTTGAATAATGCCCTTGCTCTCGGTGTCGGCCTATACTGTATGTCTGACTAAAAATCTCCCAGAGATGGCCGTGTTGCTAAGACTGCCGACTCAAACCCCCTTCCCATGCGCTCTCTCTATCTCTTGGCACAATAAGGATAAGCTCACACCTATGCGTGTTGTGATTGATTCGTTTTCCTGCGTGTTTTGCGGTGCATTTTGTTTTTTTTAACACACTTTTTTTTTGTCTAATAGAGAAGTATGACAGTTCTGTTCATGGAGTGCGACTTTACACTCTTTGGCACTCAAGTCGCATCAAAGTAGTGCAGGAACATTTATGTGTCCAAAGTCACATGCTGGGGTTAAGGGCTAGAGCTAGAGGTAATCATAAAAGTTAGCAGTAATCATTAGAGTTAGAGCAAGCAGTAGTCATTAGAGTTAGGGTGTGGTGTGGGGGGGATGGGGTGCGATTAGGGTTGCCACCTCATCCCTTTAAACCCGAACACATATTAATTACACAGGTTCTGTGGCTGGTTAAGGTGGTAATTAAACTCACTTGGTGCCTTATCTCCATTAAATTAGCCTCAGAACCTGTGTAATTCATATGTATATGGGTTTAAGGGGGGGGCATAGTGTGGGGGGGATGCGGTGGAGGGGGGCGCAGTGTGGGGGGGACTGTGTGGGGGTACGCAGTGTGGGGGAGACACGGTGGGGGGCACAACACAGTGTGGGGGCAAGGCAGTGAGTGGCGACGCAGTGGAGGGGGGCGCAATGTGGGGGTATGCGGTGTGGGGGAGACATGGTGGAGGGGGGCGCAGTGTGGGGGGATGTGGTGCGGGGGAGACACGGTGGAGGGGGCAGTGTGGGGGGGACACGATGTGGGGGGACAACGCAGTGTGGGGGGATGTGGTGGAGGGGGTGCAGTGTGGGGGGACGCGGTGTTGGGGGGGACTGTGTGGGGGAGACACGGTGGAGGGGGGCACAGTGTGGGGGGACGCGGTGGAGGGGGGGTGCAGTGTGGCGGGATGCGGTTCGGGGGAGACATGGTGGAGGGGGCACAGTGTGGGGGGACGCGGTGGAGGGGGGTGCAGTGTGGGGGGATGCGGTGCGGGGGAGACACGGTGGAGGGCGCAGTGTGGGGGGGACGCGGTGTGGGGGGGGCTTGTGGGGGAACGCGGTGCGAGTGGCGGCGCAGTGAGGGGGGACACGGTGGAGGGGGGCTCAGTGTGGGGGACGCGGTGGAGGGGGGACTGTGTGGGGGGATGCGGTGCAGGGGGGACACAGTGGAGGGTGGCGCAGTGTTGGGGGGGACTGTGAGGGGGTGCTCGGTGTGGGGGAGACACGATGGAGGGGGGTGCAGTGTGGGGGGTGCAGTGTGGGACTGTATGGGGGAGACACGGTGGAGGGGGGTGCAGTGTGGGGGGGACTGTGTGAGGGGGACACAGTGTGGGGGGACGCGGTGCGAGGGGGGGCTCAGTGAGGGGGGACACGGTGGAGGGGGGGGCTGTGAGGATGTGCGCGGTGTGGGGAAGACACGATGGAGGGGGTGCAGTGTGGGGGGGATGCAGTGGGGGGGCTGTGTGGGGGAGACACGGTGGAGGGGACACAGTGTGGGGGGAAGCGGTGTGAGGGGGGGGCTCAGTGAGGGGGGACACGGTGGAGGGGGGGCACAGTGTGGGGGAGGGGAGCTGTGAGGGGGTGCACGGTGTGGGGAAGACACGATGGAGGGGGTGCCGTGTGGGGGAGACGCGCGGTGGAGGGGGGTGCAGTGTAGGGGGGACGCGGTCACATTTTAGGACAGGTCACATTCAGCCAGTAAATATAAACAGCTATAAGTACATTTTATTCATTAAACCATCAAAGGTTCCAAACCAACTCCATGTCCAGGGACGGATCATGGCACTCATTATTTTCCAGCCTGGGGAGGGTTAATGCTGACGTCAGCACATTCACCTGTCGCAGAGCGCTGCCTCCGCCCGGATGTGTCCCGGGGCTCCCTGCACCTCTGAGGATGCTCCTTGTCAGCCGTTCTCTGTTCACTCTCCAGGGACCGAGCACCGACTCGCCGCCGGCCTGACTAGCCGCAGCTCCCCGGAGACTAGCCCCCGGCCGCCACAGAGGCTGCGGCGCCATTTTGTCCCGCTCGGCTCCAGCCTTTAGCTTGCTCCGAAAGACACGCCGATTGGTTGCGGCGCTCCAGGGTAAAATGCTGATTGGTGGTTTCCACAGCGAGTGGGCGTGTGCCTTCACTTACCTGAGGCAGGTGCCAGTCAGAGCGGGAAAGTCCTCCCTCACAGTTTTACACACACAGTGAGGGGAGAAGTCACCGTGTGATCATTCACAGAGACAACACCTGATATAATAAATGGCTCTGGTGTCCATTTGCAATATTTCTAATGATAGCATTTCAACCATTCCCAGGCCAATTCTGACACTTCTCTTATATATCTAAAAATCATCATTTTTTGCTAGAAAATTACTCAGAGCCCCCAAACATTATATATTTTTTTTAGCGGACCATAGAGAATAAAATGGTGGCAGTAGCAACTTTTTATGTCACACAGTATTTGCACAGTGTGACAGCAATTTTTCAAATGCGTTTTTTTTTTTGGAAAAAACTTTCATGAATAAAATAAAAAAGACAAAAAAACAGTAAAGTTAGCCTGATTTGTTTGTATAATGTGAAAGATGATGTTACGCTGAGTAAATAGATACCTAATACTTCGGTACTTCTCCATAGGCTATGCTTTAAAATATTTTACAGGTTACATGCTACAGTGAAGGTCTTGTGCTATAATTATTGCTCTCGCTCTGACGTTTGCGGTGATACTTCACATGCAGACATTCCAACCTGCAAAGACTCATTTCAGGGAGGTCACGTTCCGCGCTGACAACCAGGGGCCGTCTTTAAGGCAGGGCAAAAGGGACAGCTGCCCTGGGCCCTGTCATTGTTGTGGGGCCCAAAGCTGCCTCATACTTGCCAACTATCCCAGTTTAAATTCCCTCGTCCCTTGAGGATTTAGTCCCGGGCTGTGTCCTGATATCCCAGTGTGAAGTTATGTTATTAATGCTGCCCAGCTCTGCCCTATTGTGTACAGATGACTCACCTGCAGACCCAGTGTTTACATGTAAATACAGGCATTGTTATGTAAATAGCAGCAGCATTCATATGTAAATAGTGGCAGAGCGGCAGCATTCATATTTAAATAGAGGCTGTATTTCAAATGTATATCATGCCCCCCTGAGGTCATATCCACCATCACCTATACTGAATGCTGCCCACTGGGGAGATAAAGGGGCATTCTTGAAAGTCCTGTCTACAACTGTGGTCATTAAGCCTAGTCATTAAGTCATCAGCCTGCTCTGAAAAGGTAAGCAAATTAGTGGGCAGGAGGGTAGTGTGGGGTGCACAGAGGTAGGCAGAGAAGTTATTACAGTTTGGGGTGCACAGGTGAGCAAGGAGGGGATGTATGGGGGTAAGGAAGGTGGGTGTAAAGATGAGCAGAGCAGGCAGGTAGAGTTAAAGGGGTGGAGGGTTGGAGTGGAGAGGATGGGGCAGGCTTGGGGTGCAGAGGTTAGCAACAAATAATGGCACTGCTGTGTATCTGCTAAAGGGCAGCACATTTCTGTGGTGTCAGGAAAGCAATTTTGCATGTATTTCCAACACACACAAATGTGAACGCAGGGCAGGCTAAATGTCTCAGTTACATTGGTGGTCAGTGTAAATCTTCTCATGACATTGGTGCTTGGTGTAGAATCCTTTCATTCACACTAGTGGCCAGTGTGAATATTCCCCTTACATTGGTGGTCAGTGTAAATCCCTCCTTACATTGGTGGTTACTGTGAATGCTTCTGTTACATTGGTGGTCAGTGTAAACCCCTATTACATTAGTGGTCAGTGTAAACCCCTATTACATTGGTGGCCAGTGTTGAAACTCCTCTTTATATTGGTAGTCAGTGAAAAAAAATCAGCATTGCCATTGATCACACCCTCCCCTCCCCCTAGCACTGCCACGGATCCTAGGACTCCTAGAATCCCTAGGAGTTTTCTGTCTATTAATGTGTCCCCTCACCTCCCCAGTCCATGGTGTGCAGGCAGTGAGGAGATGATGTGCTGTAACATCTAGCAACCAATCAGTAAGCAGTAATGATGTGTAGTAACCAATCAGTGAGCGGTATTGATGTACAGTAGTCTCTACCAACCAATCAACAAGCAGAAATCATGTGCTGTAACCTCTAGCAACTAATCAGTGAGCCGTAATGTTTGCTGTAACCTCTAGCAACCAGTCAGTGAACGGTTATGATACACTGTAACCTCTGGCAACCAATCGCAATCGCTGCCTGATCTGATTCAGTAAACTGATTTGGGGGCGAAACTGCATGGGGGGGGCCCTAATAATATGCCATACCATAATAAATGCCATAATAAAATAATACTTTAAAAGATAATGTTATGTCACACTCACCAACAATGCACCCTCACTGTGCCTATTTGCAGCCTAATCAGTGCCAACAATGCAGCCTCACTGTGCCAATCTGCACTCTCACTGTGCCAATCTGCAGCCTTGTCAGTGCCCATCAATGCAGCTTCACTGAGCCATCAATGCAGCCTCACTGTGCCCATCTGCACCCTCATCAGTGCCAACAATGCAGCCTCACTGTGCCCGTCTGCAGCCTCACTGTGCCAATCTGCAGCCTCATTGTGCCAATCTGCAGCCTTGTCAGTGCCCATCAATGCAGCCTCACTGTGGCCATCAATGCAGCCTCACTGAGCCATCAATGCAGGCTCACTGTGCGAATCTGCAGCCTCACTGTGCCAACAATGCAGCCTCATCAGTGGCATCAATGCAGCCTTACTGTGGCCATCTGCATCCTCATTAGTGTCAACAATGCAGCCTCACTGTGCCCATCTGTATCCTCATCAGTGCCCATCTGCAGCCTCACTGTGCCCATCTGCAGCCTCACTGTACCCATCTGTATCCTCATCAGTGTCCATCTGCAGCCTCACTGTGCCCAGGGCCATCTTTAATTTTGATTGGGCCCTGGGCAAACATTTTCTTGGGGCCCCCCCTCCATTCTGAGACATACAAAAAATAGCAGGTAGACTCAAAATCAGCTTACTGCAGCAGTACATGCAGCAATTGCAATTGTTTGCCAGAGGTTACAGCCTATCATTACTGCTCAATGGCTGGTTTCTAGAGGTTACAACACATAATTTCTGCTTGCCGATTGGTTGCTAGAGGTTAATGTACGTTATTAGCGCTCACTAATTGGTTGCTAGGGGTTACAGCACATCATTAGCATTTACTGATTGGTTGCTAGAGATTAAAGCAGATCACTACTTGTTTGCTGATTGGTTGCTAGAGGTTCATGCACATCATTACCTCTCACTGAGCAGTGGAGCAATCCCAAATAATTGAGCAAGTAAAGGGGCACATTAATACACATACTACAGGAGACAATCAGAGACTGCGGACATACTGCAGAAGACAATCAGAGACTGCGGACATACTGCAGGAGATTACCAGAGACTGCGGACATACTGCAGGAGACAATTAGAGACTGTGTACATACTGCAGGAGACAGAGACTGCGGACATACTGCAGGAGACAATTAGAGACTGCGGAAATACTGCAGGAGACAATCAGAGACTGCGGACATACTGCAGGAGACAATCAGAGACTGCGGACATACTGCAGGAGACAATCAGAGACTGCGGACATACTGCAGGAGACACACAGAGGCTGCGGACATACTGCAGGAGACAATCAGAGACTGCGGACATACTGCAGGAGACAATCAGAGACTGCGGAAATACTGCAGGAGCCAATCAGAGACTGCGGAAATACTGCAGGAGCCAATCAGAGACTGCGGAAATACTGCAGGAGACACTCAGAGATTGCGGAAATACTGCAGGAGACACTCAGAGACTGCGGACATACTGCAGGAGATTAACAGAGACTGCGGACATAATGCAGGAGACAATCAGAGACTGCGGACATACTGCAGGAGACAATCAGAGACTGCGGACATACTGCAGGAGACAATCAGAGACTGCGGACATACTTCAGGAGACAATCAGAGACTGCGGAAATACTGCAGGAGACAATCAGAGACTGCGGACATACTGCAGGAGACAATCAGAGACTGCGGAAATACTGCAGGAGACAATCAGAAACTGCGGACATACTGCAGGAGACAATCAGAGACTGCGGACATACTGCAGGAGACAATCAGAGACTGCGGACATACTGCAGGAGATTAACAGAGACTGCGGACATACTGCAGGAGACAATCAGAGACTGCGGACATACTGCAGGAGACAATCAGAGACTGCAGACATACTGCAGGAGATTACCAGAGACTGCGGACATACGGCAGGAGACAATCAGAGACAATCAGAGACTGCGGACATACTGCAGGAGATTACCAGAGACTGCAGACATACTGCAGGAGACAATCAGAGACTGCGGACATACTGCAGGAGACAATCAGAAACTGCGGAAATACTGCAGGAGACAATCAGAGACTGCGGAAATACTGCAGGAGACAATCAGAGACTGCGGACATACTGCAGGAGACAATCAGAGACTGCGGACATACTGCAGGAGACAATCAGAGACTGCGGACATACTGCAGGAGATTACCAGAGACTGCAGACATACTGCAGGAGACAATCAGAGACTGCGGACATACTGCAGGAGACAATCAGAAACTGCAGAAATACTGCAGGAGACAATCAGAGACTGCGGACATACTGCAGGAGATTACCAGAGACTGCAGACATACTGCAGGAGACAATCAGAGACTGCGGACATACTGCAGGAGACAATCAGAAACTGCAGAAATACTGCAGGAGACAATCAGAGACTGCGGACATACTGCAGGAGATTACCAGAGACTGCGGACATACGGCAGGAGACAATCAGAGACTGCGGACATACTGCAGGAGATTACCAGAGACTGCGGACATACTGCAGGAGATTACCAGAGACTGCGGACATACTGCAGGAGATTACCAGAGACTGCGGACATACTGCAGGAGATTACCAGAGACTGCGGACATACTGCAGGTGATTACCAGAGACTGCGGACATACTGCAGGAGATTACCAGAGACTGCGGACATACTGCAGGAGACAATCAGAGGCTGCGGACATACGGCAGGAGACAATCAGAGACTGCGGACATACTGCAGGAGACAATCAGAAACTGCAGAAATACTGCAGGAGATAATCGGAGACTGCGGACATACTGCAGGAGATTACCAGAGACTGCGGACATACGGCAGGAGACAATCAGAGACTGCGGACATACTGCAGGAGACACTCAGAGGCTGCGGACATACTGCAGGAGACAATCAGAGACTGCGGACATACTGCAGGAGATTACCAGAGACTGCAGACATACTGCAGGAGACAATCAGAGACTGCGGACATACTGCAGGAGACAATCAGAAACTGCGGAAATACTGCAGGAGACAATCAGAGACTGCGGAAATACTGCAGGAGACAATCAGAGACTGCGGACATACTGCAGGAGACAATCAGAGACTGCGGACATACTGCAGGAGATTACCAGAGACTGCGGACATACGGCAGGAGACAATCAGAGACTGCGGACATACTGCAGGAGATTACCAGAGACTGCGGACATACTGCAGGAGATTACCAGAGACTGCGGACATACGGCAGGAGACAATCAGAGACTGCGGACATACTGCAGGAGATTACCAGAGACTGCGGACATACGGCAGGAGACAATCAGAGACTGCGGACATACTGCAGGAGATTACCAGAGACTGCGAACATACTGCAGGAGATTACCAGAGACTGCGGACATATGGCAGGAGACAATCAGAGACTGCGGACATACTGCAGGAGATTACCAGAGACTGCGGACATACTGCAGGAGATTACCAGAGACTGCGGACATACGGCAGGAGACAATCAGAGACTGCGGACATACTGCAGGAGATTACCAGAGACTGCGGACATACTGCAGGAGACAATCAGAGACTGCGGACATACTGCAGGAGACAATCAGAGACTGCGGACATACTGCAGGAGATTACCAGAGACTGCGGACATACGGCAGGAGACAATCAGAGACTGCGGACATACTGCAGGAGATTACCAGAGACTGCGGACATACTGCAGGAGATTACCAGAGACTGCGGACATACTGCAGGAGATTACCAGAGACTGCGGACATACTGCAGGTGATTACCAGAGACTGCGGACATACTGCAGGAGACAATCAGAAACTGCGGAAATACTGCAGGAGACAATCAGAGACTGCGGAAATACTGCAGGAGACAATCAGAGACTGCGGACATACTGCAGGAGACAATCAGAGACTGCGGACATACTGCAGGAGATTACCAGAGACTGCGGACATACGGCAGGAGACAATCAGAGACTGCGGACATACTGCAGGAGATTACCAGAGACTGCGGACATATTGCAGGAGATTACCAGAGACTGCGGACATACGGCAGGAGACAATCAGAGACTGCGGACATACTGCAGGAGATTACCAGAGACTGCGGACATACTGCAGGAGATTACCAGAGACTGCGGACATACGGCAGGAGACAATCAGAGACTGCGGACATACTGCAGGAGATTACCAGAGACTGCGGACATACTGCAGGAGACAATCAGAGACTGCGGACATACTGCAGGAGACAATCAGAGACTGCGGACATACTGCAGGAGATTACCAGAGACTGCGGACATACGGCAGGAGACAATCAGAGACTGCGGACATACTGCAGGAGATTACCAGAGACTGCGGACATACTGCAGGAGA
This sequence comes from Aquarana catesbeiana, assembly GCF_042186555.1. Classification (NCBI taxonomy): domain Eukaryota; kingdom Metazoa; phylum Chordata; class Amphibia; order Anura; family Ranidae; genus Aquarana; species Aquarana catesbeiana. The sequence goes on from NC_133330.1 coordinate 46,696,293, forward strand.
TTACCAGAGACTGCGGACATACTGCAGGAGATTACCAGAGACTGCGGACATACTGCAGGTGATTACCAGAGACTGCGGACATACTGCAGGAGATTACCAGAGACTGCGGACATACTGCAGGAGACAATCAGAGACTGCGGACATACTGCAGGAGATTACCAGAGACTGCGGACATACTGCAGGAGATTACCAGAGACTGCGGACATACTGCAGGAGATTACCAGAGACTGCGGACATACTGCAGGTGATTACCAGAGACTGCGGACATACTGCAGGAGATTACCAGAGACTGCGGACATACTGCAGGAGACAATCAGAGGCTGCGGACATACGGCAGGAGACAATCAGAGACTGCGGACATACTGCAGGAGACAATCAGAGACTGCGGACATACTGCAGGAGACAATCAGAGACTGCGGACATACTGCAGGAGATTAACAGAGACTGCGGACATACTGCAGGAGACAATCAGAGACTGCGGACATACTGCAGGAGACAATCAGAGACTGCAGACATACTGCAGGAGATTACCAGAGACTGCGGACATACGGCAGGAGACAATCAGAGACTGCGGACATACTGCAGGAGACAATCAGAAACTGCGGAAATACTGCAGGAGACAATCAGAGACTGCGGAAATACTGCAGGAGACAATCAGAGACTGCGGACATACTGCAGGAGACAATCAGAGACTGCGGACATACTGCAGGAGATTACCAGAGACTGCAGACATACTGCAGGAGACAATCAGAGACTGCGGACATACTGCAGGAGACAATCAGAAACTGCAGAAATACTGCAGGAGACAATCAGAGACTGCGGACATACTGCAGGAGATTACCAGAGACTGCGGACATACGGCAGGAGACAATCAGAGACTGCGGACATACTGCAGGAGACACTCAGAGGCTGCGGACATACTGCAGGAGACAATCAGAGACTGCGGACATACTGCAGGAGATTACCAGAGACTGCAGACATACTGCAGGAGACAATCAGAGACTGCGGACATACTGCAGGAGACAATCAGAAACTGCGGAAATACTGCAGGAGACAATCAGAGACTGCGGAAATACTGCAGGAGACAATCAGAGACTGCGGACATACTGCAGGAGACAATCAGAGACTGCGGACATACTGCAGGAGATTACCAGAGACTGCAGACATACTGCAGGAGACAATCAGAGACTGCGGACATACTGCAGGAGACAATCAGAAACTGCAGAAATACTGCAGGAGACAATCAGAGACTGCAGACATACTGCAGGAGATTACCAGAGACTGCGGACATACGGCAGGAGACAATCAGAGACTGCGGACATACTGCAGGAGACAATCAGAAACTGCGGAAATACTGCAGGAGACAATCAGAGACTGCGGAAATACTGCAGGAGACAATCAGAGACTGCGGACATACTGCAGGAGACAATCAGAGACTGCGGACATACTGCAGGAGATTACCAGAGACTGCAGACATACTGCAGGAGATTACCAGAGACTGCGGACATACTGCAGGAGATTACCAGAGACTGCGGACATACTGCAGGAGATTACCAGAGACTGCGGACATACTGCAGGTGATTACCAGAGACTGCGGACATTCTGCAGGAGACAATCAGAGACTGCGGACATACTGCAGGTGATTACCAGAGACTGCGGACATACTGCAGGAGACAATCAGAGGCTGCGGACATACGGCAGGAGACAATCAGAGACTGCGGACATACTGCAGGAGACAATCAGAGACTGCGGACATACTGCAGGAGACAATCAGAGACTGCGGACATTATACAGGTGATGGTCAGAGAACTTTCAGCAATGCACAGCTTTACAGTTAAATAACAGCTCAGGGTTTAAACAGTCAGGCATTTTATGGTTGTAAGGACATACCTGGCCAGCCAAACTTACTACATACATTCAGGACTGTGGGCGGGGCTTCCACTCTCTGCTCTCACTAAAGCAGCTGGGAGCTCCACTGATGCTTTGTTGGGGGGCCCACATCACCCGTGAATGGTCGCCCCGATGACAGCTTTGCAGAGCGCACAGAGGACATGGGAGGATGTATTCCGCACTAGCCAGCTGAGAGGGGCGGGGCCGGGAGCTCCACTGACGCTCTGACCCCGCCCACGTGCAGCCTATGTACTGGGAATAGAGCGCCTGTAGTGAGAGCCAGTGATCGGAGTGGGAGTGTCATTGGAGCTCCCGGCCCCGCCCCCGGACCTCTGTATTCACCAGCCAGTAAAGAGGGGGCGGGGCCAGAAGCTCCACTGACACTCGCACTCCGATCACTGGCTCTCACTACAGAAGCTCTTTTCCGAGTACACAGGCTGCACGTGGGCGGGGTCAGAGCGTCAGTGGAGCTCCCGGCCCCGCCCCCTCACAGCTGGCTAGCGAGGAATACATCCTCCCGTGTCCTCTGTGCGCTCTGCAAAGCTGTCATCGGGGCCCCAATTCACGACTAGCGCGGGCCCCCCAACAAAGATTGGGCCCTGGGCAAGTGCCCCGTTTGCCCTGCGCTAAAGACGGCCCTGACTGTGCCAACAATGCAGCCTCACTGCGCCCATCTGCAGCCTCACTGTGCCCATCTGCAGCCTCACTGTGCCAACAATGGAGCCTCACTGTGCCCATCTGTATCCTCATCAGTGCCCATCTGCAGCCTCGCCAGTACCTTGATTACACACAGCGGGTGTCTCCCACTGTGTCATGCAGCTGCAGTCTTAACTGTTCGGCAGCCGTCCTCTGTAACAAAGCATCCTCATCCATGATAGATGGTCAACTGAACACTGATACAATGCTGGGAAATTGAATCAGTGTGCCGTCTATCATGGATGAGGAGGCGGGGCTTTGTTACAGTGGACGGCCGCCGAACAGTTAAGACTGCAGCTGCATGACCCCGCAGGAGACACCCGCTGTTTGTGATTACTCCAGGCTGAGTGCCAGTGCAGACTCAGCCGGGAGATCGTGCCACACTCGCGGGTGTCCATGAGCCCGCCGTCAAATGCGGGAGTATGCCGCAAGTTGTGGGAGACTTGAGATGTTTGCACATGTGTGGTTTGAATGCCGTTTGCATATGCGGGTGCGACTTAAATATGCGTTCGCTTCTGCGTGCAAGCACGCGAGGATGATGGCGCTTTAATTTTTTTTTTTAATTGTTTATTTTACTTTTTTTTTAATTTTTACACTTTTCTTTTGTTTTTGATCACTTTTTTTCCTAATACAAGGAATGTAAGCATCCCTTTTAATAGGAATCAGGCATGACAGGTCCTCTTTACAGAGAGTCCCCACATCTCTCCTCTATACTGGAAAGTCTGAGATAAAAAAAAACAAAAAACAATCTCAGCCTTTCCGGGTAAAACAATGGCAGTGTTTACACCTGCCGAGTCTGGAGGTGACGTCATAACGTCACGCCTGGCCTCTGAAGGTCATAGAGATGACTGGGGACCATCTGGTCCTCGGTCAGCTCTATGGTAAACTTCCGGACCTGGCCGATTCATTCTCCGGCTCGGTAATCATACGGTTGAGCTGGTAGAAGCACAGGACAGCGGCGCCCCCCCCCCCCCAACAGCGGCTATGATTGTTTTGTTTTTACTGTGCAGGGAATCACCAGCAAAAAAAAAAAAAAAGATATCTGAATGATGCCTGCAGGATATCCCCACTTAAAGTCCAGGAGGTCATATGATAGCCTAAGGGCAGGAAGTGGTTAAAGTAACCCTGTCATGGCAGAACGGGTGGGCATATATGCGGCCTTATGTAAACACATTACTGTGCTGAGTGCGTGCTCCCTGGACAGTAACAAGCGGGTACCGTATAGCTTGCGATCAGGAACTTTCCGATCATGTGACCGCAGTGACTACCAATCACAGTGGTCACATAATCAGAATGCTCGCCTCCCAGCATTTAGAACCTCCTAAAGGGCCAGGAGGAGGCCACGAAAAGGGGTCCATGGCAACGTTTTAAAAATCGCAAGCTTTACTGGTCCAAATAATTTGGTGGAGGGGGGATTATGGTGTGGGGTTGTTTTTCAGGGGTTGGGCTTGGCCCCTTAATTGCAGTGAAGGGAATTCCTAAGGCATCAGCATACCAAGACATTTTGAACAATTTCATGCTCCCAACTTTATGGGAACAATTTGGGGATGGTCCCTTCCTGTTCCGACATGACTGCGCACCAGTGCACAAAGCAAGGTCCATAAAGACATGGATGAGCGAGTTTGGGATGGAGGAACTTGACTGGCCTGCACAGAGTCTTGACCTCAATCCAATAGAACACCTTTGGTATGAATTGAAGTGGAGACTGCGAGCCAGGCCTTCTCTTCCGACATCACTGCCTGACCTCACAAATGCGCTTCTGGAAGAATAGTCAAACATTCCCATAGACACACTCCTAAACCTTGTGGACAGCCTTCCCAGGAGAGTTGAAGCTGTTATAGCTGCAAAGGGTGGGCCAACTCAATATTGAACCCTATGGACTAAGACTGGGGTGCCATTAAAGTTCATGTGTATTTAAAGGCAGGTGTCCCAATACTTCTGACAATATAGTGTATAAATGAAAATTGATCAACGCTCTCATTTCTTGAGGTCCTAAAATGGCAGGACAGTACAAATACCCCCCAAATAACTCTTTTTTGGAAAGTAGACAGTCCAAGGTATTTACTAAGGGGCTTGGTGAGTTTTTTTAAGATGTAATTTTTTTCAACATTTTTTGAAAATGAAGAAATTACGGTAAGTACAATTTTTGTTTTTTGTTTTCACCAAGTTCTTAATTTAACCACTTCAATACCGGGCACTTTTACCCCCTTCCTGCCCAGGCCACTTTTCTGCTTTCAGCGCTGTCACACTTTGAATGACAATTGCACGGTCATGCAACACTGTACCCATATGATTTTTTTTTTTGAGACAGATAGAGCTTTTTTTAATCACTGCTGGGTTTTTATTTTTTGGTCATACTTTTCTTGTGGGTCACAGGAGTGCAATTGCTTCTGCTCTCCTGTTACCCAGAGTCAGCTATTAGCAGGCTAAAGCCATCACAGAGCCGCAAGGATCCCGGCCATATTGTTGGGATCCACCCGGCTGCTTGATTGACAGTTGGCTTCAGCTCTCAGAACTGTGCTGAGAGCCAAAGCCAGCTGCGCTTGCCCGCTCTCCAGCCCAGTACTCTAGTGAGCACTGGAGGAACAGAGTGGAGAGCGGTGACAGTCACTGCTTCCTGCTCATAGTAAGCCAAGAACTGAGCAATCAGTGGTCATGTGATTGCTCAGTTCTTGGGCTTAGAGCTGGTGGGAGACAGCTGCAGCATCAGATGGATTCTGCAGCATGGAGGTGAGTATGTATGTTTTTTTTTTTGAAAACCCCATACTCAGTGGTGGCTGGTGCTCCATTTTTGGGGGGCAGGGGGCGGCAAACAACCCTCCACCGTCAGGCCCGCACTTATCCCATCCAGGTCGTAGCTTCCCTGGCATCTCCTCCCAGCTAATCAGGTCTTAAGATCCGCCTCCTGTCCTGATTGGCCAGGAGGAGAAGCCAGAAGACAATAGCAAATATTGATTCACTAATGTCACAAGTACGTGGCACTGCGCCCTGAGCCCAACCTTTTTGAAGCCAAATAGAGCCTCAGGCTCTAATTATGTCCTTCAAAAACAATTTGGATTTAAGGAGATTAGGAGGTGGCGCTCCTGCGCCCCTTATGGACCAGCCGTCACTGCCCAAACTTCTCCTTTAACTCTAAACTGATTAGCACAGTAAAGGCTTTTATGTGTCACCTATGGGGATTTTTAGGTACTGTACTTTTTCACGGTATCATAGATGCATGCAATTTTATGACTTGACATGTTGGGTATCTATTTACTTGACACAACCCCATCTTTTATATTTTACCCAAAAAATATTCAGTATTATATTGTGTGTGTTTGCACTAAAATTCATTTAATTAATTTTTTCCATGAAAATATATGCTTGATAAACAGTTGCGCAAATATTGTGCAAGATCAAAATAAATTGCAACTACTACTGTATCTTTGTATTCTGCAGGGCCTCTGCTTTCAGAAAATATATTATGTTCTGGAGGCTTGTAAGTAAGTTTATAGCCAAAAATACAGATTTTTGCATGTGTGCAAAAAATAAAAAAAAGAGCCAAACTGGTTAATAAAGGACTTGTCAAGTGTTTGGGTGTCTCTATTTCTAAGTTACATTCTTTTGTGCGCATGAATATGGGTACTCTGTACCCCTGACTCATTCACATGAGGGGGGTGGTATCAGGGGGACCCCTTATTGTTATAGGAGGCTTCCAGATTCTGAAAACTCCCCACTCGCACACCCCCACAGCCACCAGGCCAGGGTTGTGGGAAAGAGGATCTTGTCCTCATCAGCATGGGGACAAAGTGCTTTGCCGGGGGAATTCAAGGCGGCAAAGCATGTTTTTAGTGAATTTTCCACTTTTTAGATAAATACTGATATAGACAAAAATTCACCCAAGCTCTACCGCATAAGTGAAGAGTAATGAGCTGAATATCAGTGCTCAGGCTTGTTATGTCCCATGAACATGAAAATAGCCAAAAATGCAGGCAACAAGATTGCTTCTTCTAATAAATCTTTATTGGGCACTAATAGTAGCGCTACATCTGAAATGCTAACGTGTTTCGGCCGGAGTCTTCCTCATGCTATGAGGAAAGTTACGGCCGAAACGCGTTAGCATTTCATATGTAGCACTACTGTTAGTGCCCAATAAAAATTTATTAGAAGAAGCAATCGTGTTGCCAGCATTTTTGGTATTTAGATAACTACTGCATGGGGTTTTTTTTCATCCAAAAACTTGGGCTTCACAGCCGGTCTCCTACTGCGCATGTGCGAGCCACGCTGCGCCTTGTGAATGGCCCCATAGTCTTGTGGGACCTGTGATGTGTCCCAGAAGACCTCTGTGGAAGGAGGGGGGCCAGACTTCTGGCTCGGATCGCTGCGGTGATCTGAACAGGAAGTGGGAGTGGGTACCTGTCAGAACCAGGTACCTGCTCGCCCCCAAAAAGTGCCAAATGTGGCAGCAGGGGGTGAAAACAAGCCAAAATGCCCCTTTTGGGTGGAGTTCTGCTTTGAATTTCTTTGGTGGAAGATTTAATACTACTTTAAAGCCCCATTCTGGGCAAAACACCTCTAACCCATACTGATAGTCGCCCTGAGCTAAAGTCACCTATGTCCCCCATTCAAGTCCTAAATTGTCGCTGTTCCTGGATGGGATGTTCCCACTGTGATCACTGGTCCTCTGCCGGTCTCTTGCCATCTCCTACTGATGTGTGCTGCAAGCCACTTCCCTTATCAATTTTAATTGTTCAGTTTTTGCAACAGTGGGTATCACTTTTCTATCATCCTAATATCTACTCTCCGAGGTTGACATCTTTGCATATACAGTATACTGTATATATTTTGAAATATTACTGGCAACTGTTTTACATACAGGAGGTCAAACAAAATTTTTGCTTTAGAAGATCCATTCATTTTAATATTTTCATAAAACCTGTTCTTGTATACTCTACATACACCTGTTAAAACTTATTCTTTCATTGATTTTTCTTGCATTTTAGGTTTAACATTACTTTAATATTACCAGCTAAAAAGGAGAGAAGTTGTATAATGATGAAAATTTACTAGAGAAAATGATTTTATTCATCATGAATTCAGCCTAAAATATGTAGCAGAAGAATAAATGCTAGCATAGCTCTTATGGACGCGATAGGGGGTAAGACTATAGCTAGGAACAAATTGCCTGTAGTTAAAATTCTGTCTTTAGTACTGGTGCAGCAGCTGGTCTAATAAATATTCTGTATTTTAAAGGCATATTCACAGTGCAGATTTGGTGGGATGTAATGTAAAGGCCTAAGAAAGGCCATAGATGATGTGGTTTTCTGTCTTGCAACCCAAAAAATCGTTTGATTCTCCGATCAACACAGTCAGTGTTGATGGAGGAATCCCTTCTGAAGAGCTGTTGTGTTCTCCCGGCAGAGGGGTGCGGGGAGCTGTCCCAGCTGGGAGAACACAGTGATTATTGATAGTGGCTATAAAGGTTGGCAATTATTGCATGTAAAAATCCGGTATGCTAGTTGTACCCAAGTCGTTCTCCATGGTGAGAGAGTTTTGTCACCCTAGGACAGGAAGTGTATTACTGGTAGGATCACCAGGTGTAAGAGACATGAAAAAATCCTGAATAGAGAAAACAAATGCAGCCACCCCAGCTACAAACTGGTAAGGTGAAATATATACAATTTTTGTTCTTGAGCTTAGGTACACTTCAAGCTATTTCAATTTTGTAACAACACTGGGACATCATTTTGCACATCAGGAAGAGAGAAAAATTATAGTTATAGTGGAACTCCAGCAAAGATTTTATTCTTATATATTTTGGAACTTTATGAAAAAAAACAAACATGGGCAAACATTCAAGTTACTTACCTGCCTGTTCATCTGTGTACAGTGAAGTGCACACATGCAGCTCATTGTGCGAGTTTGGCAGTCCTGGGAAATGACCAGGTTAAAGAGTATAGGTACAATCAGAAATGCCTCTAGGCAATATTTGAATGGAGGACACAGGCTAGAGAAGGTGAGAAGAGACATAGGCCAAATCAATTTCCTGATAAGGCACCATGAGTAGCAGAACAACAGATATATTCCTCTACTCTAGAGGATTCTCCTTAGAGGTATATGGAAAATGCACTCCTTAGGAGACATGGGAAGTTCATCATCTAGTCACTTGGTGACTAGATAAGTGAAAATAAGGGAAATTCTTCCCAATCATGACACAAACAGAACCAAAAATCTAGTAGAGACTTGTAAGGGGGACGATAAGGCAGGTGTTTGTGTCACAGACTTGCAAGAAGAAGGTCAGGAGTAGCTAATGTTTTTTCACCCCCCCCCCATTATATGGATGCTCATCTCCAGGCTTCTGGCAGTCCAGCCCTGCAAAGGGCTCTCACTTGTACACAGAGCACAGACCTACATGGAGTTGGTCAGGGTTGCCTTGTTCCAATGCCTGTCTTGTCAGACTCCACCCACAGCTTTTATTAAAAAGGCGCTGACTCAACCCACTACATCACCAGAGAATCTGCTTCACAGAAAATGGCACTACAATTGCCAAAAGGACTGACACCCAGAAAACCTGGAGAATGTCTATGCATGCACAGGGGATTACCGCATATGACAACATATGCCATGGGTCTCTAGAAGGTCTCAGATGCCATAAACCAGTGGGATGTGTGCACATGGCCTGGAATCCTCCACGCATGTGCAGAAATGCCACAGGTCCCCAACATCTAGAAGAGACCTGGGGCACATCTGTGCAATCGTGAGATATTTAAAGATGGCAATTCAAAGGAGCAGCAGTGGAAGGAGAACATCCCAAGGGTAAAGTTCTTCTTTAGAAGATAATACATAGGTTACCTTCAGTTAGAAGTCTAAAAAACTAGGTGGTTTACTCTTGAAACAATCTTGTATACTTTAAAAATCCTTTATAGTAAAAAAAGGAAGAACTTTCCAAGCAAACATTTATGATATCTTGAAAGCAGTTGGTGATGTATTACTGAATCAGAATTTATTCACAATGTCGGTTCCACTTTAAAAGAAAGTTAAGATAAAAAACAACCTACTTGCCTGGAAATTATTAAGTGAGGTCAATGCGCATTTTCCATCCTGCCAGGCTAATGATAAGTGCGCCAAGACGGTATTATAAAGGATTTCACAGTCCCAGTGACTCTCTTTGCTGGAAAGGTTACGGTGAATGGGTAATCACCCTGCTAAGTTCATACCCGCTCCTATTAACAAAATATAAATCTACTGTCAAGCTAGATGAAAGCACATTCTAGGCTATTGTTTTAGGAGATATACAATTTATTCACAAACTCCCTCTCTCTTCTTCTGGAAACCTCCTGTGAAATTCAAAAGAGAAAAGAAAAAATGCTTTCATGTATTTATAATAGCCACTGCTTGATGATCGAGGCTTAATTTTCTGAGGCTATAGTTATATCTCCAGTGACCCTCTTCTATGTGACCTGGTCACCTGAAGCATGCTGACTCATGTCTTCAATCCGACACCACTGAAACATACTTCTCTAGTTTAGTTAAGGAAAAAAAATCCTCTCTGAGTCAAGTATATACATTTACAGTATTTTAGCAAACTTTTTTGCTGATTGCTAAAGTGATACTAAAGTCTTTTTTTTGGCTAAAAAAAGGAAAAGGTGTTATACTTACCTGCTCTGTGCAATGATATTGCACAGAGTGGTCCCTTACCTTATCTTTGGCAGTCCCCATTGGTGCTCTCCACTCCTTCTTCCTAGGAGTGCCCCCTTACCAGGCTGTGTGCTATGGGGTCATCTATTCGGGCATGCTCCAGATTCAGGCTGTGTGTCCTTAGACACACACGGTGCCAGGTGTTCAGTTATTTACAACTAAACCTATTTAGCCATATTGAACAGTCTAGCACACATTTGTCAAACACAAGCTAACCTGGCCCTCCAGGGCATTTCATGTGGCCCTCACACCTATCCTGCAGCTGTGAAACCCCCTTCTTCTCAGTCCCCTCCTTGTCTCAGAAGTTGGCAGCAGAGAGGAGGACAGAACTCCTCTGCCAGATCCTACGCTTCTCCGTGCAGCCACGGAGAGGCTCATCTTTGCCCCGCCTGTCACAGCACTCGGCAACAGAAAGGAAGACAGAACTCCTCCTACAGATCCTGCGCCTCTCTGTGCAGCTGCAGCATCCCCTTGTTTCCACCTCCCCTGGTCTCAGAATTCAGCAGACTCCAGCAGCTGACTCCAGCCCCCCTCTGGTCCTCCTTCAGACCCTGCAGTTTCTGCTTCTCAGCTCTGCTCCCAGCTTCTTCCACCAGAAGCAGCACAAGGTAAGGGGATGCACTTTGAATGTGAAGGAGTGTGGGAGACTCTTGACTTTGGATGATGTGGGGGCTCTTGACATCTGATGTAAGGGAGAGTGGGGTGCGCTGGACATCTATTCCTACAGATACAACCGTCCCTTTGAGGGCAACCATAATGCATATGCAGCGTGCAATGAAATTTAGTTTTACACCCTTGTGTCAGGAGCGTCTAGTGCTCTTGCCTCATTCCAGCATCCTGGGTTTGGTTGTGGCATTCTCCTTGTCTGCCTGTCCACCTGCAAGGTGATTAATGTGGCCAGTCTTTGGGTGGAGACCAAAACCTGAGTTAAGCCAGCCAAACCTTCAGTGTCATGCTTGTGATATTGCATTAGTTACACGTGCTCAAGCTGCCTGTTTGCCCTGCTCTGCTAGATTGGATTTTCCTGTGTATAACCTTGGATCATATATCGACTATTCTCTGAACTCTGCCTGCCTTTTACCTGGACTGTTATTGAACCACTCTGCCTGTCTGCCATCCGCTAGTACCTGTTTGTTTTGCTCACTTAGCGACTACCCTGGCGTGGTGGCCAGGCACTATAGCATTGTGTATAAGACCTGTGGGCAACTGAGTACTGGTAGGCCTGCTTGCTTTATGGGAAAGGGGGCTGCTATAGGTGAAGAACACAGTAGCCAGCTATAGTGTCTTACCACTTGTGTTAGGGGTAAGCGTGACACCTTGGTCTAGGAGGTCAGTGGTGATCATCTGTCTCCATATAGGGGGCCTCAAGTATGGCCACTGGCCCCGACATCACCAAAGAGCAGCACACAATATTCAGTTAATGTTATGCTACATAAACCTTTTAGAGACTGCTGATGCATGCAACATGAAATGGTCAAAGACTACACTCATGCCATGGTGTCCTGGTTGAAAAAGGTTGCTCTAGACTATTCCTCACATTCTAACATCCAGGATGTCCATTTACCTCTCTCCTTCTCTGAAATCCCCTTTCATGTGCTAACACATGAAATCTTCAGATACACTGTTGAGATTCACAAGTTAAAAGAAATAGGTCATAGGGGAAACCTGGAGGCTGCCATTGTGGACCTCCTGAACATGGTAGAAGCTTGCTTGTAATACTCACTTGTGCTTACTTGTTTCCTTAGCTCTTGGTCATGTCCATAATATTCATCTTATCTCTGGATTGCACCTAGTAGAGGTAAAGGTATCCCTTGATCTTTGTTTTCTATGCTTTGCTTAAAGTATAACTAAATTTTTTTTTAGTTTTGAACAGAGGCAGTGGCGTCTCCAGCTTTCAAATTTAGGGGGGGGGGGGCACATGGGGGGACAGGAACAAAAAGTAGGGGGGCAACTATAAAATGCAATTTTATATATATATATATATATATATATATATATATATATATATATATATATATGTATCCATATCCTGGGGCCCTTTACTACAGTCCCACAAGGGGCCCTTTCACATGTTCTGCAGTGAGCTCCCATCCTACTGTATTGGGGCCCCCCAGGATGGCAGAAAACAAGAGATATATGTCACCAGCATACCAAGAAAATATAAGGGTCCAAAGCAGTGGGAGAACTATCAGGGTTGCAAAGGTTGTCTTGTCACCAGGCCCTGGTGTTCTGCCACTGTGGTGTTCCCCAGCCTCCTCTTGCTGTCCTGCCCCTGCTATTGACAGCGCTGGTCTGGCATCTCTTGGAATTTACAGGCTGGTTCTCCTGTCCTAAGGACGGGAGAAATCAGTCTGTTTTTTCAATAACTGAGAGTCCTGGTGGAGTCCTTCCTGCAACTCGCTCTTCTCCCTGCCAATGAGAATGCAGGGAAAGGAGCAGATCGGGCGGCCGTGGTTGTGTGAGCGCTCGCATTATGCAGTGTCAGCGAGCAGAGGGAGGGGGTAGGAATCGCCCGCAGGAGCTGACTGGGGACGCTCTCCCTCTCAATAGAGACTGTGGGGGTCATTTACTATAACTCCAGGAAGTACTGGGCACTATGGCAAATAATAGAGCCCATTTTAGCCAAATGGAAACAAAACGGCGAATTTGCGCATGAAAATCAGCGATACAAGTGGAGAACAAACGTTTGTAAATTCTAAATTGCCGCTAATTAGCGCTTCCGCGTATATACAAATGCCAATTCTTATCAAGTTGTTATATAGCACTGTACTGTAGCCATGATCCATGTATGTGAAAGAAACATTTTTTATCAGAGATGTGCTCTAGTTCCCGTGCATCTATTGATTTATATTGCAATTAGTATTCCTAGTTTTTTTTTCCTTCTTTTGCTAAGAAATGCAGTTCTGAATGATTATTACATAGTAATGTCTGCTATTCTGTAAAGTTACATGTAAACTGCCCTTTAGCTAGTGTGTGGTGTTTGGAATGTCACATCATAATATAATTGAATACTTACATACCATTGCATGCATTTAAAGAGTTAATACAATAAAAACTTTCACATTAAACTGCATTGGCTACTTGGCAATCACCTATTTTCAGTAAATATATATACACGTATATTTGTGTTGCTTTGGCTAATTGGCTAACTGGCATTATCCTTTTCCCACCAATGCAATCTTTTAGGATTTTTCTGTGGGATTTGAACCCATGAGTCTTTCAATACCTGAATGTTTGAAGGTAGAGGTGCTAACTGCTAGCCTATTGGGCTGAGCACAATTATACATACAAAATACTTTTACTAGTGTTTGATGTGTTATATACTATACAATAAAGTTTATCAAATGTAAACTGCTTGTTAGCTAGTGTGTGGTGTTTGGAGATTCACACCATAATATTAGTGAATACTTACATACCATTGCAAGCATTTGAAGAGTTAATACAATAATATCAACCACATTAAAGTGTATTGGCTACTTGGCATTCACTGTATGCTGCTTTGGCTAATTGGCTAACTGGCTAACTGGCTAACAGTAATTCTCCTTTTCTCCACCAATAGCAATCTTTTAGGATTCTTCTGTGGGATTTGAACCCATGAGTCTTTCAATACCTGAATGTTTGAAGGTAGAGGTGCTAACTGCTAGCCTATTGGGCTGAGCACAATTATATATACAAAATACTTTTACTAGTGTTTGATGGTTTATATACCATACAATAAAGTTTATCAAATGTAAACTGCTTGTTAGCTAGTGTATGGTGTTTTGGAGATTCACACCATAATATTAGTGAAGACTTATTTATTTTTATTTAAGGTACTTCTATAGTGCCGTCAATTTACGCAGTGCTTTACATATACATTATACACTAATATGGGCCCCTACCCTCAAGGAGCTTACAATCTAAGGTCCCTAACTCACATTCATATACTAGGGCCAATTTAGACAGAAGCCAATTAACCTACCAGCATGTCTTTGGAGTGTGGGAGGAAACCGGAGTACCCGGAGGAAACCCACGCAGGCACAGGGAGAACATGCAAACTCCAGGCAGGTAGTCTTGTGGTGTGGTTGGGAATACGAACCAGCGACCCTTTTTACTGCTAGGTAGGGATGAGCAGACCCCCCCCCGTTCGGTTCGCACCAGATCATGTGAACAGGAAAAAAGTTTGTTCGAGCATGCGAACACCGTTAAAGTCTATGGGGGGTCATTTACTATAGCGCCAGGAAGTACTGGGCACTATGGAAAATAATAGCTCCCATTTTAGCCAAATAAAAGTTCAACAGGCGAATGTGCGAATGAAAAACTAGTGCTATTAGTGAGAAACACATGTTAGTAAATTCTAAGCTGGCGCTAATTAGCGCTTCCGCGTATATGCAAATGCCAATTCCTACCAAGTTGTTATATAGTACTGCACTGTAATCATGATCCATGTATGTGAAAGAAACATTTTTATGTGAGATGTGCTCTACCTCGTGTGCATCTATTGATGTATGTTGCAATTAGTATTCCTAGTTTTTGCCTTCTTTTGCTAACTAATGCAGTTATGAATGATTATTACATAGTAATGTCTGCTATTCTGTAAAGTTACATGTATTAAACATTTAGGTTATCTATTTGTTGTATGTTGTTTTTTATTTTTTAATTTAGGTGACTATAAAGCGGTAATTATTTATATTCATTCTTTAATCATACTACACTATTATGCAGGTCTCATACTTAGCACAATAGCTTAGTAGTCTGCTCAGATGTCTCCACAGCACTCATGGTACAAGTTCAAATACCAGCCAACCTACCATCCCCCAGCCGTGTTTATTTTTTCAGTGCACAAGCGAATTAAAATGAACAAACAAAAAAATGTAATCTGCCCATTAGTTAGTGTGTGGTGTTTGGAATTTCACACCATAATAGTATTGAATACTTACATATCATTGCATGCATTTGAAGAGTTAATATAATAGAATCAGACAAATTTAAAGTGCATTGGCTAATTGGCATTCACCTATTTTCAGCATATGCTGCTTTGGCTAATTGGCTAATAGTCATTTGCTTTTTTTTCACCAATTCAATCTTTTAGTATTTCTCTGTGGGATTTGAACCCATGAGTTCTTCAAGGTAGAAGTAAAGACCGCTAGCCTATTGGGTGTAGCACAGTCATACATAGAAAATACATAGAAAATACATAGAAAATACATTCACTAGTATTTGATGTTTCTTCTCCCCGAGCTGTCTCTCCTGCTGCCACCATCTTCTCCCGCTGATGTGTTCTTCAGCGCAGCCAGTTACCCACTAATAAAAAAAAAGCCGCTCTTCTTGTGGCGGTCTTCTGTGGCCATCCGATAATGTCACCCGGAGAGTCCGCTCCATGGCTATGTAAGAGACACTACACAGCGGGTGACAACACAGCGGAGGAAGGCCACCATGGAAGAAGAGCAGCTTTTTTTTATTAGCGGGTAACCAGCGGTGCGGAAGAACACAGCAGATGGCGGCGGCAGGAGAGATGGCTCTGGGAGAATACAGCTCGGGGAGAAGATGGAGGAAGGAGAGACAGCGTCTGGAGAAGATGGCTCAGGGAAGAAGACAGCTCGGAGCTATTCTACAATAAAGGACTTGTCAAAAACCGGCTATTAATTTTTTTACATTTCACTGCTTTTTTTGGTGAATGGGTAGGGGTAAAATGTACCCCATACCTATTCACATAGGTGACAGGATCTGGGAGCCCCCTTGTTAAAGGGAGCTTCCAGATTCTGATAAACCCCCTGCCTGCAGACCGACAACCACCGACCAGTGTTGTCGGGAAGAGGCCCTTGTCCCCATCAACATGGGGAAAAGGTGCTTTGGGGCATGTGGCCTGGTAAGGTTCAGAAGGGGTGGGTGCTCACTCATCCCCCCCTATCCTGACCTCCAGGCTGCATGCTCAGGTAAGGGTCTGGTATGGATTTTTGGGGCCCCACATCAAATTTATTTTACATTTTGGTGTGGGGTTCCCCTTAAAGTCCATACCGAAGGGCCTGGTATGTACTGGGGGGACCCTACGACATTTTTTTCCTTGAATTTTGGAATTCCATACCATATTATTGAATAAGTACATACCATTGCATGCATTTGAAGAGTTAAAATATGGAATAAAGCAAGCTGATGTGCTTTGCCTAATTATGCTTCTGAGTACAATGCACACTTCTGGGAGGTGATGCTGTCAGTGGGATTTGAATTCATGGCTTGAACTTTTGGGGGCAGCAGGGTATACCGCTATGCTACAGCGCTAAGCACTTACCTACAGAGAAAATACATTTACTAATGTTTGATTCAATACAATAATGTTTTGCATTTCAGGCATTAATATTATAGTAACAACCATGCTCGTGCCAATGTGGCATTGGCTAATAGGCATTTGCCTCTTTTCAGCATATGCTGCTGAGTATGTGTGGATTGTATGTATAATACAATCCACACATACATACATTGGTGACCATGTTCTGCTGGAAGCTGCATTTCGGTGTACACGATTAAACGAGATCAAAAATAGTAGGTCAACAGATGCTTCCAAACGATGTTTGCATGATCAGACAGGAACAATACACACACAACATTGACAGCATGGCCACATAAACCCACTTTTAATTGAAAAAATGCGCAAGAATTTCATCAAATCTCCCAATATCATTCCTTCTCCATCACAACAAAAAACCTGACCTTCTCAGGCCAAACGAACCCCCTACTGCAGGCCTTTATATAAGAGAGGTTGTATTGTTAGCACACTGACACGCCCAATAGAAGTACACGCCCACCAGTATTTTTCAATCTATCTCTTCATGTATATCTAAAGTGATTGCACCTGATGAGCAGGAACACATAATAGTATTCACAACTGTGTTAGCCTTGGCTATGTGCATCAAATCTCCAACTACAGGCCAAAGATCAAAGTCCATTTGCATCCACATAAACAAAGCAACAGTTCTCTAAGCATATGTACCTGTGCAGTGTAAACCCTAAAATTTGAAATGTCCAAGTCCCTGGGCATGATTAGTGCTAATAAACATTAACATCAGTCCCTGGCTGCAATGAGCTTCCAATATAAAGTCCAAAATTAACTTTCTTACATTAGAACCTATTTCAACAGGAGACAAATAAGGTGCCAGCATGTCTTTGGATTGTAGTGAGAAACCCACACAGGGAGAATATATAAACTTCAACACAAGCATTAGCATGTTGGGGAATTGAACCACCATCCCAGGTGCTGCTAGACAGAACTGCTATCCACTTAGCCACCAGGCAGCCCCATGCATGTTCTCTGCATCTCTGTGGTGTGAACCAGCCCTAAGGCTCCATTCACACTAGCGCGTTTTTTGATGCATTTTGCATTTTGCAGAAATGCATGGGAATTTTTTAACATGGGTTCCTATGGAACATGTTCACATCAATGCCTTTTTGTATCTCTGCATTTTTGGAAAGGGTCAGGGACTTTTTTTCATGCAAAATGCAGCGTTTTGCATGTAATACAATTCAATGGACAAGCATCAAAAACGCATGTGCACCGTTTTTGCAGCGTTTTTGATGCGTTTTTGCCGTTTTTTTTTTTTTATTATTTTTTTTTAGACTGTAAAAAAAAAAAAAAAAACGCAAAAAACGCAAATCGCGGCAAAAACGCCGCAAAAACGCTGCTCAAAAACGCTGCTCAAAAACGTGGCAAGCATGAAAAAAAAACCTCCAAAAACGCCCAAAAGCAACATGCATAGGTGTGAATCGAGCCTAAGTCCATAGCCATGCTCAGTGTCACAAGCAATATACAGTATATTGGCATAAGTATTGGGACGCCTGCCTTTAAACACACATGAACTGTAATGGCATCCCAGTATTAGTATTGGGTTCAAAACTCATTTGGCCCACCCTTTGCAGCTATAACAGCTTCAACTCTTCTTGTCCACAAGGTTTAGGGGTGTGTCTATGGGAATGTTTGACCATTCTTCCAAGTGCATTTGTGAGGTCAGGCACTGATGTTGGACAAGAAGGCCTGACCTACAGTCTCCTCTCTAATTTATCCCCAAGGTGTTCTGTTGTGTTGAGGTCAGGACTCTGTGCAGGCCAGTCAAGTTCCTCCACCCCAAAATCACTCATCCATGTCTTTATGGACCTTGCTTTGTGCACTGGTCCAAATGATTTGGTGGAGGGGGATTATGGTGCGGGGTTGTTTTTCAGGGGTTGGGCTTGGCCTCTTAGTTTCAGATAAGGGAACTCTTAAGGCGTCAGCATACCAAGACATTTTGGACAATTTCATGCTCCCAACTTTGTGGGGACAGTTTGGGGAAAGCCCCTTCCTGTTCCAACATGACTGCACACCAGTACACAAAGCAAGGTCCATAAAGACATGGATGAGCAAGTTTGGGGTGGAGAAACTTGACTGGCCTGCACAGAGTCCTGGCCTCAACCCGATAGAACACCCTTTGGCTGAATTAGAGTAGAGACTGCAAGCCAGGCCTTCTCATCCAACATCAGTGCCTGGCCTCACAAATGCACTTCTGGAAGAATGATCAAAAATTCCCATAGGCACACTCCTAAACCTTGTGGACAGCCTTCCCAGAAGCTGTTCTGGCTGCAAAGGGTGGGCCAAATCAAATTTTAACCCCACAGACTAAGACTGGGCTGCCATTAAAGTTCATGTGTGTGTAAAGGCAGGTGTCCCAATACTTTTGGCTATATAGTGTATCTGGAAAAGACTTACAATGGTGGTGGAACCCTCCTACACATAAATACTACAATTAGACATAATTATAGGACCTGTGAGATGAGACAACTTCTCTACATGAAGTAACATGGTTGGGATTTGAACCCAGACCCTCAGAGATACTAAGCAGAAGTTCTAACCTCTAAGCCACAGAGCTGCCACGTGTGAGACCCTCCTACACATAACTACACATAAATACACATAAAAACACATAAATACTACATTTCTATGGACATACAAGTGATGGAATTACATTACTCAAGAGTTATTCTTCTTGATTTATTCTGTGATATTTGGTGTTTTTTTTGTGGGTGAGAGTAGAATATTACCCTCAAATTTTTGGGAATTACATTTTGATTTCTGATGTTGGTACACATATCACATTTTTGGGGCTCAAATTATGAATATTTGGAAATAATACAAAGCACAAAAAATGTGATTCATTTTAAATTTGTATCAGCAATGGTATTGTTTGTGGATTGTAAAGACACCTGTGTGAGTTTGGGGTAAAGATGGTTGTGAGATGAAGAAAAACAAGTGAAAGTGACAGAGAAAAATATATTTTACCAAAACATCAAAACATTCCACATTCTAGCATTCTTAAAATCAAAATATTTTAAGTAGAAGCAACAATGTTGCAAAGGAAAATTTATTTCACATAAAGATACATTTCATCTCAACATTAAAAGGTTATTTTGTGAAAGTTAGAATTGTTCCATTAGAATCAGTGACTGAAACTTCATTTGGACTAAATTAGAGCAGATTTTAACTCCCAAAAAATGCTCTCTAATTAGCTCTCATTTTGGTATTTACTATACCTCCAGGTAAAAAAGACACTTGAGTTAAAATGAGAGTTATTTTCAGGTCTGAGCATGCTCAGTTGTGTTGGCCAAAACGGGGAATTTTTCACTTTTCAGACTTTTAAAGATATTTCAGTGTAGAAATCACCTTTTCACACAGTTTAAAAGCAGATAATCTTTAAATAATATACCGCATATTTCAGTACAATTTAGGCAATTATATCATGCTCTAAACATTATTTCCATGTGCAATTCTCTAGGTTTTAGCAGAGTAAGGGTTTGGGCTCTATTTAGTTTCAGGGAGCTATAGTAAATTCGATTTTGGGAGTATATTCTCACCAGCGCTACAGTGAATACCGTTTACCATTCGCGCTAAATTGCCGCTAATTAGCGCCATAGCGCTATAGTAAATGACCCCCTGTGTTACTCCAGCAGCGGCCCGAGTAAGATGCGGCGCATCCACTATGAATGCAAACAAAAAGACATTGCCTTTTTGTAAAAAAAAAAAGAAAAAAAATAATAATTTTTTTTAATTGGGGGGGCACATGGTGGGGCACAGCATAATGTTGGGGGGTCAAGGCCCCCTCTGGCCCCCCCTAGGGATGCCATTGAATAGAGGGGAGAAGGATTAGAACACTTGTCATATTTTATTGCTGTCTGTGCCCCCCCGTTAGAGAGATTGACCCTCTCTTTTTATCCTGTTTACCATTATCATTGACAGTGAAAGTAAAAAAAAATCTCACATTTTAAGTTGTCCCCAGAAAAGTAATAGGAGGGAAATCTTTCAATGTGGACACTAGCTCCTGTGAACTGGAGGATTCCAAGCAATTCCCTTAATTTGCAGGCATTTCCGCTCACTTCCTGTTTGGCTATGGGACAGGAAGTAAATGAAATCTCCACAATGGGACACAGCTGGCAAAAAAAGTCTCACAGGGGTTATAACCCTCCCTTAAGCCCGGTACAAAGGTGCCGAATGCCAAGCGACGTTCGGCCCGTGTGTGTATGGCAGCTGGTCAAACAGCCAGCTTCTGTCGGACGAGCATACTGGAAGACCAGTTGCTGATCAGTGCTCTCGGCCAGTGGCAGAGTGTTCTAGCGGGGGGCCCGTCCCCCTATCAGAACAGCTCAGTGGGGGAAATAACTGTCCTAAATTTGGATCGTTAGTACAGTGGCTATGAACAGAGCTGACAGCTTTTTTTCGTTCAACGGGGGTGGAACGGAAAAAAAAACTCATAGTGTGTACCAGGCTTTACTCCATCCAAAATAAAAATAAAAAGTTTTGCCTATAGTTTAACAGTTGTAAAGATGTACAGTGAAACCTCAGATTGCGAGTACCACGGTATACGAACGTTTTGCAATACAAGCAATTTTCCTTTTTTAATCCTGACTCGGTTTGCGATCGTTGTCTCGCAAGACAAGCAGGATTCAAGCTGCTGGGGTGTGCAGTACCGCATTTGGCCAGAGGTGCGGGGGTGCCGGTGAAGCTCTGAGATGCTTGGAGACACTCAGAAACACTCCATTCTGAGTGTCTCCGAGTGTCTCCGAGCGTCTCCTAGCGCCCCCGCACCTCTGGCCAAATGTGGTACTGCATACACCAGCAGTGACTGTGGAACCAATTATCTGAGTTTCCATTGATTACTATAGGGAAACTCGCTTTGATATACAAGTGCTTTGGATTACAAGCATTCTTCTGGAACGGATTATGCTCGTAATCCAAGGTACTACTGTACTTCTGATGTGTTTTGTTAACTGTACTATACTTCCTTGTTATGTTGTATACACATCCATTATAATAATAGTAACACTCTTGGCTTTTATTATCTCTTATACACAGCCTCCTGGTTTTTAACTAATCCACCAGTCACCCTTTCAACTTTTCTGCCCCATGGCTATGATTTCTCAAACTCAAGCCTTCTAGCTGGCTCATAGCAAATTATCACTGTTTGAGCATATTTTTGACTTTTCGGTCAACTGTACTTTGCTTTTGGTAATTGTAATTAATTTGTTGCTATTGTTTCTTTGCAGTTGACATTTGTACTATACACACACAGATGAAACAATTGAGCATTAAATATACTTATTTACAAGACTGTTCTGTCCTTTCTTATTTTGGACAAAAATGATTCAAGTACTGAAATATTTAACTGTCAGCTGTAAGTGATTTTATGTTGATAATATTTTTTTGAATATGTTGTTACTAATTGCTAGGGTGATTGGGATTATGTATTTCCTGTTTCTTCATTAGCATGTGAAATTGCATTTCATTATTTCAAAAGCTCAATAAAGGGCAGAGATATCTAAAACTGCCACTTTTGCGTATCTCGTATCTGTCAGATTACAGTGGGACTGAGCCTGTGAAGTGAAACACACCGCAACTCTATTGTGACCTTTCTACACGTTGAACTAAGAGTGGAACTTAAAGTGGGATTCCGACCCTGAAAAAAAAAAATGAAAAGTCAGCAGCTACTAACACTGTAGCTGCTGACTTTAAATAAGTACTTACCTGTCCTGGGTTCCCGTGATGTCGGCTGCCCGAGGCCGACCCGTCCCTCGGCGCTCGAGTCCCGGCACCGCCATCCTAAGTAAGGGAAACAGGCAGTGAAGCCGCAGTTTCCTACTGCGCACGCGCAAGCGGCGCGACGCTCTGTGCATGGCCCCATGGTGTTCTGAGAACACACACAGTTCCCAGAAGACAATGGGGCCGCTCACCGAGGAGCAGAACATGCCTAGGACATGAATAGGAAGAGGCAGATTAGAAAGACTGCCTAGCAACAAGGGTTTAGGTAAGTTTAAAAATTGTTTTTTTTCAAATGTTTTTTTAAATTTTTTTAGGATTTTTGGTGAATTTTTTTTTTCAGGGAGGCCCTCCACTTTAATTTGTTGCCTTGCAACTAAGTAACTGTTTGCCACAATACTCTAGGTCAGTGGTCTCCAAACAGCGGCCCAGGGGCAACCCTTTGCTTGCCTTTACCGGGCCCTTGGGGCACTACTCCTCCCACTGACTTTAACAATGGGACATAATTCCTGCCACTGACACCAACAGTGGGGCACTATTCTTGCCATTGACACCAACAGTGGGGCACTATTCCTCCCACTGACACCAACAGTGGGGCACTATTCCTCCCACTGACACCAACAGTGGGGCACTATTCCTCCCACTGACACCAACGATGTGGGACAATTATGTCCACTGGCACCAACGATGGGGCACTATTTCTCCCACTGACACCAATGATGGGGGACTATTCCTCCCACTGACACCAACGATGGGGCACTATTCCTCCTACTGACATCAATGATGGAGGCTATTCCTCCCACTGACACCAACAGTGGGGCACTATTCCTCCCACTGACACCAACGATGTGGGACAATTATGTCCACTGGCACCAACGATGGGGCACTATTTCTCCCACTGACACCAATGATGGGGGACTATTCCTCCCACTGACACCAACGATGGGGCACTATTCCTCCTACTGACATCAATGATGGAGGCTATTCCTCCCACTGACACCAACAAAGAAGGACTATTTTGCCCACTGAAACCAACGTTGGAATACTAGAATAATGGGCCATTGTTACAGATGCCAAGACATTTTCTACTACCGCTGGCCACAATCCGGCCCCTTTAAAGTCTGATGAATAGTAAACTTGCCCATTGTTTAGAAAGTTTGGAGACCCCTGCTCTAGGTGTACCAACACAATGGGCTAACTCTCTCTTTCAGAAAAGTAAAATGATGGGCTTACGTGGCATGCACATTTGTCTCCATGGGTACCATGCCTTAAACACACACAACAAAGAAGGAAACCCACCTCCAAACCTCCTAAACTAAAGAGAAAAGGAGGGAAGGGGTAATAATGGAACTTTTATTGTACCACATGGAGACAACAAAATCACAGCCATTTAAAAGGTCTCAACATGCAACTTTATTATATCTCTTATATAAAATAAGACCTTAGAAGCAATTAGAGTAACACCATCAATATAGAACAATATTGTTGAATATAATATACATGACTTTACATATTTGAGATGACCACAATTTCATAGAATACATGAAGTCAAGTATGGTGCTAAAGATCACCGCATATTGCGACTGCACTTCTTCAAGATCTATGCCACCAAATCTAAACAAATGATGGTGCACTAGAGGCCTAAGGCAAATGACCACATGGAGTACTAAAAAGCAAGGAGTGAAAAGGTTCATATTACACTGCCATTAAGAAAAAGTGAGAGGAGGAAGGACACAAAAGTACAACCCAAAAGAACAGTGATAGCATCTAGATCAGCAGGACACTGATATAGTCCAAAAGAGATCTCCACTTCCTGTAATCCATGTGTCCTTAGCTCAGGCATGCAGGCAGGAGGGTGTAATTAGCTAAGAAAACCCCTCCTCCCTTCCTGAAGACTCCTGGAATGTATAACATTTGCCTAGGCCTGGAAACCAGGAACTAGCTAATGAAATACAAAGAAAAAACGTTTAAAACAAGTAAATATGATATACTTTCCTATCTATTTAATGCTGTTATCAGCATAAGGATTAATAAATAATAAAAAAATAAAAAAATTGTCAATGTTGATTGAGAGAATGAAGTTCAACTTTAAGCAACACAGTCTCTTACAAATACAGAGAGTAGAGGACAGCAAATCCCTACATAGTAATTATTTCCAGGGATTACCAGAGACCTGAAAACTATTTAAAGTGTTCTTCCATGTTAAAAAGATTGAGAAACACTGGCCTTGGCTAATTTGCACTACCACAGACACCCTTTTTGGACAAAGCTTGGGCAAAGCTAACCCAAGGAGTGATGTAACTTCCTTAAAGACCATAAAGTGCATCCCTGCTTCCTGCCCCATATCTCATGTCTGTACACACATTAATGTACTCTTGTTTGGCATCCACAACTGATTTATTTTCTTACCATTGATAAGAAGAGTGAGTTTGTGCCCATCTTTGATACAAGCTGTAAACAACAAACCACACGCTGCTCCTTCAAGAAGACAAAGCCTGGCTGGCACAAAGGCGATCACATCAGGCACAGCAGGGTGTAAATTTTATATTACAGTCTAACAAAGGGAGGCAAAACAGGAACAAACACTAAGCACTTATTAGTAACTAGTATTTATTAACATGTACTGTAATTAAAGGACAACAGTGTTTTTACCCGTAAAATCAACTGTAAAATTGGTCAATCTGGAGAATTCTTTGGCACGGAACGCCATATACAGGAGTAGATTTGTAAGCCATTATAAATCGTAAGCCATTTATTCCTGAAAACCTCCTCTCCTTGGGAGCACCACAGAGTTGTGACCACTTTCCCTTGTATACTAAGTCCACAGCATTCAGCTTTCATTACAAAGTAGAATCAAGATGCCCTTATTAGCATGCCAGACTCTCTGCCAGCTTGGCACACCCCCAATTGCCCACTGGTTCCCAAGCAAGTAGTCCCATTAGAGAACTCTAGCCTGGCCTACAAGGCCTTTTGCACCCCACCCAAGACCCAGAGAAGGAAGTCAGAGGAGTCAAGGTGACTACAGCTGTTCCTACTGAGGGCTTTACTGCTGTGTCTGAGACTTCAGCCCTACATAGGGTCCTTTAGGTTAGAAGCTGATTGCATCCTAGCAGCTTCAGGGTGTTTGGCTCCCATACCCTATCTGAGAAAAGGTCTTTCCACATTGGCATTTATATGGGGACTAGCACCACCCATTACATCACAAGAGGAAGGTTTTCTGTAAAAGGGCCCTAACACTCCATTACCACTTTCCTTTTACTACACTATATTGGGAACAGAGCCAACTAGTGGCAAGCAAGGTAAATGCAACTGCTAACATGTTGGCTTCAGTACTTTCAGAGCTGATGACCATACCTGGAAACGTTTGAAAATCATAATTCCAGTAAACTCCCAAATATGCTGATGACCAGGAGCAAGAAGAAAAATGAATTCAGTTGTGAGCCATTGCCCTCTCACTGTTCAGACTTTGTGATGGAAATTCCTTGTCCAAAGAGCAGGCTGGAAGCAGAAGGATTGCTTAAAGCGGAGCTCCACCTAAAAGGGAAAGCTCCGCTTATCTGCTTCCACCCCCCCTCCGTTGCCACATTTGGAATCTTTCAGGGGGGGGGGATGGGTAACTGGTTTTGACAGGTACCTGTCCCCACTTCCGGGAGACCTGGCTGTGGTGAGGTCCCCCGGAAGTTCGGCCCTCCTCCTCCATCCCCCTTCTACGCGCATGCGCTGTAGCGAACCAGCAGTGAAGTCGCAGGGTAATGGCGGCGGCAGCACCCGAGAGCCGATGGAAACATCGGCTGGGGCGCCGACATCGCTGGATTCCAGGACAGGTAAGTGTCCTCATATTAAAAGTCAGCAGCTACAGTATTTGTAGCAGCTGGCATTTCATTTTTTCGTGAGGGGGGGGCAACACCTCTATAAGTGGAGCACCAGTCACTTTCTTAGGGTCCATGCACACTGGCTTAAAAAAACACCAGTGCTTTTGGCAAGAAAAAAACACAGATTTTGAGCATTATTGTACTAGCGTTTAGGAGCATTCTGCTAGAAAACTGCTCTCAAAAACGCAAAACAGAACTTTTTTTTCTGCCTCTAAACGCTGAGCTTAAAATTTGCCTCTGAACGACCTAATGTGTATGGACACATAGGAGTGAATTTACTAAAGGCAAATAGACTGCAGAAGCTCTGCTGACTTCCATCCAATCATGTGCAAGCAAAAATGTTTACCTCTTTTGTTTTCCTTGACCGTGATTGGGTATTCTTTGCAAAGTGAAGCTTTGTCTCATTTACTAAGCTCTGGAGCAACTGCACTTGCAGAGTGCAAGTGCACTTTGCAAAATGCACAGTCTATTTGCCTTTAGTAAATAAACCCCATAGGCAGCGTTTTTTTAAGCCAGTGTGAATGGACCCTTATAGAGGATTTGCTACACTAGAGTTTTGCACATTGTTGTGCAGAGTATTGATATACTGTGCTGGAAGCTTCTTGTTGCAGAGAATACAGCTTTACTTTCATGGAGAAATACATTACATGCCTTTTATCATAGAACAGGAAGAGAACACAAACAAGTGAATTAAACATAGATAGACAATAAATCCTGTTATATAACAGAATACATACTATAACACTATAATACTACAGCGCCACCTGCTGCATAGATAAGTATGATGCATATATATATATATATATATATATATATATATATATATATATATACATACAGTATATAGTTCACAGTACTTTACATTACATGCTGTTGCTCTTCCAACACCCCTTCTCAACTGAACGTGCTTTGTCAAATTATATTAAGCTTCTTGTAAATAACTATGACGTTCCTTCAACAAAGGTTTGGTGAGTGCATCGGGAGTCATCTCCTCTGACAGGCAGTATTGAATGTCAATAACACCTTGTTCTTGATTGTCCCTTAGTAGGAGATACTTGACATCGATGCGTTTGGTCCTAGGATTGACCCTTTCTGATTGCGTAAGCTTTATACATCCCTGGTTGTCTTAAAAAATGGCAGTTGGCTTTGACATGTCTATCCCAATGTCCACAAAAAGTTTACAAATCCATATCGCTTCTTGACATGCGTGTGCTGCTACAATGTACTCTGCTTTCTTTGTTGTGCTTTGTGCCTTTGTACATCTTAACCACTTCCAGCCCAAGGACGTCATATGACGTCTTTGACTTTCAATGGGAATATCTGAATGATGCCTGCAGCTACAGGCATCATTCAGATATCATAATTTTCAGCCGGTGATTCTGTGCACCATAAGAATGATCATAGCGTCAGTTTTGCCACTTAATTGTTATTACAGGCGACGGGAGGGGACAACCTCCCTCCCACCGCCATTCAGTGCTTCTCCGGGCTCTCCTGTGCCATCGGGGACCTGGAGAAAGAATCGTCCGCCGCCGGATGATGGCCATAGAGATTTCGGATGACCAGATGGTCATCAGTCATCTCTATGACCGTCAGAGGCCCGAGGCGCAACGTTATGACGTCACGTCCGGACCGTGGTTGCAAACAAAGCCGCGATCGCTGCTGGTAAGAATGAGATCGTGGATTTTTTTGTCAATCTCATGCTTTCCAGCCTAGAGGAGAGATGTGGGGTCTTATTGACCCCGCATCTCTCCATAAAGAGGACCTGTCACAAACCATTCCTATTACAAGCGATGTTTACATTCCCTGTAATAGGAATAAAAGTGATCAAAAAAAAAAGTTAAAAAATTTTTTTTAAATTAAAACGCCCCTGTCCTCGGTAGCTTGTGCTCAGAAGAGAACGCACACGTAAGTCCCGCCCACATATGTATGTAAACGTTGTTGTAACTCTAAACTGGTAACCTGTAAAAAAATATAAAACACTATAATACTACAGTGCCACCTGCTGCATAGAGAAGTATAATGTGTGTGTATATATATATATATATCACAGTACTTTACATTACATGCTGTTGCTCTTCCAACATACATAACTACTTTGAAAGATTTGAAATATGGACTACTGCACTTTAGTATTTGTGGGATTTGCACTCTTATGCCCTGTACACACGGTCGGATTTTCCGACAGAAAAAGTGCGATCGGATTGTGTTGTTGGAAATTCCGATCGTGTGTGGGCTTCATTGGACTTTTTCCGTCAGAATTTCCAACACACAAAGTTTGAGAGCAGGATATAAAATTTTCCGACAACAAAATCCGATCGTTTAAATTCCGATCGTGTGTACACAAATCCGACGCACAAAGTGCCACGCATGCTCAGAATAAATTAAGAGATGAAAGCTATTGGCTACTGCCCCGTTTATAGTCCCGACGTACGTGTTTTACGTCACCGTGTTCAGAACCATCGGGTATTCTGACAACTTTGTGTGACCGTGTGTATGCAAGACAAGTTTGAGCCAACATCCGTCGGAAAAAATCCATGGATTTTGTTGTCGGAATGTCCGATCAATGTCCGATCGTGTGTATTTTGTGGATTTATCGTGTGGATTTTTTGTTTTTAAAATTTTTGCCAATGCCACACATATAGTGATATTGACATTATAGTATATTCTTACTATATTCACTGGTCAGAAGGTGAAGACAAGGGATGAGCCGAACACACCCCCCCCCCGGTTCGCAGCAGAACATACGAACAGGCAACAAATTTGTGTGAACACGCGAACACCGTTAAAGTCTCTGGGACACGAACATGAAAAATCAAAAGTGCTAATTTTAAAGGTTAATATGCAAGTTATTGTCATAAAAAGTTTTTGGGGACCCGGGTCCTGCCCCAGGGGACATGGATCAATGCAAAAAAAAGTTTTTAAAACTGACGTTTTTTTCAGGAGCAGTGATTTTAATAATGCTTAAAGTGAAAATGAAAAAAATGTCTTATGTTCAACTTGAACATCAGGCTCATCCCTAGTGAAAATATCTTAGCTTTTTTTCTATGTATATAGGGGATTTGAGTTTCTGGATGAATTTGCACATTTTTTTGATTGATTATTGAACACTGTACTGCATTTTGGAACTATGCTTATATGGGAAAAGCAGCTCTTTTTGTTTAGAAAAATCATACCTGGATGCAGATTAAAATGGAAAAGCCATATTAACATTATGTGAAGCATTTCTTTATTTATTTCAGGTACTTATATAGCGCCGTCAATTTACGCAGCACTTTACATATACATTGTACATTCACATCAGTCTCTACCCAGTATATATTGTATCTTTTTTAAGTGAAAGTTCAGTTTCCAGGTGACAATGTTTTCAATGTATAATTGAAATAACATTTAGGTAGAGCGACCCTTTAAATCCATCACTATAAGAAAATCTTCAGAACAGCTGTACATCTGGTTGCAGTCACTTACTGTCTTTTAAGAAAAACTAGAACACTAATGTCAAGCTTTTTTAAACAACAAAGAGTGTTATTTCCGCACTCTCTTCAGTGAGGTTTCATGTTGTTCAGACTCGCAGGCTCTTCCATCTTGTAATATCTCTGGCTCAGCACATGTTCGCACAGTTTGGGACAATACTCAGCAGGAATGTTAAACACACATTGTCCAAGCAAGATTATGCTAAACACTCACCCTTAGGAACCAGCGATTTTAACAAAAAGCCAAATACGCTCGGCTGTCTAGTGCAGGGAGAAAAAAAAAAATCAATATCTCCATTTCGAGTGATCAGGCTGCAGATGTTGGCGTGCCAAATGATGATTAACACAAGCAAGCTGTTTGAAGTATTATTGTATGCAAATACTTCTTTAGGTAATTAGCCATTGATTCCATTTCATGTTACATAAAGTAGTAGGAATGATTTATGAGCAAGCGTGGGGACACATCCCTGCTGTGCAGAAATCTGCCTACAAAATATTTGTGCTTACAATTAAATAATATGTTGCCGCGGGAAAAACATCTTCATTTTCATAGATAATTATTCTGCCCTTTCTTTATTTACCAAAAGCATATGGAAGATTTTCTGAAAGCAATGGGGCATTTGATCTCTGGCTCCTTGAGCCATGTACACGATAGGAAGAGCTTTATTGTTTAAAGTGGCCCTGTCACCTACAGGTCAAAGAAAATAAAAAACGTAATTCAGCTTTCTCATAGGCTTGACATTATAAAAGCCTAGTACACGCGGGCCGAGAATCGGGTGACATTGATCGATTCAATAAAAAACAGCTGTGTATAGCAGCAGGTCCGACAGAAGCCGGCTTAATGGCCTTGCTTCTGTCTGATGCGCATTCTAGACAAGTAGCAGCCGACCGGTTCCCGATTAGCGATCCCAGTCAATGGCCGACAGCGCTGACCGGAGTGTTCTGGCGGGGGACAATAGCTCAGCAGGGGAGATCACTGTACTAACATCGGATTGTTAGAACAGCGGCTCGATCTGAGCTATCAGTTTTTTTTTTGTTCAACCCGCTGGGTTGAACAAATACAAACCATTATGCCCCGTACACACGGTCGGATTTTCCGACGGAAAATGTGTGATAGGACCTTGTTGTCGTAAATTCCGACCGTGTGTAGGCTCCATCACACATTTTCCATTGGATTTTCCGACACTCAAAGTTTGAGAGCAGGATATAAAATTTTCCGACAACAAAATCCGTTGTCGGAAATTCCGATCGCGTGTACACAAATCCGACGGACAAAGTGCCACGCATGCTCAGAATAAATAAAGAGATGAAAGCTATTGGCCACTGCCCCGTTTATAGTCCCGACGTACGTGTTTTACGTCACCGCGTTTAGAACGATCGGATTTTCCGACAACTTTGTGTGACCGTGTGTATGCAAGAAAAATTTGAGCCAACATCCGTCGGAAAAAATCCTAGGATTTTGTTGTCGGAATGTCCGAACAAAGTCCGACCGTGTGTACAGGGCATTAGTGTGTACTAGGGTTAAGGCTGGAAAGGGAAATAACAAATCAATATATTGAGTAGAGGTGAGCTTGGGTTCAGTCCAAACCTCATAGTTAGCTGCAATTACTGGGCCAATGAGCTGCAGGTGGGAGATTCCCCACCCCATAGCTGCAAATATACACACATTTCTTTGACCTAATGATATTGATCTGATGTGGCCATGTATCCATATTAGATCAATGGTGTCACAAGCATCCCCGCCCCTTCATGCACATCATCTGTGGGGTGGGGAATCTTCCTCCTGCAACTCTTTGGTCTAGCAATGACAGCAACTTTCTGGTTTCAGACCCCAACCCAAGCCCAAAACCAAGCTCATCACAATTTATGTGTAACATTTAAGGGGATGTACAGTTTATGTTTAGGAGCATCAAATACATTTTTTAGAGATTTTTTTTTTTCAGATTTCTTTTTAGTCCCGTAAATGCTGCATACTATCACGTACCCTTCTGCATCTCGCTAGTACTGAGTTTGAATTAGGTACCTAAAATGGTATTGTAGTGACAGACTTGGCTGCCATTTTTTTCTCTTCTCTGACAATGATAGATGAGATTCAGCTGTGGTACCCAAAGGGTAAAATCAACTTTATTGTTCAGCACAAGCACAGAAGCTCCAACCAGTATTCTTCCTCTAATATTATTTGCACCCTACTGAGGTTTGATCATAGAGCACTATGATTAGACTTCAGTAGGAGGCGAACCCGTCAGAGAGAGGATCCCGGGTGAAGTGTCTGGAAGAATAAAATCGTTTTTAAACTTTGGAAGTGGTGTGCAGCCCCAGAGCGTTGCTGAATTGTGTGTGGGAGGAACAGACCCGGAGGGAGGGAGCACCTGCAAGGATTGCAGAGGTCTTAGGAGCAGCTTCTTCTTTTGTGGATGACAGATGAGAGTTTACTTTACTGTCTCCTTTGGGTCTGTCCACTGGCGGTAATATCTGCATTCAGGGTCTTCTTTCCTCCCATAGTTTGGCCACTTCTTATGTAACTTCTGTGGCAGAAGGTATGTAGTTCCTGGCTCCTTTTTACAGATGCATTCACAGCAAAAGCACTGTCTTCTCTTTAGCAGCTTAGCTTACCCTACTCCCCCGCCCCAGAGCACCTGCTCTATTTTTACTTTAAGTAGTGTAAGGCAGCTGAATCACTGCTGAGAGCAGTGGTCTCCAAACTGAGGCCCGGGGCCAGATGCGGCCCTTTGCTTGCTGTTATCTGGCCCTTGGGGCATTATTCCCCCCACTATCAGCAACAGTAGTTCCTCCCACTGACACCACGATGGGACACTATTCCTCCCACTGACACCAACGATGGGACACTATTCCTCCCACTGACACAATGAGGCATTACATCTCCTACTAACACCACTGATGGGGCTCTATTGCTCCCACTGATGCCAATGCTAGGGCACTATTCCTTTCACTGACACCAGTGATGAGGTACTATTACTCCCACAGATGCCAATCCTGGGGTATATTTCTTCCCACTGACACCAATGATGGGGCACTGTTCCTCCCACTGACGCCAATGCCGGGGTATTTTTCCTTCCACTGACACCAATGATGGGACAGTATTCCTACCACTGACACAATTGATGAGGCACTATTCCTCCCACTGACACCAATCATGGGGTACTATTCCTACCACTGACACCATTGATGAGGCACTATTCCTCCTATTGACACCGCTGATGGGGCACTATATCTTCCACTGACACCAGCAATGGGGCACTATTACTCCTAGTACCAATGATGGGACATTTTCTTCTCCCACTGGCCACAGTCCAGCCCCCCCTAAAGTTTGAAGGGCAGTACACTGGCTCTTTGTTTATAAAGTTTGGAGACCCCTGGCTTAGAGTATGACTTTGGAAGACTTCAGTTTTTCTGCTGTGAACTTTGAGGATGCATTTCTCTACAGTGCCTGCAGCTACAGAGGTCAGTGAGTGCTCAGAATTGGTAAATACTTGAATGTCTATAGCTTGGTCACAGGTTGTGCCTGATGTGTTCCCTTTATACGGGGCTTTTGTTCTCAGTGAATAGGTGCAGAAACTCCCCCTTTCAGAGTCACCCCTTGTCTCCGCTCCTACCCACCTTTGAGCACCGTCCCTTGGTTCCAACCCCTACCCACCTCTCAGTACTGCCCCTTTTAGAGAACACAGAACCAAGTAACATTTGTGGCGCTAAGTAATTTGTATGGAATTTGTCAATGATAACAAGAAAAGCTGTAAAATAGATCCCCTGCAGCAGCAGCCAACAACAACAGACTCGAGCCATCAACAACAGATCCCCCAAGCAACAATGGACCTCTGTTAACAATATACCCCCCCAGCAACAATATACCCCCAGCAGCAGCAACAAATCTTCCCGCAGCCAGCAACAAAAGACCTCTCCCTTAACAGTAGATCCCTCCTAGTAACAACTGACCCCCCAGAAACAGAAGACCCACCCACAGCAACAATAGATCCCCCAGCAGCAATAATAGACCCCCTGCAAAAATAGACAGACAACAGATCCCCCAGCAACCAGCATTAAAATACACTGCAGCACACCCCAGCACCCCTTGCCATCACATACATTCAGTGCTGGAGGTCCAGCTGAAAAAAAGCCCTGCCTATATGCATTTAAAAGCTTTATTATGTATTTTGTCTAGAGTGTGACTTTAAATGTAAAGGCATTTTGCTGGGATTACTTTTAGAAAAGCACAGGAGGGTACTCTTACAGCTGCCGTTTGCTATGAAAGGTATCTGTGGCACTATTTGTACTGTGAAATTCAACTTTTACTCTGTCTGTAGTATTAAAGGTAGAGATTTAGGTTTTGCTTGATAGGACCTGCTTAATGCACCGGGACGCACACGGGACTAATTATAAGTGGTTATTATCTTGCTGACAGACAGGAGCCATGACGAGCTTAATTAAAAACTTTGATGTGATTGGAGTAAAGCAAAGGTTATTTGGGGCTGTGACGCTGGTGTTGGAGTGCTGCAGTTCTGAATCTCGGTTTTACAACGCGCAGTTGTGCACATTACCATTTAGCAATAATCATTATACAAGTCCTTGAGTATGTTATTGCTATGGTGATGACATTGTAGTCAAAGAGTTTAGAAGCTCTTCTGCTGAAATACAGATCATGTATAAACAGCTCTGCAAGTGAAGGATGTTTAAATTTAGACCTGTCACCTTCTCAAGTCACAAGTGTAAGCAGCAAAAGCACAGAAAGGAGGGTCTCATTCTGTAACTGGAGATACATAAACACTTTCTACATCATGCCTGGATAACGACGACTGCGTCAAGATGGAATTTTGAAGGATTTCACGGTCCCCGTCCCCTGTGCTAATTGAAAATTGTGTTGTGCTACAATATGGTTAGTTTTAACAGCTGCAGAAGGCACGGCGATGATAAACAAGATCATTGCCTGCAGTTATTCCAAATAGGTTTTTGGTATCCCGTGTCATCGACTTCACTATACGAATGATTGCAAATGTAGCGTGTGCCCCGACACGGCTCGTCAGAAAAACAGTACTTGTGACAGGTCCAAAAAAATTGTGACTTTCTATCCAACTAATCAAAGAAAGGGAAGCTGTGAAGACAGTTATATGGCAGTTGCTGACTTGTTTTTAACCGGCGGCGCGCACGCAATGGCACGGCGGGAAATTCAATGGGACTTACAGGTACGCCCATTTGCCCAGCTGTGCCATTCTGCCGATGTACATCGGCGTGCGCCGGTTGGGAAGTGGTTAAAGGAGCAAGTTCTAGGGCTGTAGCCTTTATTCTTGCTTCACTGCTTAGTATGTCACTGACCCATACAGTACCTCCCAACTTTTTGAGATGAGGGATGAGGGACACCTATCAGCAAAAGTATGCAGGCGTAGGACACACCCCTTGCCACGCCCCCTTAAAGGAGAATTGTACAAAAAACAAGATTGGTTAAACCCACCCAAGTGCTTTTTTTACTACTACTATTCCTTTATATTGGCTTTTGGAATTCACAAATGCAGCAATTTAGAAATCAGATAAAAGGTTTAGTGCTGGACAACACTTTCTGAAAGATAAAAAGTGCATTTTAAATCCAACTTTATAGATCAGACCAAAATGAGGAGGAATGAGGGACAGAGGGACATTGCTCCAAATCAGGGACAGTCCCTCCAAATCAGGGACAGTTGGGAGCTATGCTGACCTAAAACAGGTCTGAAGGCATAGGTGTGCACAGCCTATTGCAGTGATGGCGAACCTTGGCACCCCAGATGTTTTGGAACTATATTTCCCATGATGATCATGCACTCTGCAGTATAGCTGAGCATCATGGGAAATGTAGTTCCAAAACATCTGGGGTGCCAAGGTTCGCCATCACTGGCCTATTGCATTAGGATGTGCACCCCAAAGTTCAAGCTCAGTTTTGAGAAAGAGAAAGGGATTTAGGACAGAGATTCCCCAGTCCCTTTCTCTGCAGCCTCAGCTGCAATGGACAATGAATGAATAGGAAGTGCTCTGTGCTGAGCGGCTTCCTGTTCATTCACAAACTGAAGCATAGTAAACACAATTTTATATGCTTCTGTTATGTTTTAACCACTTCCCAACCGCCCCATAGCAGATTTACTGCTACTGTGCAGAATCATGTATATATATATATATATATATATATATATATATATATATATATATATATATATATGTGATTCTGCACATCCGTCTAGGGGGCACATGCGCCACTTCTGCTGTGATTAGTCACAGCAGATGCCAATCAGCGGGTGCTGACCAACAGGCACTGGCACCCACTGATTAGTGAGAAGAGACACAGGACAGAGCTCTGCTTATGTAAACAAGGCAGAGCTCCGTCCTGTCAGTGGGGATGTGATGTATTTTCTTTCCCTGCAAAGCATCACATTCATTAGTAAAAACAGCACACATTGTAAACATAAACACTGGTTAGGCACACGATTAACCCTTTGATCACCCTAGATGTTTAACCCCCCTCATTAGTACAGTGACAGTGCATATTTTTACCACAATTGAGCCGGCTGGCTTATCCATGCATGTTTTAACTACTTTTTGTAAGTGTAACCATTTTTTTATTAAACTGTATGTTGGAGATTTTACACTATGGAAGCCTTATCTCTTTTTTTGGGAACTTCACTTTAGCAGTGCACCGTGGGATTGTATCTTAAATCACTGTATGGACTTTCTGCTTACAGCATTGCTGTTTTCACTTATATGTCACAATTTTAGCGCAACTTTACTTTTGGAATATTTTTAAACTGATCACTGTATTAGTGTCACTGGTTCCCACAAAGTGTCAAAAGTGTCAGTTTCCGAATTCCGATTGTCCACTGCAATATCGCAGTCCTGCTATTAGTCACTGATTACTAGTATAAAAAAAAACAAAAAAAAAAAAACAGTATATATCCCATAGTTTGTAGACCTCATAACCATTTGCGCAAACCAATCAATATACACGTTTTGAGAATATTTTTTACCAAAAATATGCAGCAGAATACATATTGGCCTAAATTTATGAAGAAATTTGTTTATTTTGTATTGGGTATGTTTTATAGCAGAAAGTAAAAAGCATTGGTTTTATTTCAAAATTGTCGGTCTTTTTTTTTTGTTTATAGCGCAAAAGATAAAAAACCACAGAGGTGTTCAAATACCACCAAAAGAAAGCTCTATTTGTGGGGGAAAAAAAGGACGCAAGTTTAGTTTGGGTACAGCGTCGCACGACCGCGCAATTACCAGTTAAAGCGACGCAGTGCCAAATTCTAAAAAGTGCTCTGGTCAGGAAGGGGGTAAAATCTTCCGGGGCTGAAGTGGTTAAAAGCCTTTACAGGTTATCAGTTTAGAATTAATTGTGAATGATGGCTCTAAAATTATTGCTCTCACTCTTGTCTGTTTAGATATTGATGCCGGCCTACGCACGTGTTTGCATTTGCGTGTTCGCACAGTGAGACGCGGGTGATATTTTTCATATTCTTATTTAAATGTATTCTTTTTACAATTTTTTTTTTCATTTAACTTTATTGTTCTCACAAGTAGCAAGACAAGTCCCTCTGTGATAGCTTTGGTCAGGCGACAGGTACTCTTTATGGAGACATCAGAGGTCTCATGTCTTTCCTGCCTTCAAAGCAGCTGATCAAACACAGATCGTGTTTTTTTTTTTTTGTCAGATAATTATGACATTTTGCATATTAACCACTTAAGGACCGAGCCTCTTTCTGAGATTTGTTGTTTAAGTTTATGTTTAAGTTAAAAACAGTTTTTTTTTGCTAGAAAATTACTTAGAAAAAAAATGTATAATGTTTGGGGGTTCTAACACCCTAGAGAATAAAATGGTGGTCGTTGCAATACTTTCTGTCACACCGTATTTGCGCAGCGTTCTTACAAGCGCACTTTTTTGGGAAAAAAATACACTTATTTCAATTAAAAAATAAGACAACAGTAAAGTTAGCCCAATTTTTTTATATTGTGAAAGATAATGTTATGCTGAGTAAATTGATATCCAACATGTCCACACCATTTTCATATGCGGGCGCTACTCACGTATGCGTTCACTTCTGCACGCAAGGTCGTCAGGGGGACGGGGTGATTTAAAAATGTATTTATTTTTTTTATTATTTATTTTACTTTTTTTTTTTTTTTTTTTTTTTTTTTAAAGAACAGTGTAAAAAAAAAAAAAAAAAGTGTTACTTTTATTCCTATTACAAGGAATGTAAACATCCCCTGTGCTAGAAAAAAAAACATGACGAGAACTCTTAAATATGAGATATTTGGTCAAAAAGACCTCAGATCTCATATTTACACAAAAATGCAATAAAAAATAAAAAATTGGCCCTTTAAGAGCTGTGGGCGGAAGTTATGTTTTGACGTCGCTTCCGCCTGCAATGATATGGAGACGGGGGCCATCTTCCCCTCACTTGTCTCCATGTCACACAAGGGGCAACATCTGATCACCTCCGCCGCTGCCGACGGCTCTGGTAAGCGGCAGAGGGGGGCCCCTCTCCCGCCGCCGATAAAAGTGATCTTGCGGTGAATCCGAATCTGCCACAGAGACCACTTTTATCTTGAAGCGGACTGCCCAATGAAGAAGAGGATACCGGGGTTATGGCAGCTAGGTGGAGCCCCAGTCATATTTTGAATTTTCCGGACTCTTATGCCCCGTACACACGGTCGGATTTTCCGATGGAAAATGTGTGATAGGACCTTGTTGTCGGAAATTCCGACCGTGTGTGGGCTCCATCACACATTTTCCATCGGAATTTCCGACACACAAAGTTTGAGAGCAGGCTATAAAATGTTCCTACAACAAAATCCGTTGTCGGAAATTCCGATCGTGTGTACACAAATCCGACGCACAAAGTGCCACGCATGCTCAGAATAAATAAAGAGGTGAAAGCTATTGGCTACTGCCCTGTTTATAGTCCCGACGTACGTGTTTTACGTCACTGCGTTCAGAACGATCGGATTTTCCGACAACTTTGTGTGACCGTGTGTATGCAAGACAAGTTTGAGCCAACATCCGTCGGAAAAAATCCATGGATTTTGTTGTCGGAATGTCCGATCAATGTCCGACCGTGTGTACGGGGCATAAGATTGCGTCTTTCATGTAAAGTTTGAAGAAGACCATTGCTTACAGAACTCAATATGATATCAGATTAGTAGGTTCCCTTATCAGATGATGATTTATCAGAGTCCAAGGTTTTAATAAGACAAACAGAACTGTTATATGTTAAATTTTTACTTGTCAAACAAAGATCATGTATAAATGTAAAGTAAAATACAGATTTAAAACATCAGTTTTATAAGTGCCCTATAAAACGACCAAATAGAACTAACCCAAACCAACAAAGCTTATTTTAACATCTTAAAAACAGCAGATTACAATACCTGATGGAAGGACTGTCTTTGGTACCCATAACATCAATAACACATCAATAACATTCTTTCTTGTTTCTAGGGCAGTATGGGAGAATGAAACATAGAATCCGATTGGTTGTTACGGACAATACAGTTCCTCCATTAGAAAACTGTATAAAAGGTAATGTCCTCATTGAAATTATCTGAAAAAACTATCACTTATGCCAAACTGTATAATAATTAGCGATATCAACATATATACAATAGAATCCATAAAATTATCAGTCCAGCTGCAGGCCAAGGAACAACAGGACTACTATATTGTCTAGAAAGTTAATGGACATTCAGAATCATTTTAATTTGAAATGAGAAAAAATGAAATGACATTTGCTATTTGTGTGAATATTAAAACAACTCAATGCAATATATGTGCAAATGAGGTTAAAGTATATCTATACATTCATTCTCTGCTTCAAAATATGACAGACAGGAGTAAGTGTTGTTATCAATGAGCCAGTCATCGTGGTTTATAACATCATATAAAGGGGATCTCATTCAACACAGAGGACTTTCATTAGTCCAGTACAAAGAAAACAATAAAAACAAGTTTCTCAATGGATTTAGAGCTATACTAAAAGTGTAAGTTCTGATATTTTTAGGAACTTGACATTTTGTACTTTTTACATTTTACTTTTGTAAATGATACAAATTTAGAATTTTCAGGAATCAGCTAGTGTTTTACATATATGAATACAAATATACACTATATTAACAAAAGTATTGGGACGCCTGTCTTTACACTCACATGAACGTTAACGGCATCCCAGTCTAATGCCCCGTACACACAGTCGGACTTTGTTCGGACATTCCGACAACAAAATCCTAGGATTTTTTCCGACGGATGTTGGCTCAAACTTGTCTTGCATACACACGGTCACACAAAGTTGTCGGAAAATCCGATCGTTCTGAATGCGGTGACTTAAAACACGTACGTCGGGACTATAAACGGGGCAGTGGCCAATAGCTTTCATCTCTTTATTTATTCTGAGCATGCGTGGCACTTTGTCCGTCGGATTTGTGTACACACGATCGGAATTTCCGACAACGGATTTTGTTGTCGGAAAATTTTATCTCCTGCTCTCCAACTTTGTGTGTCGGAAAATCCGATGGAAAATGTGTGATGGAGCCCACACACGGTCGGAATTTCCGACAACACGCTCCGATCGGACATTTTCCATCGGAAAATCCGACCGTGTGTACGGAGCATTAGTCTGTAGGGTTCAATATTGAGTTGGCCCACCCTTTGCAGCTATAACAGCTTCAACTCTTCTAGGAAGGCTGTCCACAAAGTTTAGGAGTGTGTCTATGGGAATGTTTGATCATTCTTCTTGAAGCGCACTGATGTGGACAAGAATGCCTGGCTCGCAGTCTCCACTCTAATTCATCCCAAAGGTGTTCTATCGGGTTGAGGTCAGGACTCTGTGCAGGTCAGTCAAGTTCCTCCACCCCAAACTCGCTCATCCATGTCTTTATGGACCTTGCTTTGTGCACTGGTCCAAATCATTTGGTGGAGGGAGGATTATTGTGTAAGGTTGTTTTTCCGGGGTTGGGCTTGGCCCCTTAGTTCCAGTGAAGGAAACTCTTAAGGAATCAGCATACCAAGACAATGTGGACAATTTCATTTTCCCAACTCTGTGGGAACAGTTTGGGGATGGCTCCTTCCTGTTCCAATATGACTTTGCACCAGAGTACAAAGCAAGGTACATAAATACATGGATGAGCAAGTTTGGGGTGGAGGAACTTGACTGGCCTGTACAGAGTCCTGACCTCAACCCGATAGGACACCTTTGAATTAGAGCGAAGACTGAGAGTCAGGCCTTCTCGGCCAACATCAGTGCCTGACCTCGCAAAAGTGCTTCTGGAAGAATGATCAAACATTTCCATAGACACACTCCTAAACCTTGTGGACAGCCTTCCCAGAAGAGTTGAAGCTGTTATAGCTGAAAAGGGTGGGCCAACTCAATATTGAACCCTACAGACTAAGACTGGGATGCCATTAAAGTTCATGTGCTTGTAAAGGCAGGTGTCCCAATACTTTTGGTAATATAATGTATATCACCTGTATACCTTGTTTCAAGACAATCATAGGAATAAAGTGAACCTGTGTTTTGCATTCAGGACAAGGCAAAAGATCCACTTTATAAAACAAAAACATTTGTGCAAGCTGAACAAAATCTCACCGTATAAATACTAATAGATTCATTCCTATATCATTGGCTCCATCTAGTGGCCAAAATGCAGTATAGTACTCTGAAATACCTCAACGAGAAAAAAATGTAACATTTTGTCCACTAGATGGAGCTGATCATACAGGAAAATATCTATTAGAAAACAGACAGTGAAATTTCCTCCAGCTTGTACAAATGTTTGTGACATTTGTGTGACACATATTTTATAAGTAGACCCCTTAGTTTCAGGAGATTAGGAGTGAGATTTGGTGATGTTACTTCTGGGCTGCTTATTGTTCTCCTTGAAGAAGAGAAGACGCCAAGCCCTGTCTATATCAAGATGTCTGTTTTACACAGAGACAAGCTGCAGAAGGAGGCCTGGGAAATCAGTATTAGGGAAAAGATCAACTTGGGAAGACCACAGGCAATGATATTGACTGGTCCCTTGTCCCCTACCTCACTTTTTTAGGGCAGAGCTTCTAGAACGGAGTTTTCCCATTAAAGGATGGGATTGGGGCGGATAAATAAAAACCGCTGCCTGAAAACAGAATTTAGCCAGCTTATAAGCAATCTTGAAGGCACATTAGCCTCTTTTTTTTATTATTTAAGGGCCGGTTCACACCATAAAAATGCAATCCGGATGCGTTCCAGGTGCTTTTCTGCATGCGCGTTTTTGATGTGTTCCAGTGCGTTTTTGGTGCGTTTTTGATGCAGTCCAGTGCACCCCCCCCTTTTTTTTCCCCTTAACCTTAAATAAGTACATGGTTGTTCCAGTGCTTTTTTGGTGCATTCCGTTGCATTCCCGTGAGTTTCTGATGCTTTTACAGCGTTCCAGTACAGTCCAGTGCAGGAAAAATGCAGCATGTTCTACTTTTTTTCTGGAACTGGAACGCACTGGAACTGCAAGCACTGGTGTGAACTATGCCATTGAAAACCATATAACCTACTTTCTATGCGTTTTTGATGCAGAAAAAAAACGCACTGGACTGCATGTGGTGTGAACTGGCCCTAAAAGCATCAAAAACGCACTGGAACGCACCGCAACGCACCTAAATGCACCAAAAACGCACTGCAACACACTTGTCCTTATTTAAGGTTAAGAAAAAAGAGGGGGGGGGGAAAGCACTGGACTGCATGAAAAACGCACCAAAAACGCACTGGAGTGCATCAAAAGCGCGCATGCAGAAAAGCACCTGGAACGCATCCAGACTGCGTTTCTACGGTGTGAACCGGCCCTTACAATATAAACATGTTAAGCTAATTCGTAATATTTTCCAGTTTCTGGGTCGAAATAACAGTTCAGACACGGATCATACAACAAGGTCAGTATTTCCTCTTCTTCATCAGCGCAAATTCCATCATCACCTAAACGATAAGAAATGTATATCAGATACAGTTCAGGGTATAGAATTGGTGATGTTTCATGGTATATTTTTTATTCAGTTCACATTTTAAGGTTAATTGTAATGTTTACAGTTATTTTTGATGTATCTTAAGGACCAGTTCACACCAGATGCAGTTCCGTTTTTTCTGCACCAATACAGTCAGTTTCCGGTCAGTTTTCAGTCAGTTTCTGCACCAGAAACTGACCAGAAACTGTCTGCATGGTGTGAACTAGAGCCATTGAAATACATTTGATCTAAATCGGATTTGTTTGATTTTTAGCAAATTTATTTTAAAAGAAAATGCTTTTGGAGTAAAAAATCTAAAAGATAGTTTTCTATTTAAGATACATTAATAATTTCGTTTATTCAGCATGAAATGGAGCTTAGTTATATAGCATGAGGCTGTATATTCTGCAATATTTACATTTTTGGTAAACTCATTCAATGAATCCGAGCTCTGCAAGCTGAGATAACATGCACTGCATTGATGCATTCACACAATTTCACAGTAACCATGAGATAAAATAAAGTTCAGGAATATTCCTTTATCCCATTGTTTTGCAAATCTATGTACACTACAAACTGTATGATTGAATCGATTCTGATATTTCTGTTTTAATAATCTGACAGCTTATTATTCTAAATAGGAAACATTAATTTTGTTTGCAAATATTAAAGATTCTACCAGCAAGACTAAGTCCTTACATTTAAAGAGCACCTGTCATTTCAGATCCATCATGGCAGCGCCCGTTAGCTGCCGCCACGTCCCTCACCTTGTTGTGTCACTGCCGCATCACCAGCCGTCCCATTAAAGTGAATGGGACAAATTTGGACAGCCTCTGACTCCTCGTCCCCCCATTTTCCAGACTTATTACAATGTAAGTACTTATAGGGATGAGTAACTCTCTCCCTTTCTTTTTGTACATATCCTCCCTGTTGAGGGGTACAACATTGGATCATACTGGTCTACTCGTGTTTTGTTTTTTATAGATTTGCGTGCACCCGCCCCTGAAGAGTGGTATTATCTACGAAACGCGTTGGACTAATTTGGATGCTCTTATTCTCATGCAGATGCCCCTACTCAATACATTGTCTTGAGTTCTCCATCTACCAGGTAATTTTAAGTGTTTTTACTACATCCAGGATTCGTTCCATACCACACAGTGGTTGGCTGGTTGCTACCAATGTTTGTTTCTATATACGGTCTGTAATATGTGATTGACAATTTTATTCATTGCTGCA
This sequence comes from Aquarana catesbeiana, assembly GCF_042186555.1. Lineage (NCBI taxonomy): Eukaryota > Metazoa > Chordata > Amphibia > Anura > Ranidae > Aquarana > Aquarana catesbeiana. The sequence goes on from NC_133330.1 coordinate 46,740,156, forward strand.
TGTATCATGTCATTTTGTCCTTGTTTCAGCAATAAAAACATGTTTTTGATATCTTCTAGTGAACTCACCTCCATTTAAAGTTCCAAAAAAACCCCATTTCTTTTTGTAACTTTTATCTTAAACCTTTCTTGAAGTTAACACACATCTTGTTACCACCAAAGGTGTCCTATGATGATCCCTACAGTGGCAGCGCTGAGATCATGGCACCAAAATGAATTTTCCACAGACAAAACCTCGGACTTTTGTATGAAGGTGTGTGCCTGGATTTTGTCTTGCATACAAATGGCAAGGAATTGTCGGCCAACAAACACGAACGTAGTGACATACTACGTGATTTTTCAGCTCTTTAGCGCCACCCTTTGGGCTCCTTCTGCTAATTTCGTGTTAGTAGAAGTTTGGTGAGTGTCGATTCGTGCTTTTCATTTTGCACTTTTCAATTTGCACTTTTTATTTCGTGCTTTTCAGTTTGTTTCTGAACAGCCGTTCGTCAACCAGACATGTTGCGGAATCAGAGGAGATAACGTGTTATTTTTTATTGGCCTTGGAGTTATTGCTTTGACCCAAGTCCAGTCCAGGAACAGGAGGGGGATTTCTTGGACCAAAATTTGGTTGCTTTATTAATCGTGGCCAATTATGTCATATGCCTTTGCTGCGGGAGCTCCAAGAGAATAATCCAGAACACGCCGCGGAAAAGGAAGAGGCAGATTAGGAAGACTGCCTAGCAACTCAGGGTTTAGGTAAGTTTAAAATGTTTTTTTTTTCAAATGTTTTTTTTTTTATTTTTTTTAGAATTTTTGGTGAATTTTTTTTTTTTTCAGGGTGGCTCTCCACTTTAATTTTTTTGGTTGAATAATGATTTGATTTGTTATATTTTCTATATTTTTGGATGCATAGAATGCACTTTTTGGTTAAGTTCTATTGGCAGATATCATGTCTAATTTTATTTTTTTAATGCACAATAAAAAAAAATTGTGGAGAATAATACTTGTCTATGTGTTTTACTTCAAATGACAGTTTGGGAGTAGGCAGTTACATTTTAAAAAATACAATGTAAAATTGACAAGGGACACCAACATAGTTGTATCTTTGATCTTAAAACTACGGGATAATAATGGTGTTGTGGTAACTTGCCAAAAAAAAAAAAAAAAAAAATGCATAATAATATTAGTCTTGATATCACTAGAAAAAAAAAAAAGCCTTTGAAAATTTGTTTGCAATAACTCGATCAGTATCACCAGCAAAGCGGCTTCATTATTATCCCATTAAAGAAGAAGAGAATGTGAGCTGCATTTCGAGATTTCGAACGCTAATTTACAAGACCGACCGCTTCCGGCTCATCCTTGCTTCTGAGCATGCGTGTTTGTACTTTGGACTTTTGTCCGATGGACTTGTGTACACACGATGGGAAAATCCGACAACAGACATTTGTCTGCGGAAAATTTTAAAACCTGCCATCCAATATTTGTCCGTGGAAAATCCGACAACAATTGTCCGATGGAGCGTACAAGCGGTCAGATTTTCCACCAACAGCCTGTCATCACACATTTCCCGTTGGGGAATCCGATCGTGTGTACGAGGCTTAAGATGCCATGAAAATTGCAGTAACTGCTGCAATTTACCACTTGCTTGAGGAATGAGTTGAAACATTCCGAATCAGAAGGCAGCCTTGGCCATCACAGACAGCTGGATTAAGCTATGGGCTGTGGCTAGACCCAGGAAGACTACACTTCACCATTTGGATAATTTAAAAGCTGATAAGAGCTCACCAACCATCACAATAAAGGCTGATGACTTCTTATTTTTCTTTCCAGAGAAGTTTATATGGAAAATGATGCAAATAGGTTAGACAGATTCATTTCAGATCTGGTAGATACAAAGGTAGTTGAATAGCTTGAATACTAATTCACAAATATTTCTCCTGTTGTCTCTTAGTGAAATCTGGTTGCAGCCTTGCCTGGAATTCAAAGGCTTCATCCCGAGTGTTCCACAGATGCGTGTCATCTACTGGTTTATGTTTATGCAGCCCTTCAGTGTTGCACAGGTGTATAATGTTAAGGCAGATCATTCATTTTAAATGGAAGGTCAACACGGCCCAGTATAGCTAGAACTGCACCCTTTTTCTAGAAAGCAATGGATGTAGTGGTAACCTGCAGTGCAGGTAAATTACACCGCACTTACTATCGCATGTAACCTGCATTACAGCAATAAAATAGTGTGAAAACATGGCCTAAGTGCCATAAAAGGAAGTGCTTAAATCCAGTGAGATGCTTGAGGAAAGACCTCACTCTGTGACTCTGTTTGTAATCTCCGGTTCTTGTGAACACCACTTATGATTTCCTGTTACAGTTTTATGATTCCCATTGACAACTCGGCTTGCCTTTACCATGATTCCTGTCTGATAGCCACCTTTTTAGTAGGCTCACTTGCTGGTTACTGCCTGGCTCACTGGTGCCCATCAATACTGACCACTAAACTGACCTACCTGACACACATTGACCATTACTCTGACTTACCTGACACACATTGACCTACCTGACCATTACACTGACCTACCTGACCCACACTGACCTACCTGACCATTACACTGACCTACCTGACCATTACACTAACCTACCTGACCATTACACTAACCTACCTGACCCACACTGACCTACCTGACCCACACTGACCTACTTGACACACACTGACCTACCTGACCATTACACTGACCTACCTGACACAGGCTGACCTACCTGACCATTACACTGACCTACCTGAAACACACTGACCTACCTGACCATTACACTGACCTACCTGACACATAGTGACCTACCTGCCCATTACACTGACCTACCTGAAACACACTGACCTACCTGCCCATTACACTGACCTACCTGACCGTTACACTGACCTACCTGACCATTACACTGACCTACCTGACACAGGCTGACCTACCTGACCATTACACTGACCTACCTGACCATTACACTAAGCCACACTGACTTACCTGACACACACTGACCTACCTGACCATTACACTGACCTACCTGACCCACACTGACCTACCTGACACACACTGACCTACCTGACTATTACACTGACCTACCTGACCCACACTGACCTACCTGACCATTACACTGACCTACCTGACCCACACTGACCTACCTGACCATTACACTGACCTACCTGACCCACACTGACCTACCTGACCATTACACTGGCCTACCTGACCATTACACTGACCCACACCACTGACCCACACTGACTTGCCTGACACACACTGACCTACCTGACCATTACACTGACCTACCTGACCCACACTAACCTACCTGACCCACACTGGCCTACCTGACACACACTGACCTACCTGTCTATTACACTGACCTACCTGACCCACACTGACCTACCTGACCATTACACTGACCTACCTGACACACACTGACCTACCTGACCATTACACCGACCTACCTGACCATTACACTGACCTACCTGACCCACACTGACCTACCTGACCATTACACTGACCTACCTGACCATTACACTGACCCACACTGACTTACCTGACCATTACACTGACCCACACTGACTTGCCTTACACACACTGACCTACCTGACCATTACACTGACCTACCTGACCCACACTGACCTACCTGACCCACACTGGCCTACCTGACACACACTGACCTACCTGACCATTACACCGACCTACCTGACCATTACACTGACCTACCTGACACATAGTGACCTACCTGACCATTACACTGACCTACCTGACCCACACTGACCTACCTGACACACACTGACCTACCTGACCATTACAACGACCTACCTGACCATTACACTGACCTATCTGACCCACACTGACCTACCTGACCATTAAACTGACCTACCTGACACACACTGACCTACCTGACCATTACACTGACCTACCTGACCATTACAATGACCTACCTGATCCACACTGACCTACCGACCCACACTGACCTACCTGACCATTGCACTGACCCACACTGACTGACCTGACACACACTGACCTACCTGACCATTACACTGACCTACCTGACCTACCTGACACACACTGGCCTACCTGACACACACTGACCTACCTGACCATTACACTGACCTACCTGACCATTACACTAACCTACCTGACCCACACTGACCTACCTGACCATTACGCTGACCTACCTGATACACACTGACTTACCTGACCCACACTATCCTACCTGACCATTGCACTGACCTACCTGACACACACTGACCTACCTGACACACACTGACCTACCTGACCATTACCCTGACCTACCTGACACACACTGACCTACCTGACCATTACACTCACCTACCCGACTTTTCCACGTCAGACTTCAGCTGACCTCCTCCTGCAGCTCAGCCTTACCTGTAGTGTGCAGCGCACCCATCCTATTCATGGCCAGTCAGAGACAGCAGGCAGCTAGAGCCAGGACAGGAGAGCCGCCCGCCCATTTACACATTGCGAGTGCCGAGCAGGGATCTCATAGTGCTCGGTGCAGCCGCATTGTAATTTCCCGCCTCCTGGAGCCTGCAGCACCTATGATGAACGTCGCATGTCCCACAGTCCTGGCATTGGACCAGTGTGATGCCCATCATAGGTGCTGCAGGCTCCAGTAGGCGGGACTTGTTATGTCACTCGGTCACGCTCGGAGTAGGACCGGTCTCCGCCAGCTGCCGCTGAGTGGCTGCTCAGGGCTAATAAGATAATTATGAATTCCCAAGACCCGGGGCTTTTTGGGGGCCCACTCGGGGCTCCAGCCCCCCTCAGCCCCCCCCCCCCCCGACACCACTGCGGGAAGATGTAAATTTCCCAAGTTTCTCCCTCCTAAATGATCGCACATGGCTTTGGCACAAAAGTTTTCCTTTTTCTTGTTGATGTTGTCACAAACGCAGGGAGTTAGGTGAGTTGGGAGATGATGAAGGGGGGAGGACAAGTGGGTGGGGGAGTGCTAGATTGGGGGCTGAAGCATTGACATTTTGAGATTTTTTCCTTCACCCCCTTTTTTTTGGGGGGGGGGGGCTATCTCGAGTTTTTTTTTTATCTGGATGTGGGATCCTCTGCCTCTCACAATATCTCTTGCCTCCTCCATGGGGAAGAAACTAGATGCATATTGCTATTTTGATGGGATACTAAGAGATGCACCTTTTACAAAATGTTTGTTTATGTATCATGTCATATGTATGTTGTGTCATGTCTGAGATGTTAGTCCATTGAAAGAATGCTGTATTGGCCCTTTTTTTTAAGCAATGTTTTATGTTTTGTAATTGTTTTTTTCTTAAATTGAATAAAAAAAGAATTTAAATATGAAATACTCAATTTAACGTAGTCAAATCAGATAACAGGTCATTTCCAACTGACTGCTGTGTTTCACTGCATTCTGTACATTCCTCATTTATCATGACAATTCTTTCCTTAATGAGTCAACATTTCCTTAGTGCCTGACATACTTATATAATATTGTTTAGCACTTGATGATTTGTTCCATTCAATAAATGCTTTTCTGCTATAGCAGAGGTATCGTCGCTCTCAGGCTGACAGCTGCATGATGTATTTTGGTTGGTTGTACTTTGAGTTTTCTGACAATAAAATATAGTAATGTGTATTACATGATGCAAGCAAAATAAAATGTAAAAACTAAAAGCTATAACACAAGAGGACTTTAGAGAACAACAGTTATTTTCAAGGCTGCATTTTATTGACAGGAGCATTAACTGACGATAAGGCCATGGATACAGCTCCACAAAAATATCACTTGTGCATACCAGGGGCAAGGTAACACATTCTCGCTGGCACTGCCACCAGCTGTTGGCAGGATATCATTTTAAGGTTCCAGATTAAGGTCACGATGTTGATTGTGGAAACCACTGGTCCTTAGATTTTATTGCCAATAACCCTTCAATTCAAACTTAACTGACAGCCTCTGGATATGTGTAATGGAGCAAGCTTACAGCAAACAGAACATTTAGCCATAAACGTACGCTGTCAGACTTGCTTTAAATCACTAAAAAAACATAGCACAACTAAAGCACTCAAAACAGTTATGTTTAACCCGTTATTATCTATCAGTAGCAGCAGATCTATGCTCTAAAAAGCTGAATTGCTGTATTAAATCATAAATCAGAAACATACAGTAAGTATTTAAACTAGTTGTGAACATACTATGTTATAGATACTTTTAGACTTTCTAATACAGTTATAACTATGCAGGTACCTTAACTCATTGGCTTAGTTTCAGAAAAGTTCTTTCTTACCTTTTTAACAAAGCTAGCCACTTGCCGATCGCCCATAGAACATTTACAGCGGGCGGCTGGCACAGGCAGATGGGATCACATACATTTACGTCATTCAGCCTGTTCCGGGTTAGGCCCCAGTGCTATTGCTGGCCGGGGGATGGTTATCATGTCAACAAAGCTGTTATGAATGAATTAACAGCTGTGTTTTCTATAGAGTGATGCTGTGATTGACCCACGGCTATCACATGGTACCTGGGCCACTCACAGCACCCTATACCATGTGAGTAGCTGTAGCCAATCACAGATCACTAGCAATCACAGCTGTTATGAATATACCCAGGCCCGGAATGGCCATAGGGCAGACCGGGCATTTGCCCGGTGGGACAGGACAGGGTTAACACAGGCCATGGCCGCCGCTCGCCTACCGCTATGCGGCCGTGCCTGTGCCTTCTCTGGCGGAACTAGCGGCTGCATGGGCTGAGCTGTGTGTCTCTCACACACAGCTCAGCCTAAGAGCCGCGCTGACAGTTCCGCTCTCGGCCCCTACAGACTGCTCCTCCTCCTCTGGGCCGCTGTCAGGATGTCCTCCCCCTCTCCCCCTTTCTCATGTCGGGCTTGTGGGCAGCACAGGATGGGAGAAAAGAAAGCTTCTTGCTTGTTCTTCTTCCCTCCCAATTATTGGCCACAGCAAAGGGCTAATCAGAAAAAACTAGTGGGGCATCATGGGAAATGTAGTCCCAGAGATAGGAGGCCCAATTGATCTTAGCAGGTAGACGGCTACAGTCCCCAGCATGCACTCTGCTAGGGAGAAAACAGAAATCCCGGAAACAAGCAGGTACTACAGGAGACATGGAAAAAGAACGGGGACTGTGCTCGTGGAACTAATAGCCCCAGCACCACCAGATAGAGCCACGCTGTACCCACACCACCAGAGAGAGAGAGAGAGAGAGAGAGCATCACGCTGTACGCGCACCACCAGAGATCCATGAGAGCCACACTGTACCCACACCACCAGAGAGCCACACTGTACCCACACCACCAGAGAGCCACACTGTACCCGCACCACCAGAGAGCCATGCTGTTCCCGCACCACCAGAGAGAGAGAGAGAGAGCCACGCTGTTCCTGCACCACCAGGAGAGAGAGCCATGCTGTACCGCACCACCAGAGAGAGAGCCACTCTGCACCACACCACCAGAGAGAGAGAGCCACGCTGTGCCCGCACCACCAGAGAGCCACGAGAGCCACACTGTACCGTGACACCAGAGAGAGCCACGCGGTACCGCACCACCAGAAAGAGAGCGCCATGCTGTCCAGGACCACCAGAGAAAGCAGGTCAGTGTCACTGGGCAGTGTGGGCACAATAGGAAACAGACAGTACTAGCATTATATGGCCACAATAGGATTGGGACACTGTAATCTAAAGGGGACTGCACTGTAAAGGGGCACTGTAATCATTACAGTGCCCCTTTACAGTGCAGTCCCCTTTATATAATAGTGTCCCTGCACACTGCAGTGTGGAGGACCGACACCAGCCGCCCCCGCGAATGTCTACAGACATCTCTCCCCCCCGGTCCCTGCAAAAGTTGGCTGCTCAGTCTAAAGTGCCCGGGCCTATTTTTTGTCCCAGTCCAGGCCTGAATGTAACCCATTCATCACAGTTCAAAACATTGCTGTTACAATGATCATTATTATAACAGAAATCAGGCTGGATTCACACTTCGGCAAATTGGATGCGGGTTCCCTGCATCCAATTCACATGACAGGAAAGTGTGACTGGCTCTCAATGGAGCCGGTTCACACAGCTCCGGGGCGGCCGCGGAGCTACCTCTTTGGCTCGGTTTCAGGTCCGAGTTCAGGCAAAAATTTAGACCTGATTCGCCCCTGAAACGGTGAACAGGGACGCTCCGCATATAGTGTGAACCCAGCCTGAAAGTGTAAAACAAGAAAAAGAATCTCTGATCACCCCCCAGAGTAGTACAGTGTTACTATGGTGACACTGAACTATTCTGATGAGAGTTTGTAAACAAATTGTTTAAAAAAAAAAATAATGTAAAGAAAGAAAATAAAATGTTTAAAAAATTGAATAAAAAATGATCTATTTTTTTTTTTTAACATACCATCACCAGTCAGTATCCCTAATCACCAGTCATATGAAAACAAAATATTTAATTTCTTAATTTTCTAAAAAATTGTGACAAAAAATTGCAACTTCAAAAAACTCACCATGCCTCTTACTAAATACCTTGGACTGTCTTTCCAAAAAGGGGTAATTTGGGGGGGTATTTGACAATTTAAGGGCCTCAAAAAATTAGGTACATCAGGACTGATCCATTTTCAAATATATATACCATATTGTATATACTATATAACTTTCACACAAACCAATTGATATAGACTTATTGGGATTTGTTTTTACCAAAGACATGTAGTAGAATACATTTCAGCCAAAATTGATGAAAAAAATTGATTTTGTTGGATATGTTTTATAGCAGAAAGAAAAAAAAAAGTTTATTCATTGCCGATGTTTGCGTACGTGATTGCGCCTGTATGAGCAACAGGTACGTGGTTAAAGATTTTCCAACATTGCACGGACATGTAACAATCAATAAAAAAGGTTTTGTTTGGTAAATGCATTAAAAGAGAAGTATGGGAATACGTTTTTTTTTTTTCAGATCATACTTACCTAACTGGATGCAGCATCTGTCCCCCGCCAGCTCTAACACTAAGAGCCGAGCGCTCTAACACCACCGATTGCTCGGTTCTCGCAGCTCCCGTAGCAGAGAGCTGCTGACTGTCAGTCACCGGCTTTCTGCTCTGCCCCATACTCTATGCTCACTAGAGAGCTGGGCTGTGGAGGGGGCGGGAGCATCCAGCTCAGGCTCTCAGCGACTCAGGGAGAGGCTAAACGGATGTCGTTCCAGGCATTTGGGCGGATCCTGACTTCATTGTCTCGATCTTGCCTGAGCCTGGACCAGCTCTGTGATATCAGCAGACAACAGACTTCAGCCCGCTGTCTGCTGAAAACGGGTCACAGGAGTACAAAGCGAACTACATTATTATGATCCACAGGAGAAGTACAGCCAAACGAGCTTTGGTTGTACTTCTCCTTTAATTAGTATTTCTTTTGACATGTTATTTGCTTAGTATTGATAATGAAAGCAACTAAGCCTATACATATCTAAGATTTTTTAAATGTATTGATTAATTAAATCAATAAAAAATGCATCTATTGATCATGAGAGTTTTTGATTTTGGAGGGCTCTAACTACTGATTGCTAAGAAAAGGATTGCCAATCATTGACAAAGAATGTAGGAGGTGCTTATGTGATATAAAGAGAATATTTTTGAAAAATTTGAAGTTATTGGTCATGCTGGGAACAAGATTATGGTGGGTCTCGGAAGCCCAGTGATTCTTGCAAGGATAGGCAGAATTCTCCCTGTTCAAAAGAGATGTCAATCTATGGTAATCTTAATGATAGATCCAATTTGGACATAAGTATGGTAATATTTTACTGTGTGCAGAAAAACCTTCTAATCATCAGACCTCTTACTCCCAAGCCTCCTCTCAGGAAGGAGAAATGTACAATACCTTGAAAAAGTATTCATACCCCTTGAAATTTTCCACATGTTGTCGTGTTACAACCAAAAAGGTAAATGTATTTTATATGGATTTTATGTGATAGACCAACACAAAGTGTCACATAATTGTGAAGTGAAAGGAAAATGATAAATGGTTTTTATTTTTTTTTACAAATAAATATGTGAAAAGTGTGGGGTACATTTGTATTCAGCCCCCCTGAGTCAATACTTTGTAGAACCGCCTTTCACTGCAATTACAGCTGCAAGTCTGTTTGGTGATGTCTCTACCAGCTTTGCACATCTAGAGAGTGACATTGTTTTTTTGACATTTTTGCCCATTCTTCTTTGTAAAATAGCTCAAGCTCTGTCAGATTGCTTGGGATATTTTTTTTTTATAACCTAACCCTGCTTTAAACTTCCCCACAACTTTATCCCTGACCTGTCTGGTGTGTTCCTTGGCCTTCATGATGCTGTTTGTTCACTAAGGTTCTCTAACAAACCTCTGAGGGCTTCACAGAACAGCTCTACTTATACTGAGATTAAATTACATGCAGGTGGACTCTATTTACTAATTTGGTGACTTCTGAAGGCAATTGGTTCCACTAGATTTTAGTTAGGGGTATCAGAGTAAAGGGGGCTGAATACAAATACACGCCACACTTTTCACATATTTATTTCTAAAACATTTTGAAAACCATTTATCATTTTCCTTCCACTTCACAATTATGTGCCACTTTGTGTTGGTCTATCACATAAAATCCCAATAAAATACATTTACGTTTTTGGTTGTAACATGACAAAATGTGGAGAATTTCAAGGGGTATGAATACTTTTTCAAGGCACTCTAAATTTTGGCAGCTCTAGCATCTCTAGTACGTGGTATTTTCTGATTGGTGTTGCAGACCATAAACTTGCTGTATCATGGCACCATCTAGTGGCTGAAGGATAGATTAGTATCTGAGATGCAGGGTTTTACCTAATTTTGTATGATTTAGCACCTCCTTCAGTCACCTGAAGAGTAGAAGGGTAAATCACACACACATGCTGCAAGTTTGAATTGCTCTTCAAGTCAGCAACTGTTATGCCGCGTACACACGGTCAGATTTTCTGACGGGAAATGTTTGATGTGAGCTTGTTGAACATTGAACATTTGCTGTCAGAATTTTGGCACACAAATGTTTGAGAGCAGGTTCTCAAATCCGATCGCATGTACACAAGTCCGTCGCACAAAAGTTGACGCATGCTCGGAATCAAGCAGAAGGAGGCGCACTGGTTATTGAACTTCCTTTTTCTCGGCTCATTGTACGTCACGGCATTCTCACGTTCGGAATTTTGGGCCAACATTTGTGTGACCGTGTGTATGCAAGACAAGTTGGAGCCAACAACCTTTGGAAAAAAATCCACGGTTTTGTTGTCGGAAAATCCGATTGTGTGTACGCGGCATAAGAGTCATGTGGACCCAAAAAAACAGTATGTTTCCTCACAGAAAGGATTTTGTTTGAGTAGAGTTCTGCCAACTACAATGGGGTTTTAATTAAATAGTTTAGAAAAAATCCCTTTCTGGTGTTCTTCTTTAGGGTATGTGTAGGTGGGCAAATGCATTATATATTATACTATATACTATACTTCATTTTTAGAGAATTCTGGCCTGCTGCTGAACTCATTTTCCCCCGTCCTATGTTCCTATCTGTATATTCGTGTTTCTAATTGTAATGACCAATGCTTAAAGAGGAAGTAAACCCTGGTGGGTTTTACTTCCTCTTTGTTTCCCTGCAAAGGTAAAGCATAATGGGCTACTTACTATACATCGCATAGTAGCCCATTATGTGTCACTTACCTGAAGCCGAAGCCCGCGATATCACTGCTGTCCCCTATTCCACGAAGTGTCCATGCACCGTAGACATCGGCGATTGCCTTTTTTGTAAATATCTCCTAAACCGCGGGGGGGGGGGGTTTGGGAGATATTTTGAGCACCTACAGGTAAGCCTTAATCTAGGCTTACCTGTAGGTAAAAATGGTTGTAACAGGTTTGCAACCACTTTAAAGTGTATCTAAAGCCATAATTTTATACTTAGCATTGAAAAGAGTGGGATATTAGAAGATTAGAAAACATTAGAGCCCCTGATAGATTTTAATGCTATCTGGGATGTATTAGCGAGATTTCCCCTCACCTTCTGTTCTAGGGATGTTTTAGCAGAGAGGAAGTAGGGAAAAATCTGTAACAGGAAACAGAACAACAATGAAAAGTTGACAGGGCTTCTAGCATTCCCCCACTGAACCCAAATCTTTTATCTGTGTTACAGTTTTTTTTCACTTCTTATCTGGTGAAAAGGTTGTGCCCAGGACAGTTAAGAAATGGGAACCCTATCTGAGTCCTGGATAGCAGTAAAGCCTGACCTGTTTTAATCTTTCCCTACTCTATCCATAACTAGGAAAACTGTTTTGACTATAGATACACTTTAACAAACGTTCTCCCTTTAGCAGGTATTAGCCAACATTTTTCTTGGCTGCTAGCTGTCATTGACAGCTTTGGTCCCCGCTAACCACTGGGAACCAATCAGAGCGATACCCGATCATAAGATCACTATGTCAGCAGTGACAGAGTGATCACAGGCAAGCTTCAATCAGAAAAAAAAAAGATGGTTTCAGCTTGCAGAGTTCACTGCAGCCTGTAGATGGCAGCATGCCCCTGTTTAATACGGTTTAGTACTGGAATTGTCTGACACAATTATTAAAAAAAACAAAAAAATAAATAAAAATTTTAATCTTTTTAAAAAATGTTTCTACTTGTTTAAAGGGGTTGTAAACCCTCAAGGTGAAAAACCTCCTGCAATGCAGCAGCCCCCTAGAGCCCCCCTTTTACTTCCCTGAACCCGGTCTTTCCAGTGACAGGGACGAGCACTCCGGGTCCGGCCGGGGGCTTGGGTCCTGATTGGATAGATTGATAGCAGCGCAACCATTGGGGGGGGGTGGGGGCAGGTGGGGCCGAGTCCTGCTGTCTGTCAATAGACGCAGCAGCAGGACATGGGAGCGCGCCCGCACGAGTGCCCCGAGGGAGAGCGGTACAAAATGAATGGGCGCAAATCACACTGCAAAGAATTGCACACAATTTGAACAGGAATGCAGTGCAATTCCCATCCAAATCCCATGCAATTTCCCCCACCACTTCTTTGTGTATGTATAGAAAGCGATTAAAGCGCCATCTAGTGGGCAGTTTAAAAAATGGTAGAACTCACAGTACATAGAGCCTGCATGCACAGGCCGCTGGAGGTGCTCACAGGGCTGGAGGAGATGTAGAGGCGGTCCGCCCCCAAGCTGACATCACTTCCGCCCTATACCCACGGGGTCCCGAAACTTCTCCTCCAGCCCTGTGAGCACCTCCATGTAGATTATTTTGCATGTGGCCAGATGTGTACTGTGAGTTTAAAACATTTTTTAAACTGCCCACTAGATGGTGGTTTTCCCTTTCTATAAATGCACACACTCAGGAGCAGTGGGGAAAGCTGCATGCGATTTGGACAGGAATCACACTGCATTACTGTTCAAATCGCATGCCAATCTTTGCAGTGTGATGCCCCATTTTTTTTGTATCAACGCAAATTGCACCGCAAAGTATTGGTACTCGGTCTTGGCGCGTACTTGACCGAAAGTATCAGTACTCGATAAAAAAACAGTATTGTTTCAACCTTAATTCATAGAGTTATAGTAAAGTTAAATGGCTCATGTTGACATTGCTAAATTAGGCCTGGCAACCCAGGCTTCAATGACTACTGGCCATTAAAGGGTTAAGCTGCATCAAGCTGCTTTCACATTCCCATTGGCATTTCTAATGTGAAGAATCATGTACACACGCCCCAAAGTATTACTCATGTTTGGATTACAAATACCGCACTTAGAGGCGCTGTGTTTCTTTTCCTTTGTTACTCATGTTTGGTGACCTTGGATTACATTTTGAAAATGCTGTTTATTCATGTTTTGTTTTGTTTTAACTGTTGATTGGAGTATTTTCATCCTCATTAAATCTTATAAGAGAGTTCGTTTTGGTGCAATATTCAAAGTTGAATCCGCATCCTCTCTTATCTTCAGTGTTAGCAACAGAATCTGTTTTAGCATTAAGAAACAGCAAAACCTCATTGATGTAGAAGGCATTTAAAGGTCAATAAATCATAATAGCTCAGGGGAACACATCTTGTTTTTAGCAATTGGATGTATCAGTACGCATTAAACATGAGGGAAAGTGAATGAATTCAGCTTTTATCATTTTACTTTATTCATTGTTTCCAGCAGAAAATTAATGTAGACCTAGCTGTCGCTGATATGCAAATGTAATCCTTGGAACACTGTATTAATATAAAATATCAGTTCTCTAACTAAATGAATGGATAATGGGATGAATTATATTTCAATGTTATTTGAAATGATGTTAGACAAAAAAAGTACTTTTTATAGTATGCGGAATTACTTGGGTTTCTAACCCCCCCCCCCTTTTGTACTTTGCTAGCTGCTCTGCCGAAACCAACCTTGACCTTTCACCTCTACATATGGGAGCCAATAAATGCAGCAGTTAACCCCCTACTCCTTTTTTGTTTACAAAAGTTTTATTTGGAAGATTTAAGAAATGATTACAAAGCAAAGAGGACAATATCTTTTGAGTATACAATAATGTACATTAGAAACAGTATACAGTATTATTTGGATATTCTACAGGTATACAACATATATAGCCAGTTACGAGAGAAAGAATACAGCATAACCACAAAGATCATAATGCTGGGTAGAAATGAAAGGCAATTCTATGGAAATGTAGTGAGAATATTGGTAAAAACATCTGAGAGTATGTACGTGGTAGGTAGAACGTAATAGTGTGGGGATTAATTATCAAATCCAGTGAGTCCATTTTTTGTTGTAAATATGCATACTGTCATGTAGAGTGTGGTGGATTCTCTCAGATATTTTAAGCATTTCCATCCTGGATAAGACCTGAGGCCAAGGTAAGTTTTTGGATTTCCAATTGAGGGCTATCATCCATTGGATAGAACTGAACAAGGAGTGAATCAGTCTAACACAGGAAGGTGGAATATCAGGAATTGTTGCATATAGTATGCATATTTGTGGTGAGAGGTTGATTTTCTTTTTTGCAAGTAATTCCATTTTACTAGCAGTAGCCCTCCACACTGGTTCCAGGTGTTCACAGCTCCAAAAAATATGAAGATATGTGTCAGGTTCAGTACAGCCCCTGGAACAGCAAGGAGAGGCTGCCAGATAAAAGGAGTGGATTTTCGAGGGTGTCAAATATAGTCTGGAGATTAGTTTCATTTGTGACTCTCTAAAAGAAGCTACTATATTACACTTACGAAGGTTCTCTGTCATAGTGTTCCAAGTTTCTATGGGGATAAGACTGTCAAGATCAGCTTCCCGGTGTAACATTGGGCTGGATTTTTCAGGTTTTGTGATGTTATTGAGATACCTATAAAGTAGGGAAATCAAGCCTTTGTCTCTTGAGGAATTTATACAGATGTGCTCAAATAGGGTCGTTTGGGATTGGATGACTAATGAGTTGTGTTCTGTATAGAAGTTTTTGATCTGGAGGTAATTTGTGAGTTCAGAGGAGGGAAGGTTGTATTTAGAGTGCAGAGCAGGAAAGGAGGGGAACGTCTTGTATGCTGCGTACACACGAGTGGACTTTTTGACTGGACTGGTCCGACGGACAATTCGACTGTGTGTGTGGGCTTCATCGGACCTGCAGCAGACTTTTTCGGTTGAAAATCTGACGTACTTTAGATTTGGAACAGTCCGGTTGAAAAGTCCGCTCGTCTGTATGCTAGTCCGACGGACGAAAACTGATGCTAGGGCAGCTATTGGCTACTGGCTATCAACTTCCTTATTTTAGTCCGGTGTACGTCATCACGTACGAATCTTTCAGACTTTGGTGTGATCGTGTGTAGGCAAGCCCGTTTGTTCGGAAAGTCCGTCGGAAGTCCGCCGAAAGTCCGTCGGATAGACCGTTGGACCAGTCCGGTCGAAAAGTCCGCTCGTGTGTACGCGGCATAAGAATACAGTGATCTCAGAGTGGTCAGATTGTTGTTTCGCCAGTGCAGGAATGAGTTGTTGTTATTATGTTTTTGTGAAAGTCTAGAATCACCTAGAAAGGATGCTATAGGGGGGGTGTCTGATGATAGTTTAAAGGTTTTATTAATTTTAAGTCATAATTGAAGAGAGTGGGCAACTATGCTGTTTAATTTAAGGATTTTATGGTGAGAGTTTAAATTGGACCATAAAGGTTGATTTGAAGTTTAACCATGGAATGTATGGGGTAGGGGCAAACCATTGGGCCATTTGTGGGAGTTTGGTTGCTAAGAAGTATTGCCAAATGTTTGGGAGGCCAAGTCCACCTTTATTTTGAGGCCTAAACATAAGAGAGTAACTGCATCTTGGTCTCTTATTTGACCAAATCTGTTAATCTCTCTTTTCTAACCCCCTACTCTTATACAGTGAATTTATACTTTATATTAAATGTATTAAAATAAAGTGTGGCTGGAATTACATTGTTCTTAGTGCAATGCAGCACACATGGGGGTTGATTTACTAAAGCCAAATAGACTGTGCACTTTGCAAGTGCAGTTGCTCCGGAGCTTAGTAAATAAAGTAAAGCTTCAGGGTTTGCAAAGAATACCCAATCACATGCAAGGAAAATTAAAAAAAAACTGCATTTTTGCTGGCACATAATTGGGTGATGGAAGTCATCAGAGCTTCTGCTCATTTACGAAGCTCTGGAGCAACTGCACTTGCAGAGTGCACAGTCTATTTGTCTTTTTTTTTTTCCAAAAATTTTTTTTATTTTATCAAATAAGAACATGACAATTAAAGTTGTTGCAAATGGTACCTAACATTATAATAATAAACATTGAAAAGGCATATAAAATAGGCTTCAATCAGATCTTGATGAGTCTATTTGTCTTTAGTAAATCAACCCCATGGTGTCACATACATATAGGGGTGAATGAGCCTAGTACAGCTTCCTTTTCCTTTTCACAATAAAATGCTGCACAGTGATAGCCTAGCCTTATACAAAATGTCTACTTGACATGCATTTTCATGCAGCAAAATGCTAAAGGTTTGCTGCATCAAAACTGATAAATATATTTAGACCCAACAGACACCACAAGATGCCCTTCCATTACCTTCACTTGACCTTCAGAAGATTTACCCGCCTTCATGACCAGGCCACTTTTGCGATAAGGCACTGCGTTACTTTAACTGAAAATTGCACAGTCGTGCGACACTACCCAAATAAAATGTATGTCATTTTTTCCCCACAAATAGAGCTTTCTTTTGGTGGTATTTGATCACCTCTGCGGTTTCTATTTTTTTGCACTATAAACAAAAAAAGACTAGCAGTTTAAAAAAAAAAACAATATTTTTTTACTTTCTGCCATAAAACATATCCAATAAAAAAATTTAAAAATCTAATTTCTTCATAAATTTAGGCCAATGTATTCTGCTACATGTTTTTGGTAAAAAAAAATCCCAATAAGCATATATTGATTAGTTTATGTGAACATTGTAGCATCTACAAACTATGGGATATATTTATGGAAATTTTTTCTTTTTTATATACTAGTGATGGTGGCGATCAGCGTGACTTATAGCAGGACTGCGATATTGCGATGGACATTCTGACACTAACTGACACTTTTGACACTTTGTGGGAACCAGTAACACTAATACAGTGATCAGTGCACTGTCACTGTACTAATGACACTTGCTGGGAAGGGGTTAAACATCTAGGGCAATCAAAGGGTTAACTGTGTGCCTAACCAGTGTTTGTGTTTAGTATGTGTGCTTCTTTTACTAGGGGAAGAGATGGATTTGAGTCCCTGCTTAGCAGGAACACAGAATTCATCCCTCCCCCTGTCAGAACGAAACTCTGCCTTGTTTACAGAGCTCCGTTCTAAGTTTCTGTCCAACGATCGGCGAATGCTGTCGAACATCGAGTGCCCGGCACCTGCAGATTGGTTTCTGCTGTGAATAACAGCAGAAGCGGTACGCCTGGCACAGCTGCCACCCTGTAGCAGTAAAACTGCTATGGGGCAGACATCAAGTGGTTGTAGGTTTTTTTACCTTACTGAATTCTATGCAGTAAGATAAAAAAAAAACCTTCTGCATGCAGCTCCCCCTGCAGCCCCCCTAAATACATACCTGAGCCCGATCTCGATCCAGCGATGTGCACGAGAGCCGAGGCTTTCTCCCTCCTCATTGGCTCCTGCTGCTGTCAATCACAGCCAGTGATGAGGGAGTGGGCTTATGGACACAGAGCTGGCATCAGGAGTGGACATGCATGAGTGCCTCCATAGTAAGTAGCTTGTTTCGGGGGCACTCAGCAGAGGAGGAGGAGCCAGGAGTGCCGGCAGAGGACCTGAGAAGAGGAGGATCTGGGCTGCTCTGTGCAAAACAATTGTACAGAGCAGGCAAGTATGACATGTTTGTTATTTAAAAAAAAAAAAAACATGAACCTGTAATATCATTGTCCCTGAAACTTGTTTTGTTCTACGCTTGAGGTCACTGGCTTGATGAACAAACTGCAGCTCTAGCTTCTGTCATTTCCCTGTGGGTGAATCTGTGGCAAGTAAGGGGTGCCATACAGGGATCAAATTTTGAATGATTTATGCTGCATTGGTTGAAATGTGAGCCGTAGGTGTCCCTGTTGGTACCACCCAGCTCAACTAAAGTCGACTGTTTAGTCAACTTTTATCAAAGGAGCCAGGTGGAAACTTGTCAGCCAAACAGCACCTGCATCCCATCAGATGTAGACACTGTTTGCGTATTCTGACAGCTGCAGGTGCTGTCAGAATATAATAGCTGGCATTGCAGATTCGTCCATTCATGCAGGCTGAACAAAACACATGTATGTATGTATGGCCAGATATAGACAGCACAATGGTGGTCAGCAGAGTCAGCAGGATTTACAGTATTCATATTGTAAGGGAATGTCAGTCCAGTATGTAAAATTAAAATGTGAAATTAAATCAGAGTTCCACTCTGTCTGATAATGGTAATATGCAGGTACGTTGCAGAGATAGATAGATAGAAGACATGTGCACTGACAAAAATCTCGTTAGTTTTTTTGCTTTTTTTTCAGAAATTTGGAAATTCGGAAATCCGAAATTTGGAAATCCGAAATTTGGAAATCTGAAAATTCTAAATTCAGAAATTCGAAAATTCTGAAATTCAAAAAATCGCAAAATTCGAAAAACCGAGATTCAGAAATTAGGAAATTCGGATTTCTGAATTTTCGAATTTCCGAATTTCGAATTTTTGAATTTCCGAATTTCCGGATTTTCGGAATTCGAAAATTCGGAAATTCAAAAATTCAAAAATCTGAAAAAAAGAAAGAAAATCAGTAAAATTTGAAATAACTAACTATTAAATTATAGATATAAGAATTTCCTTTTAAATTTGGCTGTTTGTGAACATAACGAATACAAATTTATCTGAAGTTACGAATTATCTGAAATAACAAATGCCGCATCTAAACAAATGGAATGGAACAAATTAATAATAAATAATAATAATAAAAAGGTATTATTATTATTGTTATTTATTATTATTAGATTGTTACGTTCCATTTGTTTAGATACGGCATTTGTTATTTCAGATAATTCGTAACTTCGGATACATTTGTACTCGTTATATTCACTAACAGCCAAATTTTGAAGAAAATTCCAATGCCTATAATTTAATATTTATTAGTTATTAGTTATTATTTTGGGTTTTCGAATTTTCAGATTTTCATTCTTTTGAATTTTCAGATTTTCATTCTTATTCTTGGGTTTTCAAATTTCCAAATTTTAGAATTTTGAAATTTATGAAATTTCGAATATTTGATTTTCCTAATTTCGCATTTTCAAATTTCCTCATTTGGAATTTCTGAACTTCCAAAATGTTCCAATTACCGAAATTTTGAATTTCTGGATTTCCGAAATTCTGAATTTTCGAAATATTGAATTTAGAATTTGTCAAAATTCGTTAAAAAACTAATTTGGAACTAAACGAATTGCACATGTCTAATAGATAGATAGATAGATTCATATACTGTATGTTACAGATAATTCTAGAAATCCCAGGGGTGATTTCAGTCTTTGATGTTGAATTGGCTCGCCTTTGATGCAGCTCCATCCCACACTGACCCGCTTACCTTCATTACAGCAGCTTAGACTTAATTGTTTAAGTTTGAGTAAAGGATCCAAATTCTGGCTTGTTGGAATGATGGGAGGACTAAATGCTTTTATCCAGTCCCTGGGTGGAAAAAAACAGTCATGTTAGTTTTCATTGTTTTCACTTCTTACTCATGTAACCATTCATTATGTTTCTACCTCTGGGACTCTTCAACTACACAATCCAGCTATTGTTTTTTGTGTCTTTAGTGTAACCTCCGATGGGCAAAGTCAAAGGATATATAAGAGTTTCTGTAAAGTAATGAAATCTTTATGTTTTACTTAATGACAAATGATATGCCAAGGACAAACTGGACATTAATGTTGATGCCAGCTCAACCTTGCTAGTCATCAAAAATACATCACTGATGGATTGTGCATGACTGCCAGCTACAGAGCTCTACAATGGAACTCTAGCAAAGTCTGGTATGAACCTAACAATAAGATACTGAAGACCAAATATCAAGAATATTATCCAACTAAAAAAATTCCCAATAATGGAACAATAATGTGAGGTTTTCTCTTACATAAGATAGACAAAACTACAGTTTTACTTTAAAAAATGTATACTTCTATGGGTGCAGCGCCAAATTACAATAAAAACAAAGCAACAAGTTAAAAGAAAAGAAGGAATCAAAAAAGAGAACCTATCATAAATTGTTAGAATTGTTTTATATTATAATTTGGTGCTGCACCCTATATAAATATTTAATTGGGGAGGTTTATATATATTAACCTGCGTTGCTGGCTGCCAGCGTTATTCAGTGTGGCGCTGACTTTTACTCTGTATACTGTTGTCCTCTGTTTAGTGGAAGAAATACATGGCCACATGGATATAATCAGTGGAATTTATTATCTGATTTTTGTTCTTAAAGGGACAGTTTCTTATATATTTACTTGTATTTATGGTGAAAGGGAATTTTTTTGTGATTCCTTTTTCTTTTCGATTCCTTCTATTCTTTTCACTTGTAGGTTTGCTGCACCCCATGTAAGTGTTAGTACCATTTGAGAGGTTTATGTATATTTAGTTGACAGCATTATCCACTCTAGTGCTGACTTCTACTCTGCATACTTTAAAAAATATAATCTCCATGTAAATTAAGGGTGAGTGCAGCTCAATGGTTTGTCCACTTCCCTCCCGCCAGCCGTCATATGACGTCCTTGACTCTGTGCGGGTATATCTGAACGATACCTGCAGCTACAGGCATTATTCAGATATCAGCTTTTTCAGCCAGTGATTCCCTACACCATAAGAATGATCATAGCGGCTGTTCCACTGCTTGATCGTTCTTACGAGCGGAGATAGAGGATGTCCCCCCACCTCCCACCGCCCTCCGGTGCTTCTGCCGTCTCACCACTTCCATCGGTGAGTCAGATACGGGATCTGCCGGCCCCGGATGTTTTCCATAGAGATTTCTGGTGGACCAGATGGTCGCCAGAGTCCCTATGATCGTTCGGAGGCCATGTGCGATGTTATGATGTCATGCTCGGTCTCTGCATTCAAACGGCGCTGGGAAGCCGAGATCGTCTTTTTTAAATTTTTTTTTAATTTTAGGCTTCCCAGCCTAGAGGTGAGATGTGGGGGTTATTGACCCCATATCTCACTGTAAAGAGGACCGATCACGCCATATTCCTATTACAATGTTTACATTCCTTGTAATAGGAATAAAAGTGATCAAAAAAAGTGTCAAACAAAAAAAAAAAGTAAAATTACCAATAAAAAACAAAAAACAAAATTTAAAGTGACCCTGTCCCCGTGTGCTCACACGCAGAAGCAAACGCATACGTAAGTCCCGCCCACATATGAAAACAGTGTTCAAACCACACATGTGAGGTATCGCAGCAAACTTTAGAGCAAGAGCAATAACATGTAACCAGTAAACATTTATAAAGCGTTGCCTATGGGGATTTTTAAGTACCGAAGTTTGGCGCCATTCCACGAGCGTGTGCAATTTTGAAAGGTGACATGTTGGGTATCTATTTACTCGGCGTAACTTCATCTTTCACATTATGCCAAAAAATTGGGCTAACGTTACTGTTTTTTTTTTTAACCACCTCAATACTGGGCACTTTCGTCCCCCTCCTTCCCAGACCAATTTTCAGCTTTCAGCGCTCTCACACTTTCAATGACAATTGTGCGGTCATGCTACGCTGTACCCAAATTAAATTTTTATCATTTTGTTCACACAAATAAAGCTTTCTTTTGGTGGTATTTATTCACGACTCCGTTTTTTATTTTTTTCGATATAAGCGAAAAAAGAGCGGAAATTTGGAAAAAAAACCAATATTTTCTTCTTTCTATTTTAAAACAGATCCAATAAAATCAAATTTTGTCATAAATTTAAGCCAAAACGTATTCTGCTACATGTTTTTGGTAAAAAAAATCCCGTTAAGTGTATAATAATTGGTTTGTGTGATCACGGACACATGTGCGCAAATGATCATGTACAGATGTGCGCAGGTGACATATGTGTGCAGATAATCATTGGGACATGTGATTTTACTGGGACATATGTGGGGGACAGGCGTTTTTACTATGTGGGGACATATGTTTTGGGGACATGTGTTTTGGGGACATTGTGTGTTTACTTAGTGTTTGTTCTGTGTTTTTACATGTGTGGGGTCACTAGACTGGTGATCAGTGAGTAAAAAGCTGTAAAAAACAACTCATACTCACTGATCACCAGCCGGCTGCAGCCATCCGCTCTCCTCTCCTCGCTGACAACTTCCGTGTGAGGAGAGGAGAGCCGATTGCCCAGCAACCGGCTCTGTGTTTACATCACATGATGGCTGTGATTCGACACGGCCGTCATGTGATCAGGAGGGCCAATCGCAGAGCCCTCCTGCCGATCGGAGATGCACCGTGTCCAGGTGACACAAGCGCATCGGGATCGCGCCGCTCCGCGGGCACGCACGTGCGCGCACGATCCCGCTCCTTCTGAGGGACGTTCCTGAACGTCCACTCAGAAGGGGAGATAGCCCACCCGGCCATTTATATGCAGTGGCCAGGTGGGAAGTGGTTAAGCACAAAACTGTTTTTTTTCTAAAAAAAAACACGTTTGAAAAATTGCTGCGCAAATACCGTGCAAGATATAAAGTTGCAATGACCGCCATTGTATTCTCTAGGGCAGTGATGGCGAACCTTGGCACCCCAGATGTTTTGAAACTACATTTCCCATGATGCACCACTACACTGCAAAGTGCATGAGCATCATGGGAAATGTAGTTCCAAAACATCTGGGGTGCCAAGGTTCGCCATCACTGTTCTAGGGTCTTTGCTAAAAAAACATATATAATGTTTGAGGGTTCTATGTAATTTTATGGGAAAAAAACAATGCTTTTTACATGTAGGAGAGAAATGTCAGGATTGGCCTGGGTGGCAAGTGGTTAAGATGTGAGACTACAGTATTTTGTGAATAAGATCTGAATAACAAGAAAATAAGATACGTGTACAAATCCAATGAGTCAGAATCAGAGATTGCAGAGATAGGACTCTGGATTTTCATTTATACAGAGACAATCACAAAGCGAGCATGCAGCACAGAGCATGCTGCTGGGGTTTCTTATTAGAACTAGGTGTTGCAGATATGCCCTGTATTAAATATGTTTTTTGTAAAACAAACAGGTTAAGAAAATAAGATATAAAATATTGCTTTTAAAATTTGCAGGTGTGAAAAAAAAATGATTACACCAATGGTTTTGGTAAAGCTCAGTATGGACTGGTTTCCTACAGTATATGCCAGAATTCTCTTCTATGTCTAGTCTGGCATTGCAAACACCGAGATTCATAGCTCTGAAATGTCTTGAAAGCTCTATCATAACTTAAGTGCAAAGTGATTTTTTTTTTCAGCAGTACATACCACCATTTCCAACATGTCACAGCCTAAAGTGTGACTTGAGACTGGATAACAAAGCTGTCTTAAACTGCGAACGCCTAACATGACACTTGCTAAGACACTTTAGCAACATGGTAATGATCAACACCAGCATTGCTTTAGATCATCACTGGCTGCTGCGGGGATGTTGACAGGCTGACAAACATAAAAGAAACCACAACTGGAAGTTAGTTTGTAGGGAAAGCTTTTGATACACAACAGGAATACAGGGGGAAGTAATTCTCTTCAAACACTCTCTGGACTTTATTATGATTGCTGGGTTTGCTTAGGATGTTGATCCATATACAGTGGATGTTACTAGAAACTTGTAAAAGCAACACATTTATAAGATGTTTCTTTACTGTAGGTACAGTTCAGGCAAGAGCAAAGTGCTGGCTGTATCTACCTATAGTGCAAACCTGACACCTGTATAATCTATATACAGTTTTGCTTCAGGATTAGTTATAAATGTCCACTATTATTTAATATACCCATAAACATTCCAATTCTTTATTAGGTGGTGGCTTTCTCAAGGTCCCTCAATGAAAAAGATATTTAAAAAAGCAGTTGTGATGTGTGCTTTGGAGGTAAGTTAAAAAAGCATTATTAGATAATAAAATCCCAAACTCGCTCATCCATATCTATGGACCTTGCTTTGTGAACTGGTGTGCAGTCATGTTGCAACAGGAAGGGGCCATCCCCAAATTGTTCCCACAGAGTTGGGAGCCTGAAATTGTCCAAAATGTCTTGGTATACTGACGCTTTAAGAGTTCCCTTCACTGGAACTAAGGGGCCAAGCCCAACCCCTGAAAAATAACCCCACACCATAATCCCCCCTCCACCAAATGATTTAGACCAGTGCACAAAGCAAGGTCCATAAAGACATGGCTGAGTTTGGGGTGGAGGAACTTGACTGGCCTGCACAGAGTCTTGACCTCATTCTGATAGAACACTTTTGAGATGAATTAGAATGGAGACTGCAAGCCAGGCCTTCTCGTCCAACATCAGTGCCTGACCTCACAAATACGCTTCTGGAAGAATGGTCAAACACTCCCATAGACACACTCCTAAACCTTGTGGACAGCCTTCCCAGAAGAGTTGAAGCTGTTATAGCTGCAAAGGGTGGGACAACTCAATATTAAACCCTACGGACTAAGACTGGGATGCCGTTAACGTTCATGTGCGTGTAAAGACAGGCGTCCCAATACTTTCAGTAATATAGTGTATATTTGTATTCATATATGTAAAACACTAGCTGATTCGTGAAAATTCTAAATTTGTATCATTTACAAAAGTAAAATATAAAAAGTACAAAATGTCAAGTTCCTAAAAATATCAGACCTTACACTTTTAGTATAGCTCTAAATCCATTGAGAAACTTGTTTTTATTGTTTTCTTTGTACTGGACTAATGAAAGTCCTCTGCGTTGAATGAGATCCCCTTTATATGATGTTATAAACCACGATGACTGGCTCATTGATAACAACACTTACTCCTGTCTGTCATATTTTGAAGCAGAGAATGAATGTATAGATTTACTTTAACCTCATCATTTGCACATATATTGCATTGAGTTGCTTTAGGACATAGAGAACTTGCTTAGGCTGGTGACATCTATTACATGGATGAAAAGCCAAGTTTAGCCTTGTTTTGACTGTAGCAAAAAAAAAAAAAAAATGTGCTGGCCATGACCTATGCATTTCATAAAGCTGTAACACCCTGGATGATATCAATATAAAGGAAACCATTCCCTAAATTGCTATTTGGGAAAGTGCTCCATACACCACTATTTCAAAAGGAAGGGGGGGGGGGGGACTTTAAATGAGGCACATATGTGGTGTACCTCCATCCCTGGTACATATGTATGCAAAAAGAAGGAAAAAGTGGGACTTTGAATGAGGTGGCTGACATGTGGAGGTGAATTTGAACAAATAAAGTTTATTAAGCAAGAACATTATATGAAACATGGCAGTATATAAACCACATAAACTCTGGTATACTAAATCATATTGATCCACCCACACGTAACATACAGGTGTGGTGCGGATATAAAGTACATAGGTAAAAAGTTTCTATTTAATACATTGCATGAAATAAATTCATATAAAATTGCATTGGACATAGAAGCAGCACTAGCAGCAAGAGTATGGATCTATAAATAAAACAATGAGACCGTAATTGATACCTCAAGTAAATAAATAAATAAATAGTCTATTTGAGACAAAAGTCAACATCATAATTCATTGTAGATATGGGTCAGCATCGCATATGTCCGACGCGTTTCGTGTAAAAACACTCTTCAGGGGCGGATGCTCAATTAATCTATAAAGTATAAAAAATGGTAACATTAGTCTAGTTGTAAATAATATAGAGGAAAGGCAGATTGGCCCATCCTAAATACTTACAGAGGGTCCAATATGGTAAAATACTGCAGCCATGCGACCAAGACCCCAAACCTGATCTTTCCTGTGAGCTGAGGTAATTGAAGCCGCGTGCAGCAGGACGCATACAACCAAATCTCCCGATGACACAAAGACATGCTGCTGGTAGTTATGTGTAAAAAAAAAAAAAAAAAGGGACATATAAATGTGGTGTAAAAAATTATATAATGAATGTGTAGATTGTGTGAACAAGAGCCAATGGCATGAAGAGGAGTGAGGGATTCTGTCGGGGGGGGGTGATTACCGCCGCCGCCTGAGCCCCTTCCAGCCTACGCCATGCTTGCGTGACGCTGATGATTATACACACTGAGTGTTGCTCTGAACTGACTGTGAGCCGCTCCATGCCAAACAGCAAGACAGCAGAGTCTGAGGACATCTCCAGCAATTGGAAGTGTGACAATCCGCATCTGAAGGCAGGTGACGTTGGCAAGTGACATGCTCAGGCTCCGACTGATTCTGCTTATGCTGTATTCTCCAGCCATCTACTTACTGTGAAGGCGAATCCATCCATCCTCTGTGGATCCGAGTACCATCTTCTCTCCACAGTTGACCACGGTCGCCTCAGAAGGAATTATTGGAATTCATCACCAGTGCCTCCCAACAAGCATCTTTTAGATCGGTGGATCCACAAGCCTGAATGACACTTAGCCGTATGGTGAATGTGTCCACCTTTTCCGGTAAGCGTATTTACCCCTTCCATTTTCGTGTGGATTCTCAGCACATGAAGACCACTTATGCGATTTAAGAATACTATCCACATATGTTCCTCTTTTTTGTCACTAGAAGCACCACGTTGTTTATGTTGATGAACTTATATCATATTATGGACACTACTTTCTGTCATTGGAGTTTGTTTTTTCACTTTTCCCAATGTGGTCTTTAATTATTATCACGTTGAAGGATCTGTTGTCACACATATGTTACTAGTATACATTGTGCTAGTCAACTCCTCTATTTGTATTTTATTTAGCACTGCATTTATTTTTCACTTTTTTTTGCACTGTCACTACACTGGTGATGCTGGCTGCTATTTTATTCATATGCCTTTTGTAGTAGCGCAACAATATTCAGTTATTTTTTGATAGTTACATAGTAGGTGAGGCTGAAAAAAGACCATCAAGTCCAACCTATGTGTGTGATTATATGTCAGTATTACATTGTATATCCCTGTATGTTGCGGCCGTTCAGGTGCTTATCTAATAGTTTCTTGAAACTATCAATGCCCCCCCCCCGCTGAGACCACCGCTTGTGGAAGGGAATTCCACATCCTTGATGCTCTTACAGTAAAGAACCCTCTACGTAGTTTAAGGTTAAACCTCTTTTCTTGTCATTTTAATGAGTGGCCACGAGTTTTGTTAAACTCTCTTCTGCGAAAAAGTTTTATTCCTATTGTGGGGTCACCAGTACAGTATTTGTATATTGAAATCATATCCCCTCTCAAGCGTCTCTTCTCCAGAGAGAATAAGTTCATTGCTCGCAACCTTTCCTCATAACTAAGATCCTCCAGACCCTTTATTAACTTTGTTGCCCTTCTTTGTACTCGCTCCAATTCCAGTACATCCTTCCTGAGGACTGGTGCCCAGAACTGAACAGCATACTCTAGGTGCGGCCAGACCAGAGTCTTGTAGAGCGTGAGAATTATCGTTTTATCTCTGGAGTTGATCCCCTTTTTAATGCATGCCAATATTCTGTTTGCTTTGTTAGCAGCAGCTTGACATTGCATGCCATTGCTGAGCCTATTATCTACTAGGACCCCCAGGTCCTTTTCCATCCTAGATTCCCCCATAGGTTGTCCCCCCAGTGTATAGATTGCATTTATATTTTTGCCACCCAAATGCATTATTTTACATTTTTCTACATTGAACCTCATTTGCCATGTAGTTGCCCACCCCATTAATTTGTTCAGATCTTTTTGCAAGGTTTCCACATCCTGCGGAGAAGTTATTGCCCTGCTTAGCTTAGTATTGTCTGCAAATACAGAGATTGAACTGTTTACCCCATCCTCCAGGTCGTTTATGAGCAAATTAAACAGGATTTGTCCCAGCACAGAACCCTGGGGGACCCCACTACCCACCCCTGACCATTCCGAGTACTCCCCATTTATCACCACCCTCTGAACTTGCCCTTGTAGCCAGTTTTCAATCCATGTACTCACCCTATGGTCCATACCAACAGACCTTATTTTGTACAGTAAACGTTTATGGGGAACTGTGTCAAATGCTTTTACAAAATCCAGATACACCACATCTACGGGCCTTCCTTTATCTAGCTGGCAACTCACCTCCTCATAGAAGGTTAGTAGATTGGTTTGGCAAGAACGATTCTTCATGAATCCATGCTGATTACTGCTAATGATACCGTTCACATTACTAAAATCTTGTATATAGTCCCTTATCATCCCCTCCAAGAGTTTACATACTATTGATGTTAGGCTAACTGGTCTGTAATTCCCAGGGATGTATTTTGGGCCCTTTTTAAATATTGGTGCTACATTGGCTTTTCTCCAATCAGCTGGTACCATTCCAGTCTGTAAAAATTAGGAACAACGGTCTGGCAATCACTTGACTGAGTTCCCTAAGTACCCTCGGGTGCAAGCCATCTGGTCCCAGTGATTTATTAATGTTAAGTTTCTCAAGTCTAATTTTAATTCTGTCATCTGTGAACCATGGAGGTGCTTCCTGTGATGTGTCATGAGGATAAACACTGCAGTTTTGGTTACCGAAGCCCCCCTATTCCCTCGTGAAGACTGAGGAGAAGAATAAATTCAATACCTTCGCCATCTCCCCATCCTTTGTAACCAGATGTCCTTCCTCATTCTTTATGGGGCCAATATGGTCTGTCCTCCTTTTTTTTACTGTTTACATACTTAAAGAATTTCTTGGGATTTTTTTTTCTCTCCTCCACTATTTGTCTTTCATGTTATATCTTAGCCGTCCTTATTGCACCCTTACATTTCTTGTTGCATTCTTTATAAGGTCTGAATGCTGATGATGATCCCTTAACCTTGTATTTTTTGAAGGCCTTCTCCTTTGCTTTTATATGCATTTTTACATTGGAGTTAAGCCATCCAGGACTTTTGTTCGCTCTTTTAAATTTATTACCCACTGGGATGCATTGGCTAATGTCCTTATTTAATATGCTCTTAAAGCAAACCTATCTCTCCTCCGTGTTCTTTGTTCCCAAGATTTTATCCCAATTTATGCCTTCTATTCCATTGCAGCTCACCATCCGGTCACACACAGCCATTGGTCCACTCTCTGCACCTAGGTAACCCTAGCTGTTGGCAATCCTAAACTCAGCACTCAAGATCCTGCTCAGGCCCCACACATGCAGCAGTGGACATGCATGTGCGATGTGCACTTTCTGGTCTCCTTCGTGGAAAAAGGAAGCTGTGTCCTGTACAGCTTGAGAAAATGCAGCACTTTCCCCTCCTCCTGGCAATCTCCACTTGGGAAATGCAGTTCAGTAGGCCTTGATTACAGTAGCTTCTCTCTCCTTTGGACTGCATGTCAGGATACACATGCCAGCAGACAAGTTAATCCCTCTAGAAGTACTCCTGGGCGCAAACTAACACTAGTTCCCTTTGCTCATAAGAATTGGGCATTGGCGAATAGAAGTGCGCATGCGCGAACTGGTGTGCGAACACAAGCCGTCACGCATCTCTGTGCACGCCGGCGCTTGCGGGCACCCGTGATTGATGCTGCCGCCAAATAAACTATTTAAACGCAGCCAGTGCTTAGATCCAGTGTTGTTTTTTCTTCAGCCTTCCGTGCATCCTGTTATCTGTGAACTTGTATCCTGATTCCAGTTATCTACCCGGCTTGTCTTGACCATTCCTTGAACTCCACCTGCACCGACCTCAGCTTATCCTGTGACCAATCGTCTGTCTGATCCTTTGGCTCCTGTTCCACTGATCCAGTTCCAGACCCAGCCTGCCTCCTCACTACGTTCTTGCCTGTGTCCTGTATCCGATTCTCCAAGCCCGTGTATGACCAAGACTGCCTGACCCTGCTATGCTGTCTGTTGTCACCTGCACCAGCTGCTTACCTGCCGGTCTTTCTGCTGAAGCCCTCTGATGACTTCACCAGCCCAGCAAGGACATCTGCCCTGCTGCTTGCAAGACTTCCTGGCACTCTTGCGACTCTGCACTCCTGCGTCTTCTGTCCACACTATCAGAGGCCCCGAGTCAGAGGTGTAAGAGAGGCCTTCCTCATCCTATCGGGCTCTACTACCAGGTACGTGATACTACAGTTCCCACGGTGCAGCTC
The DNA here is from genome assembly GCF_042186555.1 of Aquarana catesbeiana. Taxonomy (NCBI): domain Eukaryota; kingdom Metazoa; phylum Chordata; class Amphibia; order Anura; family Ranidae; genus Aquarana; species Aquarana catesbeiana. The sequence goes on from NC_133330.1 coordinate 46,770,780, forward strand.
TCAGCAGTTTCCACCTCTTGCTGATATAGCTGCTAACCTGTTCAGCACTGCAGGACAGCAGATACAGAAAGCAGCTGCAGTGAGAGTTTCTCTCACTCTCCATTTTTTTTAGCCAAGCACCTGGCTACAATTAAAAGTCAATTTTATGACAATGCAAAAAAAGAAACCAAAAAACCCTGATTTGCTGAAGCCTGCTTCGGCAATCGGAGGGCAAATAATTAAATCAAAGTACAACTCTAAAGTCTTGACGCATTTAGTGTTGTTTGTCAAATGAAATGTCAGATTTGCTGTGTTTTCACAGATAGTGGTATATTTGTGTAAGTGACCTACAATGTCTTAAAATAGCTTCTTGTTTATCTCCTCAGCTCAGAAAGAAAAGTAATGAAGCATATTCTGATTAATTAAAGACACTTAGTTATGCGTCATCAAGGCTTTGAACTGTAATCAATACAATCAACATGCAAAGACCAAGTACCACATTCTGTGCCAGATTGGGAGAATACTAAACAGTCCTGACATTGGAGGGGAGAATAAGTAACAAAACAAACTGGATGTCACACTTCTCTTATCCGCCTTACTTCAGGAATGACGGCGGTGTGTCTTGAGGGTTGTCTATAGGTTTAAAGCTGTGCTCCAGCCCTACTATTAGTCTTGCACAGCGTTAAATGATCCTCTCCCGCCCCAAAATAGCGCACTCTGATTTCACTGCAAACTGTGAGCTTCTCACAGTGTGAATTAGAAGCTGTAGCGAGGGAGATAGATCCTCAGTTCCTGGATGGAGGATGCCTGGCATTTTTCAGCCCTTTCCTCCCCAGCCTGATTGTCCTTGACCTTCCCTTTTTATTTATTAGAGTCATTTATTTTAATCAGAGAGGCTCAGCATCAGATGTGGGTGGTACCTAGGGTGGTCCTTGTACATATACTGCCTGCCTAGCCCACTCCTGATCACTGGCATCCACCCATGAAGGCATTTTGATATCTGCATAATTCCCCCCAAAAGCCATCCCACTGCCTGCATTAGGACTCTTAAAGCGGTTGTATACCCTGCTTTGTGATTTTTACCTACAGGTAAGCCTATAATAAGGTTTACCTGTAAGTAAAATGAATATCTCTTAAACCTGCACCGTTTAGGAGATATTCACCCTGCATGCAGCCGCCGACATCAGCGGCACATGTGCTCTGAAGGTCCGGCGTATCGTGCCGGAACTTCAAAGCTTCTTGGTGGAACCGAGGGGTCCCACACACATGCGCGGGAGTGACGTCATCGTGGCTCCGGCCACTCACAGCGCTGGAGCCCGCGAACCCAGAAGTAAGGCCGGGGGAACATGTCAGCTTTCTCAACGGTGACTGGGCGCCTCTTTTTTTGTCAAAGCTTAATTGAACAAACTGAAGTTAGAAGCTGACTGGCTACAATGCACAGCTGCACCACATTTTGCACTCTTCAGTTTTCGCAAATCAAGCATGCAGTACACCGGCTAGGTGTAAATGGGCATTTGAAGAGTGAACGTGAAGCTGGAAGCTGATTGGTGTCCATGCAGGGCTGCACCAGTTTTTGCACTTTCCAGTTTTAGTAAATTAAAATAATTATGACAATACTCACCTGAGCCCCCTATTGATCCAGTGATGTGCACAAGAGCCTCGGCTGTCCCACTGCTGTCAATCACAGCCAGTGAGCCAATGAGGAGAGAGCGGGGGGCAGGCCATATATGTCTTATGGTCACATAGAGCAGGGCTTGGGAGCGAACATGCACTAGTGCCCCATAGCAAGCTATGGGGGCACTGGTAAAGGGGGAGGAGTGCCAGGGGATTCCAAGAAGAGGAGGATCGAGGATGATCTGTGCAAAACCATTGCACAGAGCAGTTAAGTATAACATGTTTGTTAGCTGTTTTTTTAAAAAGCGGAACCTTTAATAGAACTTTAAGTATTGAAGTATAACTAAAGGCAAAACTTTTTTTTAGTTTTGGATAGAATGGAGATGGATTAGAACACCCATCAGGTTTTTATTTCTGCCTCGGCCCCAGAGATTCACCCTCTTTGTTTGTCTTGTTTACCATTATCATTGAAAGTGACAGTAAAAGCTTTAACTGACAATTTCGCGGTTGTGCGACGTTGTACCCAAACAAAATTGACATCCTTTTTTTCCCACAAATAGAGACTTCTTTTGGTGGTATTTGATCATCTCTGCACTATAAACAAAAAAAGGGAGACAATTTTGAAAAAAAACACAATATTTTGTACTTTTTGCTATAATAAATATCCCCGGTTTTTTTTCTCAGTTTAGGCCGATATGTATTCTTCTACACATTTTTGGTAAAAAAAAAAATCGCAATAAGCGTATATTGATTGGTTTGCGCAAAAGTTATAGCGTCTACAAAATAGGAGATAGATTTATAGCATTTTTATTATTATTTTTTTTTTTTATTAGTAATGGCGGCGATCTGCGATTTTTATTGTGACTGCGACATTATGGCGGACACATCGGACAATTTTGACACATTTTCGGAACCATTGGCATTAATACAGTGATCAGTGTGATTAAAAATGCATTGATTACTATAAAAATGTCACTGGCAGTGAAAAGGTTAACACTAGGGGGCGGTGAAGGGCTTAACTGTGTTCCCTGCTACTGATTCTAACTGGAGGGGGAGGGACTAACTACAGGAAGTGACAGATCGTAGTTCCTAGCCAATAGGATTTGTCACTTCTGTCAGAACAGAACAGGGACGTGTGTGTTTACACACACACGTCCCTGTTCTGTGTCTCCTGGTCACGATCGCTCGTGGCCGGCGGTCATCGCGACCGCCGGCCGCGAGCATCGGTACCCCCGCTATGCAGCGGGTGCGCGCCTGCTATCCGGACCCCGCGAGCCAACGTACAGCTACGTGGTTTCGCGCAGGGGAGCCAACCTGCTATAGTATAACTCCGGAAGTGGTTAATTTGCAGGGATTTCCTCTCACTTCCTGCTTGGGCTATGGGACAGGAAGTGAAGGAAAATCTCCGCAATGGGACACAGATGGCAAAAAAAATGATCATCCTCCCTTGCACTATCCAAAATTAAAAAAAGGGGAGAAGGTTGGAATGTAGAGATTTTTGGTGGTGAGCATGAACCCTGGAGCATCATCAGTGACCTAATGCTGGATGTTTTCCATGTGTGACTGCATTACTCTTAGATTGTAAGCTCTAACGAGTAGGGCTCTCTGATTCCTACTGTATTAAAGTGTATTGTAGTTGTACTGTCTACCCTCAAGTTGTAAAGTGCTGCTTAAACTGTCGGCACTATATAAATCCTATATAAAAATAATAATAATAATATTAATAATACTACATTTAGATCAAAACAGTAGAGGTGATTTACGAAAGCCATGCGCCATCAGTAAAGGCGCATGGCGAGGCGCAACGCACATTTTCATATTTACTGGTGCGCCGGTAACAGAGCTGGAATCCCCCATTTACTATAGCGATCTCGATGCACGGAAGAATGCAATCTGTGCGCCACTATGGACATGGCGCACGGCATCTCCAATTCAATATTGACAGAAGATGGAGGTGCCAATATTATGGGGTGATGTGAGGAAGTTTAGTAACAACTGCCCAAGTAACAAATATGCCCAAAATAGAATGAAAACGTAACTTTTTCAGAGAAAGCCTGCTGTGCCTGCAAGTACATTTAGAACTGCGTGAGATCAATGTAAGCAGTGCGCATGCGCAAGCAGCTCTTGTGCTCGTTCACATGAGTTTGTTCACTGCGCGGCCAAACTTTTAGTATATGTTAAGCAACGTACATGCAATTGCACGTGTTGAACAGATGCACCTCTAAGCACCTTGTTAAAATTATGTAAAAAGACTCTCCCTCCTCTAGCTCCTCCTAAAAGGGCATTTAACCTTTTTGCTTTTAAAGGGGAACTCCACACTTCATTCTCCAATGCTCTTGTCTCCCCCCTCTAATCCCTTAGATTTCCATGGGCTAGTTTATGCTTTTAAAGGTTAACTCCACACTCCATTCTCAAAAGGCTGTGAGCTGCCTTCACCAATCCAAACCACATCCATTTTCAGAGCATACAACAAGCTCAACATAGCTGGCTGCCTTTGGGGCATGTTGGGCTCAGCCCAATACCGAACACAAAGCACCTTGTACCCACTAGTTTAAAGGGGCTTTCCACATTCTGTAAAGTCCCCTGTCTGCAGCCCCCCACAACCCCAGCCTAGTGTTGTGTTGAAGCGGCCCTTGTCCCCCTAAATAAGGGAACAAGGTGGTTGACTTTTGGGGTGCCCAAGCCCCTACTACCCCCAAGCATCCACCCCCCTTTCATGGGCTGGCTTGCTGTGTGTTTGGCTAGGGGTTTGTTAGTGTGTGGAAGGGGCACAATATTTTTTTAGTTTGGGGTGGTATTTTTCAAGTGGGGGTTCTCATTTTAAGCCTTAACAGGGGTCAGGCTATTTTTTGTTTTGGGTTAAAATCTTGCAGCTGCAATGTAGATTTGAAGCAGCATTTTGGATACATGCTACAGATGCACCACTTTACAGGCAGAGTAAGCACCCCCCCCCCCACCCCCCATGTTACTAGCTTGTAAGCAATTTTGCATTTTTAAAGGCACTTCTCCTTGTTTCATTTTTGGGGTTGTCCAAATTGGTGACATTGATATATGTCCCTCAGGGTGGGACCTGGGCCCCCATACCCATTTTAGGGCCAATAACTGGAATATAAGCCAACCAAGTAGGGACTAGCAAAATTAACATGTCAGTTCCCATAGACTGCAATGGTATTTGTTGTATAACTTTTGCCCATGTTAGGCTCTTTGTTTGCCCCCCTGGACCGGGGGGTGTTTGTCCCATCTGTAATTTTGTAGCATGCTGGATGATGTGCTTAATTTTGGACAGGAGGGTGGCTTATTTTGTGCTAGCTGCATTTAGGTTGTTGTGTGTGTGTGTGTGTGTGACATTTTCTCTTTGTATTTTGTTTGTGGTTTAGAGCAAGTATTTTACTTTTGTTTATTTAATTTTTTTTTTTGGGGGGGGGGGGTATTTTTCACTGAAATATTTTTGATGTTGTCGATGTTTGCAGGTTGTTAGTTTCACTTTGATTTATTGTTTGCTGCATTATTTTGCAAAGTCTTCCTCAAGATGTTGTGACTAATAAATGTTAAAATCCTTAAGAGACTGTCCGTTTGTGGACACAGTCCTTTTAACACCTGTTCATTTCCTCTGCAAAATGGTCGAAATGGTCAGACCACAAAAATATATTCTGTTAGGCCCCTTTCACACTGGGGCGGTGGGGGCGTCGGCGGTACAACAGCGCTATTTTTAGCGCTGCTGTACTGTTGTTCTTGCAGCGGTATTCGGCCGCTAGCGGTTCGGTTTTAACCCCTGCTGGCGGCCGAAAAAGGGTTAAATCCGCTCGTACATCGCGGCTATAGCCGCAGTATTACCGCGGTATAGCCATGCTGTCCCATTGATTTCAATGGGCAGGAGCGGTTTAGGAGCGGTGAATACACCGCTCCTTCCCCGCTCCAAAGAAGCGGCTCGCAGGGCTTCTTTTACCGTCCTGCGAGCGCACCGCTTCAGTGTGAAAGCCCTCGGGCTTTCACACTGAACAAACAGCGGAGGCTGTTTATGGGGGGGTTTTCAGGCGGTATTTTTAGCGCAATACCGCCTGAAAACCGCTCCAGTGTGAAAGGGGCCTTAGTGTCTTAAATTAAGATACATGTGTTTTTTGCTTTCTTTGAATGGAGGAGAAGATTCGGATGCCGCACACCGGATGTAGTCAAAAAATTTTCACTTTATTGAAAAAATGGGATCATCAAAATAACAAGACTGTCATGCAGAAAGTACAGATAAGCTGACGCGTTTCGCACTCAGGACTAAGTGCTTACTCATAGCTGTGAGTAAGCACTCAGTCCTGAGTGCGAAACGCGTCAGCTTATCTGTACTTTCTGCATGACAGTCTTGTTATTTTGATGATCCCATTTTTTCAATAAAGTGAAAATTTTTTGACTACATCCGGTGTGCGGCATCCAAATCTTCTCCTCCATTCAAGCCTGCTTTGCCTAGCATTCAGCCAGCACCTGGAGCTCTTCTGCTCTGAAACTTCTACTTACACCTGGGTCAGTGTCAGCCTGAGCGGTGGAAATATTTTCTTTGCTTGTCTGCATCTAAGGATACATGCTTTTTTGCTTTCTTTGCTCTTTTCCAAGTCCTGTTTTGTTGACCAATAACATTTGTAGCAAATTTTTATGTTTTATACAAGTGGGTCATGGCACATCTACATTCCAAATTTGGCACTTAAGATGGTCATGCACTATGCAATCTGATTGGCCAATCTCTGGACAACTCGATATTTAGGCAAAATAGGTAGTAGGAAGATGCACTTGAACAATTAATTAAAATTATAGAAAATCAAAGAGGCTCTTATACTAAATCTAATTTATTTAAGATCTAACTGATTGCAGTGTGTGATTACCTTTAAAGATCAAGATCGGAAAAAAATAATTTATTGGGTTTAGAAGCACTTCTCTGTTCTTTGTAATGTATTTAAAGATTTGTGAAAAAAACACATTTAAAAAATATATTAGAATTGATAGGAATGAGCATCAAAAACTGAGAACACCTACTAATTGCCTAACAAGACACATCCAATGAGATTAAATGAACCTATTGTATTGGGCGTGCACTATTATCAATGAGAAAACTGCAGTTACTCTAGCGACAGGTGCAGTTTACATATGCGGGTATTTATTATCGCTATTTGCTCTTCAATGTGCGCCGGTTCGCACGTTCCATTAATGACTTTTCCGGTGCACCAATTAATGTATGAACAGGTGCAGTGCCTTCTTCTTAGTAAATCACCCCCAGTGTGTTCGTTAGTCTGCATATGTTCCTGCTACACTTTCCAACAATGGATTCAGCAGTTTGGTTATGCTCTTTAACAGGTTTCTAGATCCAGAAATGCTAAGCTCATACAATGACTGGAGAAAATTATCCCATCATGTTTCTATATTGTTATTTTAGCTTGAAAATATCATGAAATCAGCACAAACCGACACTTATCATTTCCTGCACATTTTTCACAGAGAGCAACCGCCTGACTAAGAGTAATCTGTTAATCTGTTTCATGCCACGCAATCTGTCAAAATGACAGATACATTCTATCCTTAATACATAATATCTTCATTCACTGTATGTCTTAGTAGGACTTTCCTTGGCTTGCAGCAACATTTGGGAAATCATTTCATTTGTTTTGGTGTTTGGAAGCTCTCAGATATTACGCCATGCACTGTTTATTACCCAGTGTGCTCCGTATAGGAAACTGATGAGACCATTTACAGACTTTGGGGTTGGAGAATGAAAGTCTAACTCCTTTACTAATGTGATGCAGTGTGTGTCAGACAGGGCCTGGAGGTAGCATTTTTTTAAACACAGGAAAATACAGTATCCTCTTCTGAGACATCATTTAAACTTTTATCATATTCTTCGCTTTCAGTCCTCTGCTTTCAGCCTCCTTTCTAACTGGATTTCCTTTTGTTTTCCATTCTATCTATTCAAAAACTGCTAAGTAATATTTGTATTTAAACTGACCACAAAACATAGCCTTTATGTAATTCCAAGAGACTCAACTAGTCTTGGAAAAAAAAGTTATATTGATTGTAAAGTCTCGTTTTTTTTTCTATTAAAATAACAAACATGTTATACTTACCACCTCTGTGCAGTGGATTTGCACAGAGCAGCCCCGATCCTCCTCTTATCGGGTCCCTCTTCTGTGCTCCTGGCCCCTCCCTCCTGTTGAGTGCCCCCACAGCAAGCAGCTTTCTATGGAGGCCTGTGTTCATTCACACGGAGCTGTGGTTTGGCCCTGCCCCCTCTCTCTCCTGATTGGCTGACTGACTTTGACAGCAGAAGGAGACACTGGCGCCACTGTTGTGTCTCAGCCAATCAGGAGGGAAGGTCCCGGACAGACGAGACGCTCGTGGACATTGCTGGACAGTGTTAGGGGGTGCGGGGGGGGTTATCTTCATGCATAGAATGTATTAAGAGAAAAACCTTCTGACTTTACAACCACTTTAAGGCTGGCCATAGATGGTTTAAATCTTGGCCGGTTCAGCGAACCCGCTGAGATTTGAACTGTACCAAGTTGATCAACTGATCAACTTGGGTACAACTAGCCTGCCAGGTTTAATTTAAGATTATCGCTAGCAGCTGCTATAGCCGCTAGAAATAATCACTACCTTCTCCCAGCAGGGACAGCTTCTTCTGCCCCCCCTCCCACTGGGAGAAAACAATGGGGTTTATTTACTAAAGCTGGGAGTGCAAAACCATGCATGCTCATGCATAGAAATCAATCGGCTTCTAACCTCAGCTTGTTCAATTAAGTTTTGACAATAAATCCTGGAAGCTGATTGGTTTCTATGCAGAAGTGAGCCTGATATTGCACTCTCCAGCTTTAGTAAATAAACCACAATGTCTTGGCAGGAGGGATTCCCCTGTTAGCACTGTCTGTATTGATGGAGGAATTGTGTAAATTTCTTTCCTGCAACCCATGGTTGCAGGAAAGAAGGTTGCACTGTCTATGGCCTGTCTAAGGCACAAATACATTCATAAAGAATAGAACCTGATAGTGAGCACTTCTCCTGCTCGGCATCATTTTATATATATCATTTTAACAGGCTGTATTTCACATTAAAGCACAACTCTGGGCAACAGAAGCAAAAATTGCCCTTGCAGTGTTCCTTCCCCATCCAGCATTGCAAGGGTTAAATACATGTTTTTGTCAAGGGCTCTGCTACCCTACCTGCATCCCTTTGGCACTTACTGTGTGGCTCTCGGGGGCCACAGCAGTCAGTATTCTGTGTGCTGGTTTTTACTCCATCAATCAGTGAAGGAAAACTATTTTTTAGACTGGGTTCTAATAGTTAACCACTTGACCTCCAGAAAATTTACCCCTCCCCCCCATGACCAGGCCATTTTTTGCGATACGGCACTGCGTTACTTTAACTGAAAGTTGCACGGTCATACAACGCTATACCCAAAAAAAGATGTATGCCATGTTTTCCCCCCACAAATATAACTTTTTGGTAGTATTTAAACACCACTGCGTTTTTTTATTTTTTGTGCTATAAACAAAAAAAGACAATTTTTAAAAAACAAAAACAAAAAAAAAATATTTTTTTTACTTTCTGCTATAAAACATATCCAATAAAAAAATGTAAAAAATCTAATTTCTTCATAAATTTAGGCTAATATGTATTTTGCAACGTTTTTGGTAAAACATCCCATTAAGTGTATATTTTTGCGAACGTTATAGCGCCTGTTGGAAGGCAACATGGTTTAATATAATATTTCTGGAGCTTCTCTTTCTAGTTGATACCAGATCTGGAATGTAACAAGTTGCACATCAAAGCTTTATAGCATATCTGAAAGAAGAGATCAGGCCTCCATCAAGGCTGAACAAAAGCTTGGCTCCGGACCATCTGGTGTTATAACAATATGCGAGAGAGCTTCAAAGAGGGCCTTGGCTGCCGGGATAATTGTTGAAGGTGGGTTACAAAGATCAAAGGACCAACAGGCTTTGAAGATTGACACGGGATACAGAGACATGATACATAGATAATGCTGCCCTTAGAGGCCAATAAAATAGGATGGACAGTAATATAATATATTGAGGAGGACTGCCCCGTAAATACTGTGATTCGTCAAAAGTCTAGATGGGATGGCAATGGGGTTGGGTCTGAATGGTGTATGACTGATGTATAAAAGGGGCTGCCTGAGATACAGCTCTCTCTGTTACCATCTTGAGCCCAGCTGAGGATACCGTATCTATAGGACTTTGCGATAAGTATATTTGATGTTTCTTGTTTTTATATGCTTTATAATATGTTCCTTTAGTATTTTTATGTTAGTGTTTTCCTATTTTCTTAGGAAATAAGACGTTTTATTAAGCAGTGTGTTTGTTTTCATAGCTAACCTTATATTATTGTGCTATCAACAGTAACTATCAGAGTTTTAATAGACTAGCTAATTATAGGAGTAGACAAATTAATACATTTATGGAATAAATAGAGGGAATCCATCACCATCCTCGGATAATAATATTTAGCTTAGAAGTTAATTCCAATTTCAGGATTTATTTCAATTGGCACCCCAGAAGGCGTGTGGAATTTATTTCTGCACAGAATCAAAACCCTAATGTATTTTTGAGTCCTTATAAGCTAAGTCCTCAACTACACCTAGAACTGGAAGCCTTCTCTACTGTGGACAAGATTTGCGCTGGTTCATGAATTCTGACAAAACCGCGCAAAACCTGGTGAGATTTTTGGCTGGTATATGTGTTAACGTTTATTGTATTGTTCGTGCAAATTGTTTTAGGACTGTGTAGCCGGTCAAGAGTGCTGGTGAGTGAGGGGCTGATCACCCCTGGTTATCTGATGTAGCCTGCAGATTGACAGGATAAATCATACATCTTTGAAGAGAAAGTGGGAGAAATATAGATTTTTATTTTTTATTTTATTTTATTTATGTATTTTTCCCCACGTGAGTGTGAAATAGCTCTGTGTTCCAATAGAAGTTCAATGTGGCCTGTGTTCTGAGATAATAAGGCTAAAGTTAGTGGTATAATTGAGCATTGATAAGGAGTGTGCTCTGCCTTGTGTGCTGTGGGACTACAAGTGAAAGTTAGCTTTTAAACAGCTTGCATCTGTCTGTTGTGTCTGTGTAAGCAACTGTTGTATAGACAGGTTGAACAAGATTCAGTGTGAACTTAGCATATCAATTGAGGTCATTGAAGATTTTCTTAGAAAACATGCCTGAGTTAGGCCCCTTTCACACGAGGCGGACTCCGTTTCCACGAAGCCTGCCTCGGTCCGCCGGCTCAGCGGGAGATCAGTCCGTTGATCTCCGCTGAGTCGGCGGATGACAGGTCCCACTCTGCTCACTGAGCGGGGAGGGGCTTGTCAGGCGCCGCTGCCGCCTATGGAGGGATCGGATGAAAACGGACAGCATGTCCGTTTTGATCAGATCTCACCCGATCTGATCCGCCAGCGACGGATCTGGACGTAGGGCCATCCGTCTGCTTTTTGCGGATCGGACCGTTGTCTCCGCTGACATCCGTCGCTCCATAGGCTAACATGGAGCGCCCGTTCAGGTCCGCTGACAAAACTGACAGGCAGACCTGAACGGTCCGATTGTGTGAAAGGGGCCTTAAATTCAACACTGTGTCAGAAAACGCTTTAACACATCAATTTGATGATCTTTTGAAACAATGTAATATTCATAATGATGAGACAAAACATAAAAAGTTGTCGAAAAAAAGGTAGGAAAGCCAGAATGGCCAAGGTTGTATGGATGTTGTTGAAAATGAAAGACGTCGCTGAAAAAAAAAAAAAAGAACAGAATTAATAGAAAAGATAGAATATGTAAATAAAGGTATTTTGGTTATAGTGGCGAATGCAGATGCAAATGTTTGTGAGTGTGATGAACTAAAGGATGAGACTGAACAACTAGTGACTGAGAATGGTTCGTTGGAGCAGAGATTGGATGAGTTGGAGGAAACATGTATGTTGAGGGAACAGTTTATCGCATCTTTAGAACAGAGAGAGGCTGGGAATGAAACTGCGATAGAAATACTTAAGAGAGAGTTACAATAATGTAAAACTCAGCTAGCACAAAAAGATCATGCCATTCTATCTTTGAAAGCACAGGCAAAGGATAAAGTGCACAGCCATTCTTGTGCTAACAAGGATACACATCCCTTTGTGACACAGGAGCAGGGGACAGGATGCTGATGGAACAGCAATCGGTATATTCGGCTGACAATCCTGAAGAATCCCCAAATCAGAGTTCTTCTCTCTTTACTCCTGCATCAGAAAGGACTGGGCAAGGAATAGGAATTATAAAAAGGGAGGGTAACACCCAATCCACAACACTCTCCATACAAGATCGCACAAATCTGTGCCAGATTTTGGGGACATTTGATGCTAGCGCTTCACCCATTAGTCTCTCAAACAGGCTGGAAGCCGTAGTGGCACAGTACATTTTAAACAATAGGGATGCATGCACACTCCTCCGCGCATTGGCTTCCATTGCAACTGTGTGAAAAACTGCAACCACCAGTCAGGAGTCACAGACGTCTATCTCCCAAGTTAAACTCAAATTGGGGAAACTCGGCAGATAGAATGAGGGAATTGCAGCGCATAATGGGAGGAAGAGATACGCCCTCCAGACGTCTTAGAGAATATCAGGAGGGTCATAGATCCAATACTCATTTGCAGTGAATACTTCTCCATTTATAAGGCCACATACAATTGTCCTGATATGTCCCCTGATGACAGTAGTTTTCTGTGTTCTATGGCTAATAAGTGCACATGTATTGATTACCATACCAGAATTGCACTGAGGAATGCTACCTCATACCAGACCTTTATAAACATATTAAGGGACTGGGTTCGGGAGACAGATCAAGACAATAGGCCCCACAAAAGATTTTCGGAGATAGTTAAAAGTGAAGGGAGAGTGAGATTTGCAGGCAGGTGTTACAGATGTGGAAATACAGGCCATTTAATGAAGGACTGTAAATTGCCTAGGAGGAGTGCAGGTGATAAGAAGCCTTGGCATAAGAAAGAACAGCAAAAACCTGGATCAGATAAGGTGGCAACAGATCCGAGCAAGGCACCTGATGCTACAATATATGGTCCTCTTTTATGAGAGTTACAGAGGATAGGGAAAGGATTTAAAGAAAACCAGGAGGAATATAAAATCCCACCCTCAACCAATCCTTATTTTAAACAATAGGGATGCCAGGCCCCAGTGTTGTCCCTAGTATGTCATCTGGAGAGGGACAAAGGCAGCAGACCACGTATCCAAGGGGCGGTAGTGAGCCATCGCACAAATATACTTTTGGATATGGGAGTAGCTGTCAGCGTAACGAATATCGAATTTCAAAAGGATCCTACTGGGAGACAAATTTTCCTTACAGGATTCGGAGGACAACTAGTACCTTCTGAGCAGTCAATACCTATAACCATAGAACTAAAGAGGTTTGTGTAGAACACAAAAACACACAAAAAAAAAAGAGGGTGACGTGTCCACTAATAACACCTCTATGATATAAATAGTTGATATAGACCATGTGCCATTCACCCAAGGAGGGTGTTGCTGCCTTAGCCAGACATATTGAACAAAAAAAGAGAGAAGTTGGGAGAACCCACAGATGGGGAGGTCCCAGAGAAAAAAGCGGCCACCAGGGCGGCCAAATGCAATGCTAGAGTCTGGAGATATCATACAAAAATGTTTTATTTAATAAATAATCAGGTAAATTTGATTAAAGTCCAAGACGAAGCTACGCCACTTTGCTGTTGCGAAACACGTTGACGTCATCGCGGTCACGTGACGCCGCCCATAAGATCTGTGTTAGCAATTACTGGGCATAGGTCTAGAAGCATCCCAGAATCTGCCTGTAATGATCGCGGTATGTTCTGGGTACACCGCATCAACACCTGATTACCATTGGACATGAAGTAGCACTGTCTCTTCACTTGGCCAGGGATGGCCTGAGACATGTAGCGAGGACTTCAGGTTCACCGGCCGTGGAAAAGAAACTGACTTACTGCACCGGCCCTGGGACTTGGTAAAGTAGGATCTTTTGCATATCCTAAAACATAATGATGGTGCCAGCACTACTGCAATAGCTGTATTACCTACCTTGTCACCCGATAAACTCTTTTTTTTTTTTCAAATATAACATTTTATTTCAAAGAAAGAGTACGAGAACAAAGATTAAATTGAGATTCTTTTCCCAACATAGTATTTGCTGTACATAGGTGAAGACATATCCTAATAATAACAGTAATAACGGCATTTGTGTTTAAGTGTTCAGTGTTATTAGTTGACATCCAGCTAACATAATCAATTTTTGCAAGTGATACAGACCATTGCATTCTGTATGCAGTACAAGCCTCATTCCTGAAGTGTTTTACGACTTCTGATATGAAATACCTTAACCAAAGAAAACAGAAGTAAAAGGGTGGGAACAAATAGGTTCCATAAAAAATAGACAAAGGAGTGAGAAGCAAGGGAGAAACAAAGAAGAGAGCGAGAAAAGGAAAGAGAAAGGAAGAAGGGGGTAGAGAATTTGGGAGGGGAAAGGGGAGAAGGGGGGGTAGGGTGTTAGGCCCAGGTGTAGCGACTTCTTTTGTGTTACTCTGCTCTAGGTGGCCAGTAGGGCTATTCCTTCCTCGGAGAGTATGAACATATTCCACAGCCTCCATGTCTGGGAATGTTGATCTTGTTTGTTTTGCGCCGTTTGAACCAAATCCTCCAATCTTCTGATCTCCTCCACCCTGCGCAGCCACAACCCTATAGTCGGCGGCAGATTCTTCTTCCATAGAAGTGGGATGCACACTTTAGCTGCGTTCAATAAGTGCCGTACTATCAATTTTTTATATGTTCGTGTCGAGATTGTAGTCGCGTGTAGCAAGATGAAAGCTGGATCATCACTTATTGTGTAAGCCGTGAATTTTTGCGTAATCATGCGGACTGTCGTCCAAAAGTGCTGCAGCAGTGGGCAAGACCAGAAGATGTGGAGGAGTGTCCCTTTACTTGCTTGACAACTCCAGCATTTGTCCGATGTGTCCGGGAAGTATTCGTGAAGTCTGCTAGGGGTGTAGTACCAACTAGTTAGAATCCTGTAGTTAAGTTCCTGTATTTTGGTGCAGATAGATGTTTTCTAAGGAGAATGTGATAATCGTTTGTTTTTGGGCACTAGTAAATGTACGTTGTAAGTCAGTTTCCCATGTACGTATGAACGTCAGATCTGGTTGTTCCGGAGGGGAGTTAATCAGGGCATAAGTTTTGGACAGTACTTGAGATAAGGTTCCCTCGTTGTTACAGTAGCTTTCAAAGGTCGTCAGATCACGGTTAAACTGTGTTGGGTTGGGGATCGTAAGTAGAAAGTGATGCAGTCGTATTGCTGTCCAAAATGGGAGTCGGAATTGCCCATAAACTCTTTTTCCCCAAGTGGGACTCAACTTCCATGTGACAGGACTTGGTCTGTATACATTATTGAATACATGCTCGGCATTTTTCATAATTACAGCTATTCAAATGGAAATTCATTTTGGATGAACTGTATATATGTATACATTTTATGTTGAGACTTACCATCACATGCTTTTTAAGAGCTACTAGCCTGTCCCGAACACATAAGCTCACATAAACAGTGGACTATACCAGCAGTTTCTTGGGTTCATCCACTTCGGTTGTCACTACCTATGGCAACACACAATCTTATCCTGTAGGATTTTTTCATGCGATAGCTGCCATTCTTAAATACAGGTCTATTTGCTTTTCAGCCATACGGTTTTGCAGTATCAGAAGATATGGACATTATGCTATGAACTTCCGTATGAGATCCTTTACCGCAAGTCTCAGTGTTTGCTAGATTTCATCTTAGTATTCAGCAGACTCACCAATATTTTATATTCCTTGCGCTCAAATATCCCCTGGGGGCCATACATACACAGTCCGCCTAATAGGATCTTGTTTCCTTTGCTGCATTTTGTGCTTCAACTTTTTCATGTGGTTATTATGACTGGCGGCCTCTGTATGCATGGTTATTTCGGTGTCCGGACCTTGTCATTTATGTTTTGTTGGTTTTTCCTTATCTGTATGTTTGTCCATTGTGTTAGCTGCCACTTCAATTTTGCAGTGTGCAACACACAATCACCAGTGTGCACATTAATTGTTTTTTTTTTTTTGTGTACTTTAATCAATTTAAACCTGATTATTTATTAAATAAAACATTTTTGTATGATATCCCCAGACTCTAGCATTGCCTTTGGCCACCCTGGTAGCCGCTTTTTTCTCTGGGACCTCCCCATCTGTGGGTTATCCAAACTTCTCTCTTTTTTTGTTCAATATGTGTAGAACACAGTTTGCTTCTTTCCCCAACACATGAGGGCACTATTTTGGGCTTGGATGTCCAACATAACAAAGTGTGGGCAACATCTAAAGCGTAATGTGGTAGAGTTTCAAACATGATTGCTAAAATTGAGGGCCCTGAACCGCCACCTCAGCGTCAGTACAAAATTCCGCCCAAATCTATCCCATACATAGAGAGCACAGTGAGGGATTTGTTGGCACAAAATGTAATTAAAGAGTGCCAATCTAAAACGAATGCAGCCCTCTGGCCAGTAAAGAAAGAGGGGGGATGTAGGCCCACCATAGATTTCAGAGCTTTGCCCTTCATGTTTGGAATATTATAGGACCTTGATGTATTTTTAGTATTTTCAAGGATAAGCCTCTGGATTGTTTTTTGTTTTTATTTTTTTTTCTGTTATGATTATTATTTTTTTTCTCTCCTCTTATTTCTATTTTTAAAAAAATAATAATTTTTGTTTTCATTTTTTTTTACATTTTTTTTTTAAATGTTTAAAAAAAATATATAAATTTGTATTTTTTTTTTTTAATTGTTAATTTTGTTATTTGTTTATTCATTTATTTTATTTTTGTTTTGTTCAGGTGGAAAAATTGTTAGCCAATGACCCCCTTTCAGGTGGATTAAACCTTTTTTGGTGGTATTTAATCACCTCTGGGTTTTTAATTAATTTGTAAAACAAACGAAAAAGATGGAAAATTTTGATTTTATGATAACATTTTTTTTGATAAAATTATGCAAATAAGTAATTTTTCTCCTTCACTGATGTGCGCTGATGAGGCTGCACTGATAGGTTGCACTGATGGGCACTGATGAGGAGGTACTCATGAGGGTGCACTGATATGCGGCACTGATAGGCAGTACTAATGGGTGGCACTGATAGGCAAAACTGATAGGCACCGGTAGGTGCCACTGTTGGGCACTAATAGCCACTGATGGCCGGTACTGATGGGCAGCACTGTTGGGCTTTCATAGGCAGCACTGATGGGCACTGGTAGGCACTGATGGGGCTGCACTGATAATTAAGGTAATGATGATCAGTGTCCCGATTATCTGTGTACATGTCCCCTGTGACACTGGCCGGTTATCTGCTCTGCTTTCCTCACGCTGTGGCAGCGCATGAGGAAAGTACTGCCGATAACCAGAAAGTCTGTTTACACTGTGATCAGCTGTGATTGATCATATGGTAAAGGGCCCCTGGGATTGCCCCTTTATGCCGATCTGTGATCAGCTGTGTCCGAAGGATGCAGCTATCTCAGTGTGCGCTGGATGTGTGCCCCAGGGGGCGTGCGGGGGGCATGGTTCCGGGAGGATTTTCATGGACACTCTCCCGGAACAACAGAGCCACCCTGTAGCTGTCTTTCGGCTACAGCCTAGTAAGGAAGTGGTTAAAGTGGTTGTAAAGGTGGAAGTTTTTTTTTACTTTAATACTTTCACTCCTCCCCCCGCCCCCCAAATACTTATCTGAGACTGATCTCGATCCAGTGATGTGCCCGAGAGCAGTAGCACTGCTCTCTTTCTTTCTCCTCACTAGATTCGCTGTCAATGAAATCCAGTCATGAGG
This sequence comes from Aquarana catesbeiana, assembly GCF_042186555.1. Taxonomy (NCBI): domain Eukaryota; kingdom Metazoa; phylum Chordata; class Amphibia; order Anura; family Ranidae; genus Aquarana; species Aquarana catesbeiana. The sequence continues at coordinate 46,788,264 of NC_133330.1, forward strand.
GAGCAGGGGGCAGGGACAAGCCACACTGTGTGTGTCAATGGACTCAGAATCGAGCAGGCACGAAGCTGCTCCCCATGGTGGCACACTGAGTAGAGGAGGAGTCCAAAGCGCCGGTGGGGGACCCCAGAAGAGGAGAATTGGGGCTGCTCTATGCAAAACCATTGCACAGAGCAGGGAAGTATGACATGAGGGAGACCTAATTATTTCAAGAGCTCCTTTGGGGTAAAAATGTTGATAAAGACCAAGGTAGGCCATAGATGATGCAATAGCTCCCGAAGAGCTATTGTATTCCAACAGCAAAGTGAGTTCCCCTCTGTTAGAAAACAATGATCAGTGTTGCAGATTATAGTCAGTGGCACTTATTGAGTGAAAAAAACCTTACTGACTGGTTGTACAGAAGTTGATCAAGAGATTCTGTACAACTAACCTGCCCATAGATGGATGGAAATTTGTCTGGTCCCTGCTGAACTGGTCAAACTTCGATCCATCTATAGCCAGCTTAAGTCTAGTGACAATCTTTACAGCTGTGTTCCCTTGTCCCCTACCTGTTGATGTTATTTAATATGGTGGGAGGGAAGAGGTCCCACTCTCCTTGCTGGAATGCTTTAGCTGACAGTGACACTCTCTGATCAAGGAGACAGAAGTGGAAACCCTGCTATTTTAAATCTGAGTATTCAGTCCTTGGGAAATACAAGACAACAGCAGTATTCCAGTATCAATGCTAAATTTGAATACTGGGGAGGATTAGTCCTTAAAAACAATAATATTTATAAAGCTTCTACAAAAGAAAATGAAAAGAAAATCATTTATTGCAATCATAATCTTTTTAGTCGCATCTTTTGTTAATTACATGAAACGTCACTGAATGCTTTGTTCGTGGGTGATGCTTTGTTGTAATGTTTTTGTGTGTTGTGTTACCTAGTTCTACTTTTTGAATGGCGCGCACGTGTTTTAAGGAGCAGCAAAAAAATTGGCAAGCCAGATGAGGAGCAGCAATTATACTGAGCTGGAGAAGAATAGACCCACACTGACCTGACGGAGTTACCTGCCACAGAATTCCGGAGATGGTTTGTGCTGCAGGCGCACAATATGTATGTACTCAGAGTGTGTAATCATAGCACTTATGTTCTTTTATTTACTGTGGAACCCTCAGGTCTGAGTGGGTGCCAGAAACTCTTTATAAAGAAAAGTAAACATGTTTATTGGCTGCTTTGTTTCTTAAGGAACAAGGGTAGGAAGCAAATTCCAACCCCAACACTTATGGACTCCAAAATGTAAACAGGAAAGGGCTGACTGGGTCCCAGGGTTTTTCAACCACTTAAGGTCCGAGCCTCTTTTTGACACTTGTTTACAAGTTAAAATCATTTTTTTTGCTAGAAAATTACTTAGAACCCCCAAACATGATGTATTCTTTTTTTCAGACACCCTAGAGAATGAAATGGTGGTCATTGCAATACTTTATGTCACACTGTATTTGTGCAGCTGTCTTACAAGCGCAATTTTTTTTGGAAAAAAATACACTTTTTTGACTTAAAAAATAAGACAACAGTAAAATTTTGCCAAATTTTTTTTATCTTGTGAAAGATAATGTTACACTGAGTAAATTGATACCCAACATGTCATGCTTCAAAATTGTGCCCGCTCGTGGAATGGTGACAAACTTTGACCCGTAAAAACCTCCATAGGCAACATTTTAAAATTTCTACAGGTTACCAGTTTTGAGTTACAGAGGAGGTCTTTTGCTAGAATTATTGCTCTCACTCTAATGATCGTGGTAATACCTCACATGTGTGGTTTGAACACAGTCTGTATATGCGGGTGCGACTTACGTATGCGTTCGCTTCTGCGCGCGAGCTCGGCAGGACGGGGTGCTTAACATGTTTTTTTTTTCTTATTTTTTTTCCTTTTTCTTTTTTAAACTGTCCTTTTAAAAAAAGGTCACTTTTATTCCTATTACAAGGAATGTAAACATCCCTTGTAATAGAAAAAGAAAAGCATGACAGGACCCTTTAAATATGAGATATGGGGTCAAAAAGACCTCAGATCTCACATATACACTTAAATGAAATAAAAAATAACATTTTATGTCATATTTTTTTTTTTTTGCAAAAACAATTCCCCTTTAAGACTATTGGGCAGAAGTGACGTTTGATGTTGTTTCCGCCATGTAATGTTATGGAGCCAAGTAGGGGCCATCTTTCCCTCACTCGGCTCCAGGCCTGTCAGGGGAGAGGACGCGATCGTCTCCGCCGCTACTGACAGGTCCAGTAAGCGACAGAGATGTTTGGATTGCGGTGGGAGGGGGCCCTCACCCGCTCTTTGATAAAAGTGATCTTGCAGCGAATCCGCCGCAGAGACCACTTTTATCCTAAAGAGAACTTTCTGAAAATACTGGGGTTATGGCAGCTAGCTGTTGCCATTACAACGGTATTTAGCGTCAAAGTACGGACGTACTGCTACGGTGGTTTGTGGTAAGTGGTTAAGCAAAATATTAACATATTAATGCTTGAGCAACATAGATTTAAGAAATGGCAAACTGTGATGTTAAAACCTGACAATGGCAAGACCTTTTTGTTTTGGTAAGGAACAATACAAATTTAGCTGAGCAAAGGTAGATCTCTAACCAGGGCTTTCACAGGGGATCCCCAGTGCAGAGGTTTACCTCTACTTTCTCCATGCCAGGTATTCGGATAAACTTCCTTTTTTAAACTAAGCTATCTTTATTACCAGTGTACCACTACGCAGGAGCTGCTTAGACTCAACAGGTTCTCTCCCCCACCAGTGCAGAGGCAGGCAGGCACACAGCAACAGTTCATTCAGGCTCATTGAACAGTCTTATGCCCCGTACACACGGTCGGATTTTCCGATGGAAAATGTGTGATAGGACCTTGTTGTCGGAAATTCTGACCATGTGTAGGCTCCATCACACATTTTCCATCAGATTTTCCGACACACAAAGTTTGAGAGCAGGATATAAAATTTTCCGACAACAAAATCCGTTGTCGGAAATTCCGATCGTGTGTACACAAATCCAACAGACAAAGTGCCACGCATGCTCAGAATAAATAAAGAGATGAAAGCTATTGGCTACTGCCCCATTTATAGCCCCGACGTACGTGTTTTATGTCACCGCACTTAGAACGATCGGATTTTCCAACAACTTTGTGTGACCATGTGTATGCAAGACAAGTTTGAGCCAACATCCGTCAGAAAAAATCCTAGGATTTTGTTGTCGGAATGTCCGAACAAAGTCCGACCGTGTGTACGGGGCATTAGAGTTTGTCTTTTTCTGTATTTTATTGCTTGTAGAAACTAGGGAGGTGATGTGGGATACTACAAAAAAGCGCTTGAGCACAAATCTGCAAAGGACAACTCTCTCTCTAAACAGTAGCGATACAGTTTTTACATTTACAGTTGGGAACCGTGAGGACCATGAAGTAGCTTCCAGAACAGGTATAGCTAGACTGAAACAGTCTATGGATTTATGGCTGGGGACCATGGAGTAGCTTGAAAAACAGGTATAGTTAGACTGGAACAGTATATGGATTGATGGCTTTGGGCCATGAAGTGGCTTGCAGAACAGGTATAGTTAGACTGGAACAGTCTATGGGTTCACACCTGGGGACCATGAGGAGAAGGGAGAGAGAGAAGGAGCAGGAGAGATAAGAATAAGGAGGGGAAGGGGGAGATGGGAAAGAAGGAGAGAGATAGAGATAGAGGAGAGAAGGAGGTTGGGGAGAGCTGTAGGGGAGAAGATGGGAGATGGGGGGGCAAGGGGAGAGGGGGTGAGAGAGACAGGCGGAGTGAGAGACAGAGATGGGTGAGGAGGGGAGTGTGACGGGGGGTAAGAGACAGAGGGCAGTGAGAGACAGAGAGGGGGGGGTGAGAAGCAGATGGGGATTGAGAGATATAAAAAGGTAAAAGGTGAGAGAGAGATGGAAGGGGGGGGGGAAAGAGAGAGGGGGTGAGGGACAGAGGAGGTGTGAGAGACAGAGGCAGGTAAGAAAGAGAGAAGGGGGGGGGGGAGAGACCTTCACCTCCCTCCTATGCTAAGACACAGGCTGGAGGGGTGTGACACAGCCTGTGACTAGCTGAAATCCGCCCACACCATGTTACTGCCAAAAAATAATAAAGATTTGATTTCAAATATATATTTGTATGATGATTGAAAACAGTGTATTGATATTATACATTTTTACTTTATATTCCAAAGGATGTTTTTTTTTTTTTTTTCTTTTAACACGTGACCAGCAGCAGAGAACTAGAAGCTCCTCCTGCTGAAAAAGAGCTGGGTCATGTGACAGATGTATATCGATTAGAAAAAGGGTACTTCGATTTTTTTTTTACTATAAGTTTTTATTGAGTTTTCGAGAGAAGAGAACTAGACAGTCAATGCAACCACTTGAGATGGTATTATAGTTACAATGGTATGTAGCACCCTCTACATAGGTAGGTGCTAGAGGTTAGCATTTTTTGTAGGGCAGGCAAATTTATGCCTGTTTGTTTTGATCTGTGTGGGCTGGGAGTGGTCTAGAGTAGCAGCTGTGACTCACAGACAGCATCACTCCACTGTCACCTGCCTCTTGCTTCTAGAGGATTCTAGAAGAAGAGAAGGGGAAGAGAGGTGGAGCTGTCTGGGGTGTCTCAGGGAGTCCTGACCAATCCGCAACTAGGATTGGCAGGGGGAAGGCCTCCTTGAAATACCCAGGGTCAGCCCAGCTGCGGAGGAGTTGTCGGGTGGAAGAACTGAGGATGGAGTGCTAGGCTGTCGGGGTCTTTGAGTGAGCTCCCCAGTCTGGGGGGGTGATCTTGGGCCTGGCACTCGGGTGCAGGACAGAGCCCTTCATGAACTCATGAAGGATCCGAACAGGAGACACAGAGAGGAGTCAGAGAGAACAGCGGGAGCTAGTCCTGCCAGCCAAGTCTTCAGGAGGGAACCACCGGTTACAGCCAGGAGGGCTGGTGAGTGACATGCGCATTCGGGAGTACTGGAGAGGCAAGCCAGAGAGGACTGAGAGGAAAAAGGCAGAGCTGGGTGTGGAGCCAGGGAAGATTGCAATGTCACGGGCAGTGAAGTCAGGCAGCTGCAGCCAGGAGGGCTGGCAGGGCCTGAAGAGGACTGAATGGGAGCAGTAGTCAACCAAGGACAGCTAGCACTAAAGACTTCTTATTTCTATTTTGCTACATTAAAGGGGCCCTCATCCCTGCCTGCAAAGGGCAAGTTGCTTAGGCCTGCCTAAGCCAGTGTTGGGCCTAAACATGTGCTAGCTGTGCCTGAGAAGTAAGTGATGTGCTGGAGAGAGAGAGAGTAACAGTCTGCAAGCAAGTGATGTGCTGGAGGAGACTGGAGTAACCAAATGTATATAGTCGTTCCAACTGATTGCTGTACAGTCAGTCAATTGTTCATTCCACTGGTCATCCCACAAATTCCCTATACCCATCCAAGATAAATTCCCTCAATAAAATACCAAAAACAAACATATGGACTGTTCATTGTCTCCAAGCCTATATTACTGGACATATCTTTTTCTTCATGAAACATTTTACAAAACAAAAATAATTGGAGAATCCTGGTTTATCCTGCGAGAATTATGCCAGAGTGTATTAGTGTGATGACATCCCAGAATATGGGTGTATCCAAATACATATGCAATGAAGCAGCGCTAAATATCTTTTCAGGAATACAAAATAAGTATAACTGATAGCCGATCTGTACTAAAGATGAGGAGGTGCTTTCCAAAGGAGGAGGGCAGACAATTCTTTAAAAGGAGCTGGTCGTAGAACTCGGTGTTTGTGGAGAAATAGCCTGGAGATTGCAGTGACCATTCGTTTGAGATACACCCAAGGAGGAGGAAAAGGACATCCGTTGATCTGTTGATGCACGACTAGACCCATTTGGGGTCTTCCCTTGAGGTGAGAGGCTAGCACACACAGGGTGTGGATTGGAGAAGGATTTCTACTAGTCATTATATTATCTGCATTAGAACTTTTTCCTTTCTTTGATGCATTTACCCTTATAGAGACTATTTGCATACCAGCCAAAGTTACATCAGTCATCACTGTGAATTTTTGTTTTGATGTCATTATTATTGCATCATTGAGAATTTGCATTGTTTTAAGCACTTTATTATTAGCACTTTATATTGTTATATTATTAGCACTTTATACCTTAAGATTGGTTCAGAGTTACCTGGGAACGTTATTAGCACTTTATTATCAGCTATCCTTATTTAGTATTCCTGAAGAGATATTTAGCGCTGCTTCATTACATATCACTCATATTTTTGGTGCTGGCAACACTTCAGAAGCCAGCTGCTTTAGATTTATCTTTTTGCACTTTAGCACTTTACCATAGATATCGTTTACACATTTATATAATATATAATTTTCATGTATACGTTTTAAGTATTTTACCATTGCAGTCTATCCAAAAAACGTACATGCAAAGGTCATGGTGAAAACAAAGATGATGTTGACTGGTTGGTGGTTTTTAAAAGCAATATGTAAGACCCTAGAAGTAACTGGCTAGCTCAGCGTTATGTTAATTTCTTGCAAGTTTCTACTTCTACTGATAAATTAAATAAAGAAGGCAAGAAAGACTTTCCTGCTTAATTTAACAACACATATTAAACCCATTAGCTCACTTTGATTTATGCGTGAACCAGTCGATTGACTAAGCCAATAAATTGTGTAAAGAAATGATAGAATGTCGAGTTTTTCAGCGTCTCTTGGTTCACCTGTAATCACAGCTCTGCAGAATATAACAGAGCACGCTCATTAGGCTATCTGAACGCTTGCCACAGATTGGGGGATAAAAAGTTGAACTGTAACAACAGTAGAATATTAGCTTTATCAATCACAAAAAAACTAATCAAAGTTTTCTCTGTGAAGATAAAGGAATTGTGATATCAGATATGAAGCTACCTGTAATTTAGTACACAATTTTGAATCTAGTATGTACAGTGCCTTGAAAAAGTATTCATACCCCTTGAAATCTCCCACATTTTGTCATGTTACAACCAAAAAAGTAAATGTATTTTATTAGGATTTTATGTGATAGACCAACACAAAGTGGCACATAAATGTGAAGTGGAAGGAAAATGATAAATGGTTTTCAATTTTTTTTACAAATAAGTATGTGAAAAGTGTGGCGTTCATTTGTATTCAGAGTCAATACTTTTTAGAACCACCTTTTGTTGCAATTACAGCTGCAAGTCTTTTGGGGATGTCTCTACCAGCTTTGCATGTCTAAAGAGTAAAACTTTTGCTCATTCTTCTTTGCTAAATAGCTCAAGCTCTGTCAGATTGGATGGAGAGCGTCTGTGAACAGCAGTTTTCAAGTCTTGCCACAGATTCTCAATTGGATTTAGGTCTGGACTTAGACTGGGCCATTCGAACACATGGATATACTTTGAACTAAACCACTCCATTGTAGCTCTGGCTGTATGTTTAGGGTCGTTGTCCTGCTGGAAGGTGAACCTCCGCCCCAGTATCAAGTATTTTGCAGACTCTAACAGGTTTTCTTCTAAGATTGCCCTGTATTTGGCTCCATCCATCCTCCCATCAACTCTGACCTGTTTCACTGTCCCTACAGAAGAAAAGCATCAACACAACATGATGCTGCCACCACCATGTTTCACAGTGGGGATGGTGTGTTCAGGGTGATGTGCAGTGTTAGTCTTCTGCCATACATAGCGTTTTGCTTTTAGGCCAAAAAGTAAAATTTTTGCCTTATCTGACCAGAGCACCTTCTTCCACATGTTTGCTGTGACCTTCTTCACAAACATTGATTACAGTGCAAAAGACAAAGTTTTCCTAGCAAACAGGAGAAGTATCACCTCACTAGGTAAAGGCCAGGGCTTCCCGAACTGCATTATACCACAAGGAGGCAAGCATAATATCCTTGTGAAGAAAGTGCTGTAAATTCCCAGAACTAGTCTAGTATATCATAGACTATCAAGACATAGGGGGTTATTTATTAAAGGCAAATCCACTTTGCACTACAAGTGCACTTGGAAGTGCAGTCACTGTAGATCTGAGGGGGGCATGCAAGGAAAATAAAAAACAACATTTTAGCTTGCACATGATTGGATGATAAAATCAGTAGAGCTTCCCCTCATTTCAGATCTACCCCTCAGATTTAATGCGACTGCACTTCTAAGTGCACTTGTAGTGCAAAGTGGATTTGCCTATTGTAAATAATCCCCATACTGTAGTTCTCTCCTAAAGCAGAACTTCAGTCTGCAGCAATCTTTATTTTCATACTTCTGGAGTTCCACTTTAAGGTAAGAAATATTCATGATAAAACCAAGTTAAGCAACTAAAGCCCATGGCTATTTTATGACGATCACTTTTGTCCTAGGGCTAAATTTGTAACAAGTTAAAATGAGTCCTGTCATGGTGACCAAATCTCAGCTCTTAGTCAATCAGCGTGCTGTATTTTAATTATTTTAAGAACAAATGAAGTTCTATGAGACGTTGTTTGCAGTGAAAAACCTGGAGATTAGTAGGGTTAAAGTGCAAAATAACCTGACCCCTGTGAGGCACAAATATGGATAATTGAGATCATTAAACGGCTGAGAACAGGGTCTGAAATAAGAGTTTTACGGTCTATTACTCTTGTTATGCCAGGATCATAGAAGACAAGGGAATAAACACAACTGTTAGGAAATGATGATTAAATAACATATTCAATAACTGACAACATGTAATGATCATTACAGCAGCGGAGGATAAAAAAGGTTATGTTAGGTTGTAGACCGTAATCATGATCTGGTTCCTCAACTCCCTGTCCAAGGCTTAAACACCACGCAACATGAGCTCACTTTCTCTGCTGGAAAATATATTATCATAGAGAAAAAAGCTTTAATATTAGTATTAATATCATATAGGATTTATATAGCGCCAACAGTTTGCACAGCACGATACGACATGTGGACAGACAGTACAGTTACAATACAATTTAATAGGAGGAATAGAGGGCCCTGCTCGTTAGAGTTTACAATCTAAAGCCCTGTACACATGGGCTTTAGACATTTGCCGGTTCCAAAAAAACTGGCCGAAATTCTGCCGGTGTGTATGTCGGTCTGTCCAACAGAAGCTGGCTTCTGTCGTACGTGCATGCTAGAAAACCAGCAGCCGACCGACTTCTGATCAGTGCCCTCAGCCAATGGCAGAGAGCGCTGATCGGAGTGTTCTGGCGGGGGGCGTCCCCCTGTCAGAACACAACAGCTCAGCGGGGGAGATTGCTGGACTAACCTCGTGTAGCCCCCTGTTCCTAAAAATGGGGCTATAGTGTAAATTTAGTTTTTGGCTGAGCTGTAAACAGCTCAGAATGATTGTATATTTGGTTCTGTTCTAAACTTGACTGAGTTGTAAATTTCTCACTGTTGCCAGGAGGTGTCACTGGAACCACAGGACAGTATGAGAATTACACCTAGGTTGAGCTGTAATGAATATTCTTTTTCCAGAAACAGCCCAGTAGGAGGTTCCTGGCCGCTGTGCGTTCTGGGAGGGGGTATTTATTGGACAGATGCCATGTGCTCTTAGTCAGTTCGTTACCTCGGGGCCCTCCTGGCCCGATGGTGTGCTGCTGCAAGTTCTGCAAGTAGGCCCAGAAGCGTGTCTGGGGCCTACTAATCCTGAGGCGGTCCTTAGGTTGTGTTGCCTGTGTGGAAAAAGCCGAGCCAAGCTGAGGAGATCCAGGGGAGGACCCTTGCTGGAGAGAGCCAGAATGAAGGCTGGTCTCTCAGGAGGACCTGGTGACTCGTTTGGAGGACGCACCTATATCTAATCCTGTTTCGCCGAGTCGACTTAAAGGTTCTGGTACTGTCAAGCTGTTCTACAATCTAAACAAGGTAACTAGCTCCTGGCTGCTAAGTCTGTGAGAGAGATTTATCCAGGAATTCTACTGGCTGCTGAATCTGTGCGAGAGGCTTGTCCAGACATTCTACAGGCTGCTTGGTCTGTGTGAGAGACCTATCCAGGTATCCAAGATCTTATAAAAGAAAGCTGTTTTGGCTTTGGACTCAAGGAGTCTGTAAGTGATCCGCAAAAAGGGTATCTGAAACCTCCCCTAAACCCCTCTCCTACTACTTCTCTCAAGTTCTCATTAAAGCATTGAAAAATACTTAAAGTGACTGGCGCCTAAATTCTGTTCTAACTTCCCATTATAGCCATGGACTCAGCCCTGGGGTGAATGTAAGCTTGCCCCCTGGCTCTGGAGGTACCTCCCTGCCCCCAGTAAACCCAGGGGGGTGCTACACTCGCATGGTTAGTACAGCATCTCCGACTGGACCTGACAGTTTTTTCGTGCAACCAAAAAAACTGTAGTGTGTCCCCGGCTTAAGAGGGATGGTCAAGTGATCTAAAAGGTAAGAACTGTGGGAGATGGGCTGATGGAGAAAACAAGCTTTACTAAGTATTGGTTGTATATGAATTGACTGCATAAGACAACATCTAATAGCAACCCTTTTTGTGAAAACAGTTGTAAAAGAATTAAGTCCCGATAACAACTACATTTGCAGAAGTTAATTTCATTTTGCTGTGTGTGGCCAATTCTCTACATTGAATAAAGTGAGTGGTAATTGCGCTGTGATAAAAAGGGGAAGGGGGGGAAGAAGAAGGGGAAGGGGCTAGCTCAAAAGTATAGAGGGGTGAGTGAAAAAATAAAAAAATAATATATTTAAAAAAATATAATAAGCATGAGGGCTAGTATCATACTAGCACATGAAAAGTATTGTAAATACTGAAACAAAAGAAAAGAAAGTTCTCAGTGCAAAAGGGCTAGTATCATACTAGCACATATGTGGTAACTCAGCAAATACTTATTGGTGACTCCAAGTAAATAAATAAATGGTGAACAATCCCACCACCTTGTAGTACAAAGTGCTTAAACAATGAGTCATCAGTTCCATAAATGCTTTTATATGGTCTCTATGTAATGGGCGTTTGGCGACCATTTTCTATGTAATGTAATTACATAGAGACCATATAAAAGCATAGACTTTTCACCCCGTGTTATCCTCTGATGAAGTCACGTGACGTGAAGATACGCGTCAGGATTGGAGCACGGGAACTGTCACAGACTGACGATAGGATACGAGCTCGGTGCTTGTGGATGTTTTTTACTATAGCCTTCTGCTAAATGTAAGTGAACTATGTTGTTTTTAACCTAATAAACTGATTTATATACGGGATCACGCTATGTGCACTCTCTTCCAATACTCCACATATATGCATCCCATTGTGACGAGCATTGAGGAAATGGGGACGGTTTGAAGACTCCCTTTTTGAGGTATACGAACTCGGCGTTCGTTGGATTGACGCCCACACTCATTTTACAAAAGTGAGTGCATCCGCCTTCTGTGTCCTGTCCCTTTTTCCACTCTGGCCGCCACGGAGTTATACTATATACTGTCTGCTTATGTTTTTTATATATATATATATATATATATATATATATATATATATATATATATATATATATACCATCCTGCACACCCACCACCCGAATCGCCTGAACTACTGGATGGGACCCTTGCCTGTTGGTGATTTGCAAGCTGTTGTCTTGCAGCAGTAAGGTGAGCTGCTTGCGAGCACAGAGGTGTCCCCACTGAAGACTTTTTTTCCCTTTCCTGTGGCTTGTGGACTTGCCTTTTTGGAACTGATGACTCATTGTTTGAGCACTTTGTACTACAAGGTGGTGGGACTGTTCACCATTTATTTATTCACTTAAATAACTGTACACACTGTATTTGTCACTCATTTTATAGCTTTTTATATGTTTTAGGCAATTTTGTTTCCTCAGTCTATTCGGATTTAGTGCCCATGAGACCGAACTTTATTACATTATATTATACTGTTATATTTTGTATAGTGTTTTCATTTTGCCTTTTTGGAACTGATGACTCATTGTTTGAGCACTTTGTACTACTAGGTGGTGGGATTGTTCACCATTTATTTATTTACTTGGAGTCACCAATAAGTATTTGCTGAGTTACCACATATGTGCTAGTATGATACTAGCCCTTTTGCACTGAGATTTTTCTTCTAATAAGAATTTGCTGAGTTACCACATATGTGCTAGTATGATGCTAGCCCTTTTGCACTGAGAACTTTCTTTTCTTTTGTTTCAGTATTTACAATATTTTTCATGTGCTAGTATGATACTAGCCCTCATGCTTATTATATTTTTTTAAATATATTATTTTTTTATTTTTTCACTCACCTCTCTATACATTTGAGCTAGCCCCTTCCCCTTCCTCTTCCCCCCTTCCTCTTTTTATCACAGCGCAATCACCACTCACTTTATTCATACCACTTTTGTCTGTTTGGATCAGCCATTTAGGTGTTGCAGCAGTGCCCCTTAGCATAGGTATTTCTGACAGCGCAGGAGTTTCTTCATCGTTTATCAATTCTCTACATTGTCCTTGGATTATGTTATCAAACGGCCACTTGTATGTAAAATATATCTGCTGAAAAAACCTGCATATACCTATGTTTTTGGGGGCCTGTATTCTTAAAAGCTGCTGATTCACTGCTTTCCTGGCTGATGCAAGTATTTAACCGGTCGGATGGTTCAAGTATACCTCTCCCCCCGCATTGATAATTCCTGCTGCTCTAACTTACTGCCAAGTGGACTCGAGTGATAAGGAGGGTGATCATGGTGAAGTAGCAGACTGTACCTGGGTGCCAGAGATTGTAGGGGAGGAAAGTGAGAGAGAGGCACAACATCAGCAATGTTGTTCAGGGGCAGCTTACAGGGGAGTGGAGGGGGAGTGTTTGCTGCAGGGTAAATCATGCTCTTTGTCTCCTACCATGCATGCGCAGCCCAATGTCGGCCATCTTGGTTACTGGAGGTAGACCCTGTTTCCTTCTATGGCATTCCTGTGACATGTCTTTCATTCTCTCTTTTATTAAATACAGATTGGTTTACAGGATCACACTATGTGAAGCTTTTTATTTTTGTATATTCTACGATTCATCTTGAGTCTTTTGGGCTACGCTGGGTATTGGAAGAGTCCCTGTGTATTAGCAAAGTGAGTTGTGTTGTATTGCCATTCCATTCTTTGCCATGGAGTTTGTTCTTAATGTTTAACTGAGCCCGTACTGACCACTCTTGTTAGCGGGTAACTTGCATTCTGGTAAGCCTTAGGTGAGGGTGTTTGATGTCACCTAGTCTATCCTAAGAGTCTTTTCTATCTTTATCGCAGAGTGTGGGGCTTTCTCATTTTTCTTTCTGGTGGTTTATATCAGTTTTTCCATATTTTTTATTTTGGACAATTTATGGACACTATTTAACCACTTCAGCCCTGGAAGATTTGGCTGCTCAATCACCAGGCCATTTTTTGTGATTCGGCACTGCGTCGATTTAACTGACAATTGTGCGGTCGTGCTACGCTGTACCCAAACAAAATTGACGTCCTTTTTTCCCACAAATAGAGCTTTCTTTTGTTGGTATTTGATCACCTCTTTATTTTTTGCGCTACAGGGGGTCCCCGGGTTACAAACAAGTTAGGGACTGTAGGTTTGTTCTTAAGTTGAATCTGTTTGTAAGTCGGAACAGGTACATTTTTTAAGTGTAGCTCCAGCCAAAAAAACTATTTTTAAGCTTTCTGGATAGCATAGGGAAGGGTTAACACCCCTGTAACATTTGTTTTGCTGTCTGTGCCCCTGTTCAGAAGATTTCACCTCACTTTCTGTCCCAATGACAATTGGATTTTGAAAATTTTGGGTTGTTGTGAAAACAAGCCTTGGTGATAAAGCTTCAGTGGAGGAGACACCTTTTCCCCATAATAGCTCTTACAGGAGAGAATTTCCCTTCCTAGGGGTAGATTTCCTCTCACCTCCTGTTGTCTCCCTCTGTTTGTAAGTAGGAGTCGTTTGTAAGTCGGATGTTTGTAACTAGGGGACCCCCTGTATTAACAAAAGCAGAGCACAATTTTGAAAAAAAAAAAAAACACAATATCTTTTACTTTTTGCTATAATAAATATCCCCAATTAACAAAAAAAACAAATTTTTTCCTCAGTTTAGGCCGATATTTATTCTTCTACATATTTTTGGTAAAAAAAAAACCACAATAAGCATATATTGATTGGTTTACTCAAAGGTTATAGCTTCTACAAAATAAGGGATAGATTTATGGCATTTTTATTATTTTTTTTTTTTTACTAGTAATGGCGGTGATCTGCGATTTTTATCGGGACTGCGACATTGCGTCGGACAAATTGGACACTTTTGACAAATTTTTGGGACCATTGACATTTATACAGCGATCGGTGCTATAAAAATGCACTGATTACTGTATAAATGTCACTGGCAGGGAAGGGGTTAACACTAGGGGGCGATCAAGGGGTTAACCGTGTTCCCTAGTGTGTGTTCTATAGGGGGGATGGGACTGACTAGAGGGGCAAAGAGAGATTGGTGCTTATACTTAGTATGGACTCACAATCTCTCTCCTCTCCCCTGAGAGAACCAAGATTTGTGTGTTTACACACACAGATCCTGGTTCTCACTCTGTCATGAGTGATCGCGGGTGCCCGGCGATCATCGCGCCCGCCGGGCACTCGCATCGGCTCTGGGCACACGCTTCCTACAGCGTCTTAAAGGGCTGACGTACAGCTGCGGCGGCTTGCCCAGGGGAGCCATTCTGCGGCCGGTCGGGAACCAGTTAATGTGTATTTGTCACCATTTTTCAGCATTGTTTTGTCACAGTTAATTCAATTCATTCACTTTTAAAGTACACGATATTACCAAAATTATTGGGACACCTGCCTTTACAAGCACATGAACTTTAATGGCATCCCACTTTTAGTTTGTAGGGTTCAATATCAAGTTGGCCCACCCTTTGCAGCTATAACAGCTTCAACTCTTCTGGGAAGGCCGTCCACAAGGTTTAGGAGTGGGAATGTTTGACCATTCCTCCAGAAGCGCATTTGAGAGGTCAGGCACTGATGTGGATGAGAAGGCCTGGCTCACAGTCTCTGCTTTAATTTATCCCAAAGGTGTTCTATTGGGTTGAGGTCAGGACTCTATGTTCAGGCCAGTCAAGTTCCTTCATCCCAAACTCACTCATCCATGTCTTTATGGACCTTGCTTTGCGCACTGGGGCAAGTCAAGTTGGAACAGGAAGGGGCCATCCCCAAACTGTTCCCACAAAGTTGAGAGCATGAAATTGTCCAAAATATCTTGGTATGCTGATGCCTTAAGAGTTCCCTTCACTGGAACTAAGGGACTAAACAGGATCATATCTAGAGCATTTGGCTCCTGGGGCAGATCGTATATCTGGCTGTCGCTCCTCCTATTCAAAATGCTGCCTATGAAAAGTGTTTAAATACTGTCTATGGAATCACTAAAATATTTCTTATTTTTTATGTTAAAAGTTTATAATTAAGGCCCTTTTCACACATGCGGACAGTATGTCCGTATTTCATCCATCCGTTTTCGGATGAAATACGGACATACATGCATCCCTATGGGATAGCGGGTGTCAGCGGATGTACATCCGCTAACACCCGATGTTGTCCGGCTCCGCTCTCGTCCGATTCTGCGGACGGAAGAAAATCCTATTTTTCTATCCGTCTGCAGAGCGGATCGGATGAACACGGACAGACGGTCCGTGTTCCTCCGATCCCCCATAGGGGAGAGCGGAGATCTGACAGGGCGGTCCCTGCACAGTGTGCGGGTCCCGCCCTGTCATCTGCCTGCTCAGCTGGGGAAAACGGAGCTATCCCCGCTGAGCAGCGGATAAACACGGGGCGGATCAACACGGATCCGTCCCGTGTGAAAGGGGCCTAAATGTGGATTTTTGGGCTGTTAAACTACATGCAGTGTGTTCTTTTCAAAATGGGCCTACAAGAGATTTTTAAAAGACGTCTTTGCAATCTGTACAATATTCCTTCATTCCAACTGTAACAAATATGCACTTTATTTTGTTTATTGTCATTAAAGCTGCATGGGCATGTATTTTAGCAATCAAGGCCTTTGAAGGCCTTTAATGAATTTTACTTTTTTTTTTGTCCTCAAAGGCTAAATGAGTGATGCAATTTTGCCAATGAGGCTTACAAGAGATTGTTGAAATACCAGGGGGAAACTTACTAAAACTGGTGCAGAATCTGGTGTAGCTTTACATGGTAGCCAATCAGCTTTTAACTTCAGCTTGTTCAATTAAGCTTTGGCAATAAAACCTGGAAGCTGATTGGTTTCTATGCACAGATGCACCAGATTTTGCAACAATGGAGTTTTAGTAAATAACACCTTATGCATGCAGTGTATCCAATATTCCTTCTATTTTAGTCTGAACAATATTAAATAAAACCAAAATGTCTCTCTAGTCCTCCAATGTTAGATGAGGGTTTAGTAAATGAGGCTTACAAGAGATCTGTAAAATAATTTAGTCAAGTGTATACTTGTAAGGGAGTGCAAACCCCATCTGAAGTGAACCAAAAACTTTTTATATAGGCCCTAAATGACAATTGGTGGTCAGTTTTGAAAGAAAATTTGAAAGAAATATTTCCAGGGTTAAAAATTATCAAAACCAGGGATTGCCACAGAAAACAAAGACAGCTGACAAGTATGGTAAAGGTAAATACTGCAAGGGTTTTTTGAAGATACATTACATATTTTCTGTATATTATTTCGTTTGTCATATAAATGCATCTCCAAAAACTGCCATCCTTTATTAAAAATTAATTTGTATTTGTTGCTGCCTGTAAATGCTTTTAATTGAATACATTTCAAATTCCAACATCCTCCCCCAGGCAGCACACCTAATGATTAAGCAGGACAGGATGTAAGTGTTTTTGAAGCATCCTTTTGAACAAAATATGACATTTAACATTGTAGGTAAACTAAATATTCAACACAAAAATAAATTGATTTCCTTTAATCTATTATAAATCAGGGTCACAGCCGGAGTCAGGCATTCTGCAGAACGGGTAGCAAGGGAATCATTTATGAGCTAGGATAAGGCAGTGGGTCACCATGCAGGAATTCTGAGTTATAATTTGGTCATCAGCTCTCTAAAGCCCAATTATATTACAGAAGGAGGCCCTTCCAAGTCTAATGCTTTTTAAGCTAAAATAGTTTTATTTCCTGATAGAAGAACACAAGTTAAAAGAAGTTAAAAGAACACCAAAAAAAGTTTTTTCATTTGATGGCCTCAAAATTAGATACTTGTTAAGAGGTGTTCCGAGGTTCTACAGTCTATTTAAAAAAATAAAAGTCAGCAGCTACAAATACTATAAAATTGCATCTTTACAATCACTAAAAGGTTCTATAGTTCTGTTACAGAGGTGGGTACAAAGAGTACTGGCTGTCTTGTTAGCTGGCCTACCTCTGGTAAGCTTGTCATCAGTGGGTTGGACCAGACTTGGCAAAATAGGGAGGCACTGTTTTAATAGGCTTCTTAGAGAGCCCTTCCTTCTCAGAGAGAGACATTTCTTTGTTGATAGGTTCAAGTAAAATATTCCCAACTCACATGTTCCTGAAAATGGCTTTAAATGTAAAAGGGTGCTACAGCAACCACTGGGTGAAAACTGAAGACATTTAAAGTGGGAAGTATGTCACTAGCACACCAAGGGTCTCCAGAATGAGTCCAAAGCTTTATTTAGCAATCACATCATAGTTACAATAGCAACATTACGCAACCTCACAGGACCCACTCATACTTCTCGCTTTCGTTGTGAATAGGTCATGTGTGAACAGACCATGTGCCTGTGGTGAGAAATAAGAGCCCTAGCAGTGGAGAACACATGGCTCTGAAAAGTCATGCTAGAGTCAAAAAGCTGAAATAATAATCCTCCCATTTTGTGGCTGCTGTGCTCCAGTTTACGCTATGTGGTGTTCCTGGATGCAAATGATAGCTGAATATCTGTTGGAGCCCCAGAGGAGCTTTTGGTATTCACCTCCATCTGTCCTACCAAACTATAGGCAAAACTTTTTTTTTTCATTTTGGATAGAGTAAGGGAGAGTTCTAACCCCTGTCAGGTTTTTTTTTGCCATCTGTGCCCCCCTAGGGAGGTTTACCTTCACTTCCCGTTTCATAACCAAAACAGGAAGTATTCAGAAATAAGTGAATGGTTTCGCCCCCCAGGTCACCAGAACTAGTGTCCTCATTGGAAGATTTCCCCTCTATTTCTTTTCTGGGGACAACCCAACATTTTATTTTTTTACGTTCACTTTTGATGACAATGGTAAACAAGACAAATAGAGAGGGCAAGTCTGTCTAATGGGGGCACAGACCACAACAGAAACCTAATAGGTGTTCTAACCCCTCTCCACTCTATCCAAAACCAAAAAAAAAAGTTTTGCCTTTAGTCATACTTTAGGGAGTTTAGAACTGCAAATACATATCTGGCCCTGCATTTCTTCTGAAAGAGAATGTAAGTGATGTACCTGGGGACAAAGGATTCCTAAGGGGGATTCCCTATTGTAATTCCCAGGAGGCTCTAAAGATTTATCAAAATCAAGGGAAGCCTTCATGAGGGGCAGGGTGAAACATGTTGGAGTTTTGGTATGGATGAAACGAGCCGAGGCTGCTTTTACTTGCTTACCACTCGGGCTGGGTGAAGGTGTGTAGCGGGCGGGCAATCTTTCTCTGGTTTGCATAAAGGAAATAGCTGTTTTTCCCACTCAGGATACCCATCACCTCCGTGCTACAGGTGGTAATATTTGCTGTAAAGTAAGGATCATCTCATGATCCCCCCCATCCCCTCAAAATGCCTTTTCACATAAAACACATTTTGCACAACTGAACAAAAAGCAAGTCCATTGCCTCCCCACATGCTGTGCAACAGTATTCATATTTCAAATTTAAAGGACCACTATAAAGACTATTTTTAAAGAAATTCATGCTTTCCTTACCGAGGGTTGGATTGAGCCAGAGGATTCATCTCTGTTTGATAGTGAGATCCCTGATTGACAGGCTGCAAGAGGCAGAAAAAAAGGCAGTCAGGAATTAAATTGCCAAAAAAGTGATTACAAGATGTCAAAGCTACAAGAGAAATGAGACTGATTTAATACAAGTAGATGTGAGGATCTGTAGTCTTTGCAGTACAGGAATATAGAAATGTATTCAAAATCTAATTGCTTGAATTCCTGGGAGACTCTGTGCAAAGGAATATTCCTGCTTTAAGCACTCCCTGGGTTGCAGTGTAGACTAGATTGCCACCACAAAATGTAGCACAAGGAACATTGGGCATGCTTATGTAAGTCTAATATTGGCTATATGGCCAAAGTGTAACTTATCTGAAGCAAATACGGCGAAATAACTGTGAATATTCAAGAAATATGTATTTTCAGTCATTATTGTAAAGTTTATTTAAAGTAGAATTCTAGGATATATCTAACTACAGTAAAGCCTTGGTTTGAGAGTAACTTGGTTTGAGAGCGTTTTGCTAGACAAGCAACATTTTTTAATAAATTTTGCCTTGATAATACAAGCGCTGTCTTGATATACAAGTAGTGTCATGTCACAACAGAGTGTAAAAGAGAAGAGAGGCGCCTCTAAGTGTAGCAATATGGTTACATTTAATGAAGGTACAACATTTAGAATCTCACATGGTTAATAATTACAACAGGCACATCTAAGTATGCAGGCATCCGAGGTAAAGCTGTCCACATAGACCATCCCCCGCACCACCATCGACGTCATCCTATCCACTCTGCACTCCGCGAGCGGTTCAAGTCTCGCTTTCAGATCGCTCTACTGCAGAGTAGTCTTCCCGTTCATGATTGCAGACTGACAGCGGTAAGAGCTGGAGGTGCGGAGGATGATCTATGTGGACAGCTTTACCCCGGATGCCTGCTAACTTAGATGTGCCTCTTTTAATCATCAACCATGTGAGTTGCTAAATGTTGTACCTTCATTAAATGTAACCATATTGCTACACTTAGAGGCGCCTCTCTTCTCTTTTACACTCTGTAGCTCCTGATGGATTTTGCTTCTAATCCCCTATATGGCCTAAGCAGTGATGTCACTCATAGGCTTACTATGGGCCATCCATTGTTTGCGCTCCCTCTTCTTCCCTAAGAAACTCTGCTAGCAGACACATGGGAGCCAGATCATGTGACTGGACAGTAGCAGCCTGAAAATAGGTAAGTATACATATATTTCTTCCACTGATTAGTTAGTTTTGCTGTTAGGATGGGAAGGGAGATTAGTTAGGTATGTTCCCAGAATACTACTTTAAGGTAGAACTGAGGGAACTTTTTTAAAAAAAATTGGATAGAATAAGGGATGGTTATAAGCCCTGTCATTTTTTTTTAGCCATCTGGTTTGCATTGGGGATATTTTCTGTCACTTCCTGTCCGATAGCCAAAGCAGGAAGTGAGAAGAAATCCCACCAAAGTAAGGGAATTCTGAGCTGTCACCAGAAATGGTGTCCCATGTGGAAGATTTTCCCTCTATTCCTGTTCTGGTGTCAACACCCAAAATTTGGGATTTTGTTTTATTTTCACTGTTGGTGAGAACGGTAAACAAAACAAATAGAGAGGGTGAATCTTCCTAATGAGGGCACAGACAGCAATATATATCATATTGGCCTGCAACACTGATCAGTGTATTTTGATGGCAGGGAAGTCTTCCTGCTGTCAGAATACAATAGATAAGTGGGGAAGATTCCCCCATCCACATGCAGTGTGTAGATGGGGGAACTGAGTCAGTTTTTTTTTTTCATTTAACCTGATGGATGAATGAAAAAAAAAAAATGACTAATCTATGGGCTGCCTTAGGCACAAAAGAAACCTGTATAATACATGTGGGATTCCATTCAAATAGCAGGTCTTGATTAAATTTAAAGTAGAAGTCCATTCAAAAACTAAAATCCCTGCATCTATAGCCACCAACATTCTAACACTAGCCTCTCTAGCCCTGTAAAGAAAAACGAGTAAACATACCTTTTCTAGGCGATCTGACGTGATCTCCAGTGGCGGAAGCTCTGCTGAGTACACGTCCGAAAACGGCTGTGAAAAGAATAGGAAGTGACGTCACCCATAGAGTTACTATGGGGCTTCCATTAACAGACGTGTCCTCTGTACCCACCTACACAGCGAAGCCACAGCTGACAGCTCAGCGTGGGATCAGAGGTTCCGCCGCTGGAGATCAGGTCGGATCGCCTGTAGAAAAGGTATGTATACTGATTTTTTCTTTTCAGGGATAGAGAGGTTAGTGTTAGAATGTTGGTGGCTATAGATGCAGGGATTTTAGTTTTTGCATCGACTTCCACTTTAAGGGTTTTCTAATTAGGATTGTCTGCCCAATGATCACAGGAAAAAATTCTTTAATGAACGATTTTTCAAAACTTTTGTAAAAAAGATTGAACTAAAATTCTACTGGTGTATGCCAAACCAAATTTACAGGTGCCACTCAAGGCTCCACCAGGTCCTCTTAAGTAGCAATCACTTGGAGTGTAGACAAGGACAGAGCTCATCCCAGCTCTGGACATCTAATTGAAAAAGGAAAAGTCCTGCAAGTCACACATCTCCTCAAAACCCCATAAGAAGGTGTATGATAGCCTCAGCCTGGGTTCCAACCAGACCACGCCCCCAATACATTTCATTCCGCAGACAGAGCTTAGCCCCGTCACTAATCCCTGTGGGCGAAGTGAAACGCGATGGAGGCATGGCCTGGTTGGAGCCTGGGCTGAGACTGTCATACACCTTCTTACGAGGTTTTACAGACATGTGCCACTTCTAGGCCTTCTCCCTTTTCTATCGGTGTATGGCTAGGTTTAGATTGTAAGTCCATATGGTTTAGTATGTTGGTGCTAGATACAGAAAAATGAAGCAAGGCAGTTAATGAGAGTTTTGCCCATTTCAAACAATTTGTTCTGCTTCTATGCATCCTCCAACTACCCATATTGTCAGTTGATGGAGGAAGTACATAAGGATGTCAGAGAATATTTTGTCTGTTTGGCATTCAGATTGATTTCAACACAGCGCTTGTCTGACTGCCTAACAAAAAGGTTGCTGTATATGACTGTCAATGAGAAGGTTTCTTAGTAAGAGTAATACAGCTTATTAGCAATGAGAAACATTCCATTAACACAGCCTCTATTTAAATAAAATAAACCTGTGCCGCGCTGTGTATACCTTTGTGCAAATATTAATATCCAATGTGCCAATACATAAAGTGCAAATGGCAAATAAAAAAATGTATAAAGTGACTGTGAATATACTGGGTGTATTATATATAGTTCTCTCTATAGAAACCTATATGTTATCAAAAGTGCAAATGCTAAACCAGACAAGTGTCTCTGCACACATATATAAATAATTGAATATATTCCAAATATTGAAAAATAATACACTTAAAATGATCTTATACATTGTGCTGTGCACTCAACTGCAATACACAATCTACAATATAAGTGCTATTAGAAGACACTTATGCAGTGATATATAAACCATAAATAAATAATTGGCTATGATTAGTGCTAATATCATAGGTGTAAATAAAGTCCATATACATATAATATATATATCCAGTGCTCCAAAACAGAATCCGCAGTGAAATGTGACTTTACTTCACAGTTTGAATTTTTCAGTGACTTTCAGTGATTCCACACACGTGCTAACCCCCGTGTGTCTGCGCTCACCTCAGAAATTTTAACCGTACACCTAAGTTTGGTCAAAAATATGCAGTAGAACCAACACTGGGTTCAGGGTTAGTGGACTCTGTGGAACGCCAATCCCTCCACTGTGGATGTCCTCTCTCTCTCTCTCTCTCTCTCTCTCTCTCTCTCTCTTTATATATATGCAAAGAAAAGCTCCAATAGTGTAATACCATTTAAATGTCAATTTATTCAAAATAATTAATAAATTGTACTTACATCTTAGAGGTGCTACCAGTGCACCACTCTATGCATAACATGAAAAAAAGAACAATCCCAATCTGATCAGTGTGTTGTTTATGCCACAAATCGCCTCGCCGAGAGAGCAGCCTCTCTGCAGTCTTCTCTTCCATCCTGGCCCCTCCCCTACGCGTATTCGACACAGGGCTTGTCACGTGTCTTCATCAGGGGAGAATCCTCCAATGTCGGAATCCTCCTGATGAAGACACGTGACAAGCCCTGTGTCGAATGCGCATAGGGGAGGAGCCAGGACGGAAGAGAAGCCTTCAGAGAGGCTGCTCTCTCGGCGAGGAGATTTGTGGCATAAACAACACACTGATCGGATTGGGATTGTTTGTTTTTTTCATGTTATGCATAGAGTGGTGCTCTGGTAGCACCTGTAAGATGTGAGTACGATTTATAAATCATTTTAATTAAATTGAAATTAAAAAGTTTTGGAGCACTGGATATATATTATACCTATATGGACTTTATTTACACCTATGATATTAGCACTAATCATATCCAATTATTTATTTATGGTTTAAATAACACTGCATAAGTGTCTTCTAATAGCACTTATATTGTAGATTGTGTATTGCTGTTGAGTGCACAGCACAATGCATAAGATTGTTTGATGTGTATTATTTTTTAAATATTTGCAATATATTCAATCATTTATATATGTGTGCAGAGACACTTGTCTGTTTAGCATTTGCACTTTTGATAACATATAGGTTGCTATAGAGAGAACTATATATAATACAGCCAGTATATTCACAGTCACTGTATATATTTTTTTATTTGGCATTTGCACTTTATGTATTGACACATTGGATATTAATATTTGCACAAAGGTATACACAGCTTGGCACAGGTTTATTTTATTCATTTTTAGTTATATATTTGTGTGTCTGGTGCTGACAGCTGAAAGTAATCAAGACACCTTCTCACACATGAGGGTTGTTTTAGTGGATCCTTAGGTTAGTGGATTGGTAGCTCGCAAGATTTTTTAGTTGATACAGCCTCTATTTAACTTGCGGTTAACAAGCCCCCACACAGCCCTGGATTTTCTGCCATTGTATACAAACTCGTCCTAACAAATATGAGCGCAACTCGTAAATGACTTTTTAGTTTGACTAAAACTGTAAATGGCAGCGCTGAAATATGAACAGATCGAAGGCTTTCACGGATTTACAGTAAAACAGGCTCATTTTTTAGGCTGTAGCCACGGCAGATAATAAAGTTCCCAGACAAAAAGAAACAATAACATTAAAATCCCATCCCATTATAGAAATGCTACATTTGTCAGATAAGAGGAGTGCAATTCTCAGCTATTACATTGATTCACTGACTCCACCGGCTCTTTGTTTAGTGATTTACACAGACGGTATCAGACCGGATTTATTTCAGCAAAGCCCAAGAATTCTAACATTTAAGCATGAAACTCTAAACTAAATGGAAGGTAGGATATGTTTTTCAAAGGAGTATGGAAACAATGATTAAATATAACCAATTTATACTTCCCCCTATTTCTTTGCAATATGAAACTATTCTATAATGCCATAGAATGTTTGACCCCTGCCTAAATAATTGAGCTCAGGTGTTTCAAGTAATGGGTACTGTTGATAGAGCATGCAAAGACATTTTAGACAATTCAAATCCAAGCCAAGCCAAGGCTCTTTTTTGTTTCAGCATGAACAGTCCCCTGTCTCCTGTGTACACAGCCAGCTCCGTAAAGACATGGTCAAATGATTTTGGAGTGGAGAAACTCAAGTGGCCTAAACAGAGCCCTGACCTCAAACCTAATGAACACTATTGGGATAAATTAGATCCCTAACCGTGAGTCAGGTTTTCTAATTTAACAACAGTTCCTTAAATAAACAAATGCTGTTTTGGATGAACAACAAGAAATTCCCACAGACACGCTTCAAAGTCTTGTGAAAAGCCTTCTAGAAAGGGTGGTGGATGTTTTAGCTGCAAAGGGGGACCAATTTTATGTCAACCACATGCCGACCAGCCGCCTCAGTTGTACTGTGGCAGCATTGCACAGCTGGGCGAAACGATGTTATGTAATGTCGCTTCGCCCTGTGGCCACTAGGGGGCGCTTGCACGCCGCTGGGGGCACACGTGCTCCCCCCGCTCGCTCCCCGAGCCGATGCGCGTCTCGATCACCGCCGGGCTCCCGCGATCGCTCGGGGCACACGGAGAACCCGAAACTGTGTGTGTAAACACAGTTTCCGGTTCTCTGAGCAGGGAACTGACAGATCATCTGTTCATATAGAGTATTCTCTGCACAGTCCCCATCCCCCTTCAGTTAGAACACACAATAGGACACACATTAACCCCTTCACTGCTCCCTAGTGTTAACCCCTTCACTGCCAGTGACATTTTACAGTAATCAATGCATTTTTAATCGCACTGATCGCTGTATTAATGCTAATAGTTCCATAAATGTGTCAAAATTGTCCAACGTGTCCGCCATAATGTCGCAGTCATGATAAAAATCGCTGATCGCCGCCATTACTAGTAAAAAAAAATGTATTAATAAAAATGCCTTAAAACTATCCCCTATTTTGTAGATGCTACAACTTTTGCGCAAAC
Organism: Aquarana catesbeiana; assembly: GCF_042186555.1. NCBI lineage: Eukaryota > Metazoa > Chordata > Amphibia > Anura > Ranidae > Aquarana > Aquarana catesbeiana. The sequence goes on from NC_133330.1 coordinate 46,813,701, forward strand.
CAATCAATATACGTTTATTGCAATTTTTTTTTACCAAAAATATGTAGAAGAGTACGTATCGGCCTAAACTGAGGGAAAAAAATGTTTTTTTTTAATATATTTTTTTGGGGATATTTATTAAAGCAAAAAGTAAAAAGTAATGCATTTTTTTCAAAATTGTCGCTTTTTTTTGTTTATCACGCAAAAAATAAAAACTGCAGAGGTGATCAAATACCACCAAAAGAAAGCTCTATTTGTGGGGAAAAAATTACGTCAATTTTCTTTGGGAGCCACGTCGCACGACCGCGCAATTGTCAGTTAAAGCGACGCAGTGCCGAATCGCAAAACGATCTGGTCTTTGGGCAGCCAAATGGTCTGGGGCTGAAGCGGTTAATGACTGTGGTTTTGAAATGAATGTCCACAAGCTCGTATAGATGTGAAGGTCAGTTGTCTAGAACATTTTGGCAATATAATGTAGGTGCACTACAATTTGTGACATAGTTCAGCCTTTTTCAACCAGCGTGCCCAGGCACTCTGGAGTGCCTCCAGGTTTTTGCAGGGGTGACTTAGCAAATGCCCAAAATTTGCATGGAAGCCAGCAGGTGGATGACACCTGCCTTTTAGTTGCACAAAGCCACAAGTTTTCATTGTGCACTATTACAAGCTTTCAGCTGTCAGCGTCCCAACATCCAATGACATCAGTTGATAAGGAGGACATTGGGTGCCTGCACAGCATCCTTGTTTGCCCCTAACCTGTCCCTCTCTATCAGCACTTGGGTCAGATTAGCTGAGTGAGGGAGAGAAAGTGTGATGAGAACCAAGTTGGTTTGACTTCAAACAATTAATCACTAATTGATAGATAGTATTGTAGGCAGGTGCTTGGCTAGAGACAGAGAGTGATTCAAGACGCTGTACTACAGTGCTCTCTGTGCTCCCATTCAGCTGCATGGGTTAACAATACCTCGCCTCTGCCGATCAGGGGGCACTGACAAGCAGAAGGTTGGCAGGACTGATTCATGAAAGATGTAGTTTGGGAAAGAAACTGTACTATGACAGTTAATGGACTATTGGACTACAATTCCCAATAACAGCCATTTATAAAAAGGAGAGAAAAAAAATGATTTTCCGGGGCTGAATACCCCTTTGTTGCGAGATGACTGAGGTGCGCACATGGATATCTTATGTACACATCAACCTGATACAAGCCTGAGGCCCAAACAGAAACTGGAGCACTTTAAACCTGTGTGCTGAGGAACAGAGTTGATCCAGGCTGATCCAGAAGTGAGCTGACCACTATTGCTGTATCGCTGGCTGTGGGCATCGCTGCCATTGATCTTATGTTGCTAGTAGAGACTGGGTATTTAGGGACTGTCCATCTCAATATCAGCCTTACCAACTGCATGCAAAGTTTACTGGGACTGTATTTATATGCACATCATAAAACTGGGGCCCGACACTAGCCGGCTGAAGAACCAGCACAAAGGACTACTAACTCAAATAGCTCCCCCACAGAAACTGTGCCTATTGTCCATAATAAGAGGTACCTCTCTAGGGAGCCTTACATTTTTACTGTAGTCATTCATACACAAAGGGCACTCTACAGTAGATATAGCCTACTGTTACAGAGGAGTTGCCACATTATTATCATTACTGGTACTGTTTTCTAATGCCCTTGTTTATTGCTGATTTTGTGGATGACTAATTTAGCTGAATAGAACTCCATTCCAATAGCCTAATGAAACTGTAATTGCCCTAATTCATTGCCTACTTAACTATGTACAATACATACTGCTATTTTGTTTAACCTGTGAGAATATGAGTTCGTTTACCACTAAGCAGCCTGGAGTTTGCTTTTTTATACTGGATCTCAGTTGTATACAGAGTATCTATATTTGTGTTCCCAATAGCACTGCAGGATCCATTTGCTTAACCACTTGTCGACCACGCTATAGCCGAGTGATGGCTACAGCACGGTCATCCAGTTCTGGGAGGGCGTCAATATATGACCTCCCAGAACCCCCCTCACTCGTCTCCTGCGGCGCACATCGGGTGTGTGCTGTGATCGCTGTGCCCATATCAGTGCCTTCTATCAGTGACCATCAATGCCGCCTATCAGTGCAGCCTCATATGTGTCACCTATCAGTGCAGCCTCATCAGCCTCATCAGCGCCGCCTCATTAGTGCTCATCAGTGCAGCCTATCAGTGCCCATCAGTGCTGCCTCATTAGTGCTCATCAGTGCAGCCTATAAGTGCCCATCAGTGCAGCCTATTAGTGCCCATCAGTGCTGCCTCATTAGTGCTCATCAGTGCAGCCTATAAGTGCCCATCAGTGCAGCCTATCAGTGCCCATCAGTGCTGCCTCATTAGTTCTCATCAGTGCAGCCTATGAAAAAATAAAAAAAGCTGGTGGTGGTGATTAAATACCACCAAAAGGAAGCTCTATTTGTGTGAAAAAAAAATGATAAATATGTAATATGGGTACAGTGTTACAAGACCACCCATTTGTCATTCAAACTGCGACAGCACTAAAAGCTGAACATTGGCCTGGCCAGGAAGGGGGGAAAGGTGCCCAGTAGGCAAGTGGTTAACCTGGTGTGTCTGAGGGGCTGAGGTTGTTCTCAGAGTCGAGACAGAAGAACAGAGAACTCATTCTACCATGCAGCTCTTACAGTGATAGCACTACACTATGAACTCAGACTCACTTCCAAAAATGTTTCATGAATCATGCAGCATTGAACCCTCTTTGATCCATTTGGCCACCTGAAGTTAAGAAGGAACTTCAGCCCTGTAGAATTCCCCCCCTCCCACATCTGCGCCTTCATATTTAGAAATCCTGCATGTGTGCAGATATGCCACAGGACTCTGTCAGACATTTAGGACCTAATGAAGACCGCCGGCATGTCTATGAATGCGTGGGGGATTCCAATACATGCACACAGGTTCCAGTATCTGGGACCTTCCAAAGACCTGCAGCATCTGTGCGCATATGCGCTGGGATCCCTCCGCATGCACGGACGCGCTGCAGGTATCTGCCAGGTCCCAAATACCTTACAGAGAGCATTTTCATGCCTGCACATGTGCAGATCTCAGGCATACATGCACCCTTGTGTAAGACACTGCATTCCGGAATGTGACATGGCAATCCTAGGAAACAGTGGGCATCCCAACATAGGCAAGAAAAAAGGAAGTGCTGCAGTTCAAAAGTTAGAAAGAACTAGAAGAAAAGTCCTTGTAAGTGTCTACTTTAAGAGGAATAACCAATAGTTCCAGGGATGGAGCAGCATGTGCCTGGTTTCACACACCCTTTCCACTATGTAGCACTGGATGCCTTAGTGCCCAATCACCAGGCTCCAGTGTTTTCAGTACTCAGCCCTGTGTAAGCTCAAGACAGCAACATGGAGCTCAAACAGGGCTTCTTCTCTTTACTCTAACAGAAAATGGAGCAGCAGGGGGTGACGGAAAGTTGAAGCCCAACTCTGGGAAGCTTAAAAACGATCTCTTCCAGCGGGGCTGCTCCTGCACTACAAGGGTTAAGTGTTAATTTAGTTTAGAGGAGAGGAGAAGCACTTTAACTTACCTGACTCTCCACTCCTTTGGTAGATTTCGCTCCCCTATGCTCCTGTAGTGGACTGTCCCTCAGTGTCATCTTGTCCTATGGACCCTGCATTGGGATGACATCGGAACCTTCACAGCAAGGGGGAGAAGACGCTGTGGAGACCGGTCCAGCAGCACAGAGGAGCAGAGGATTGGGTAAATAGATCTTCTTTTCTGTGTCCCCTAAACCTAAACAAGCAATTAACTCTTGCAGTGTTGGTGCAGACCCAATGCAAGGGATCATTTTTAGGTTTCCAAGAGTTGGGCTTTAAGTATATGCAGCTGGGGTGGCCGACACTTAAATAAACTTATTTCTTTGCCCTTCATAAGCAAATTTTATGTTCAGTTTTAATAGGCAAAATACTCAATTTGTTTTAGATGTGAATTTCTATTTGTTAAAACTCTAAACTGTTCTGATGAATTTAATTTAACAAGCAGACGTACCCTCCGAGCTGTCAGAAGTAACCCCTAAGGTAATTGTACCACTGTTTGAAAACTACTACTGTGGATGATATTATTAAGAAAAATGTAGAAATGAATTTTACAAGATGCAAAAACAGCTTTATGTATTCACATGCTGAATGCTTGTCAAAATAAAACTGGATATAAAGATAATTCCACAGTAAAAAGCTGTTTATTACAGAGATATGAGCCACTGAACTGTAAAAAAGTAAAAAGCTAATACAGGTATGAAGCTAGCAGTGTATATAACCTTTGGCAATCTAAAGTGTTTAATTATACAGCATCAATGTCTACTAACAGGAATAATAGCTTGCAAGAGGACTGGCCTATTCAGAACCAGGATTATAAGAATAACGCTGTGAATACAGCAAGTATCATTTTACAGCATCCTTGTCGTGTTCTTTATTTGCAGAGCAAGTCTCATAGTTTCAAGATTCACAAGAGTGCACTTTGTTCTGCACTCCTGTGACCCGTATTCTGCCACAGCTTGCTAAAGTCTGCTATCGGGTGATGTCACTCAGCTGGTCCAGGCTCTGGAGAGATCCCAATTTTAATGCTGGGGTCCACCCAGATGCCTGGACCAGCAGCTGGCTCAGCCTCTCAGCAAGCCCCTGAGAGCCTGAGCCAGCCGCTTCTGCACCCCCCCGTACAGCCCGGCGCTCCAGGGAGCAGAGAGTCAGTGATCAGGGCCACCATCAGAGGGTACAGCCGATACAACGGTAAGGGGCCAGAGCATCTGGAGGGGCCCGACCAGGCTAGGAGGAGGCAGGAGCGGGTGAAGGGGAGCAGAAACGATCTCGACAGCGTCTGCTCTCTGTGGCATGGAGCTCTGACATTAAGCTGTTTGCTGCCACCTCTGGCTACTATGCACATGTGCACCCCTCATGTGTGGTATGTTATATAGTGTGATCGGCTGTAGCCCTCTATGTCTCAGCAACATGTCAGCTTTGTGGAAACAGGAGCTGGGACCAGGTAAGAAAATCACCTTTACAAGTAGGGGCTGTGAAGAAAAGGAGGGGGGCTGTTCATGTACATGGTGGGGCCAGAGCTTTGTGTGTTTACAGATGTGTTATCTGGGGAGCTGACATGTATACAGGTGTGACGGGGGGGCTGACATGTATACAGGTGTGACGGGGGGGGCTGACATGTATACAGGTGTGAGGGGGGCCTGACATGTATACAGGTGTGAGGGGGGCCTGACATGTATACAGGTGTGAGGGGGGCCTGACATGTATACAGGTGTGAGGGGGGCCTGACATGTATACAGGTGTGAGGGGGGCTGACATATATACAGGTGTGAGGAAGGGCTGACATGTATACAGGTTTAAGGGGGGCTGACATATATACAGGTGTGAGGGGGCTGACATATATACAGGCGTGAGGGGGCTGACATATATACAGGCGTGAGGGGGGCTGACATATATACAGGTGTGAGGGGGGCTGACATATACAGGTGTGAGGAGGGGGGCTGATGCATACAGGTGTAAGGAGGGGGACTAAGTGTGTACAGGTGTGAGGGGCTGACATATATACAGGTGCGAGGGGGGGTGCTGAGTGTGTACAGCAGTGAGGGGGCTGACATATACAGGTGTGAGGGGGGCTGACATATATTCAGATGTGGGGGGGGGTGCTGAGTGCATACAGGTGTGAGGGGGGCTGAATGTGTATTCGGTGGGACGGCTCCTGAGCAGCGAAATGTTGGTGGTCAGGCTCGGGGGGGGGGGGGGGCAGGAGGCCTGGGCCTAAAGCTGTATAAGGGGCCCAAAAATTTCTGATGGCTGCTTTGTTGGTGATTGACAGTCATTGGCTCTCTGCTCACTGAAGACCAAGAACTGAGCAATCAGCAGTCTTTCATCGCTCAGCTCTTTGTTTAGAGGCAGCAGGGGACAGATGCAGTATCGGGCCACCACTACCTAGGTGAGTATGAATGATTTTTTTTTTTTAGGCTGGGTTCACACTAAGGAACGGAGCGGCTCACAGCAGGGGCTCCAATGCGTTTCCATCACCGTTTCAGATCCAATTTCAGCCCAAATTTTGGGCTGAATTTCGGACCTGAAACGGACCAGAAAACACACAGGACTCTTGTGCAATTCGCCACATATATGCGTACTTCCAGCGGGAACTGGTTAATGAAAGCTGCAGATTTAAAAAGAAACATTTTAAAATGACAACGTATTAAAATGCATCTAGCACAAAAATAATATATTGTAGCTTACCAAGTGATGGTTGCATTCGTTTTCTTTTTGCAGTTCTTCCTTTATTTTTACCTGGTGATCCTGCAAGCACCACACTTTCTATGCTGGGCTCACAGCACTCGCTCACTGTATTGTATCAATGGAGGATCAGAATTGTCATCCCAAAACAGTGAGTTATCATACCTCCCAACATTTTGAGATGGGAATGAGGGACACCTACTAGGAAACGTATGTAGGCAGAGGACACACCCCCTGCCACACCCCTTTAAAGGAGAATTAACCAAAAAAAAGGTTAATTGAATCCACAAGAGATTTTTTTTTTTACCACTACCACTACCTTTATATTGGCTTTAAAAATTTACAAATGCAGCAATTTAGAATTTGGATGAAAGGTTTAGCACTGGGAAACACTTTTTGAAAGATAAAAAGGTGCATTTTATATATAACTATGAGGATCAGACCAAATGGGACAAATGAGGAGGAATGAGGGACAGAGGGACATTGCTCCAAATCAGGGACAGTCCCTTGAAATCAGGGACAGTTGGGAGCTATGGGTTATTACTACAGAACAGCTCCCCATCTTCTTACCTCCATCAAGTGTTCTGTAGTTCGCTAAAGGTGAACAGGGAAGGGCTGATAACACTGCTTTAGATTTCAGTGCAACACAGCCCGAGAGCCTGGGAAGTTGCCAACATCTAAGCAGCTGCAGCAGCTCAAGAGTGATAACACTGCAGTAGTTTGACAGCAGAAAAAAAAGAGGGTTGTCACTCTATCAGAGAAAATGCCTGTCCAATGATCCTATTAGCAGGATCATCAGGTATTTATAACATGTCCCAGGGGGTAAAAACATACAGCACTGTCTAACTGGACTTGGCAGCCTACATCATTATGTGATTTCATAGTTTTAACCAGGGTTTTACTTGCAGGCTAGACTTCCTAATGGTTATTTTCTTCGACAAAGCCTTTAACAATGTTAAACTGTAATGAAAAAGAAAACTCTGCATGTTTTCTCAGCAAATTCTCAATCAAAGTTATTTGCCAACAGTAGATTTGGCTCGGGACAGCTCAGAGGCAGGTTCTGTGCCAGAAAATAAAAAATTAATTTGTGCGGCTGTAGAGAGGAGGAAGCTGTGAAGACATGTGGTTTGATGGCAATCTGACGTTGCTTGCGCACATTCCGCCGAGTATTGCGTTCCAGAGAACAAGGTGAGAACGGTGACAGTAACAGGAGGCCTGCCTCACACGTGCAATGTATTTACTGCACGTAGCTGCCTGATTGTTCATTATTGAGACTGTCAGCTTGTACGTCTCATGCATTGATGAGAAACATTAAGCACAGATGTAAGAACATTATTAAAGCAGCTGGTGTGCTGTTATCAAATCCTATTATCGCTGAATGTTAAGAGAACTGTATTAAAATAAAAAACACTAATATTATGTTTACATGTAGAGGAAACAAAGCAACATATTAGAATAGATCTGTCTGGTTTCAAATGTTTTATTTGTTAATCAGTATGATGCAAGTTGTGCACTTTTCTAATGTTTTGTTTTTCCTTTTTCCCCAGAAATATTTAATTTGTTTTAAATTGCTCTATCCCAGTTGGAAATAAAAAATAAAAATAAACTGTGGGTTTTTGTTGTTTCAGATTTTGTAATAAACATTTGTTAAGTGACTAGGGACAGGATTTCCAGAGCACTATGAGTTAGCTAAAGAGACAGCACAGTAGTGGGTTGTAGATGGATTTATATACTTACAGTATGTGAAAGTGCAATAAAGCTCCCCCTGCTGGCATAAATACAGAATACAGGATAATACCATGCAATATTTTTTATGTACCTGGCTAAAATAAATATCGCTTGCCCCTCTTCCCCAAGAAACTCCACTCTGCTACCAACTGGCTGTTCATTTCTGGGTTTAATGGCAGCCAGTGTCATTCAATCTACTTTCTATGAGCCCAGGCTGTCAAACCGGGAAGTGTGTCATGAAGCCAGCCTGGGCTTACAGTACAATATTGTAGAACACTGAGCTAACGTCATAACTTTAATCCCCTCTCTACAGTATCAACCTCTTGGCGACCAGCAGTTTAACTATTACCACTGGCCGGTGGCCTTATTGTTCCCCCGCGATATACTTATACGTTGTTGGGGAACAACAAAGCCACCTACCAGCGGGAACTTCCTGGTTTACAGGCGAGTGCCCCCTGCTTTTCCTTGTACTGTGGTACCTCCAAATAAAAGGAGAAAAAGAGACAGAGGCCGCGGGAGAGTTCCTTATGGTGGTAGTAGTTTGACAGATGATTGTATGAAATATATGATGAAAAGGTAAATTGCAATGGTGTATTCCCATGTCGGAGGTTTCTGAGCTCCTTAATGGGGGATCAGACAACCAGGCGTGTAAGCCTGCAGGAAATATGACTGTCCTGCACAGAGTAAGGTTGCACTCCATTCTCGTGGGATGATCCGGATGATCCTATGCTCTGGGATCTCAGGATTTCCTTGTGTTCACAGGAAGAGGTTTAGGAGCCCCAAAAGACAGGAAACTGGTGTCAGCAGAGGATCCCAAATGTGAAGGAGAAGCTGACAATGGATTCTTCATTGATTTTATAATGCATGAAGCACACTCACAAACAGCACGAGAGACAGATCAGAGCTGTTTAAAGTGTTTTGTGCACCAACCTGAGGAAGTGGCCAGTGTAGTGCCACAAAACGCATTGTACAGTGTTTTATACTATTCTGTGAGCAATAAATATCAAATTAATGAAGAATCCATTTCTCAGCCATTCCTTTACATTTGGGCACCTCTGCTGACACCAGTTTGCTATTTTTTGGGGCTCCTAAGCCTCTTCTCCTGCTGTGGTTGGACACAGCATGAGTTTATCAGTAGGATCGCAGCCAATGATTTTGGCTGTGAACCTGCTGATAGCTGTGTCCAATCACAGCACAAATCTGTGTGTGTTAGTAAACACAACCCAGATCTGGCTTTTTTTTCCCCCTGATTTCACTTACCTTTTAGAAATGAAGTCAGGAAGAAAAAACAGACAGCCAGTCTGTGAGTAACATCAGCACACATACACTTCTTAGGCATACAGTTAAAGGGTTTGTAAAGGTTTGTTTAAAAAAAAAAAAAATAACAAATATGTTATACTTACCTCCTCTGTGCAAGGGTTTTGCACAGAGTGGCCTCCTCTTCTGGGGTCCCCCAGCAGCACTCCTGGCTCCTCCCCACATCGAGTGCCCCCTCGGAGACCCACATTCCAAGAGGACACCCATGCAGGCGCGCCCCCTAGTCCTGCTGCTCAGTCCATTGACACAGACAGCAGGACCTGGCCCTGCCCCCCCGGCTCCCATGTCACTGGATTTGATTGACAATAATTGGCAGCAGGAGCCAATTACTGTGCTGCTATCAATCTATCCAATGAGGACCCGAGACAGCGGCTGGAGCTGCTGTGCTCGTTCCCGTCGATGAAACGATTGGGTTTAGGTAAATAAAAGGGGGGCTCTGGGGGGCTGCTGCACTACAGAAGGTTTTTCACCTTAATACATAGAATGCATTAAGGTGAAAAAACTCAAGGGTTTACAACCCCTTTAAGCCTTTGATTGCTGTTCTGATCACCCTGTCACCCAGCCAGTGCCATTAGTACAGTGACAGTATACAGTATTATCACTGATCGCTGTATTAGTGTCATTAGCGATGTCAGATAGTGTGTTAGCTCCTCTCCCAGCCAACACTATCGCTGATCAATGTCATTACTAGTATACTGTCTGTCCAGGTCCGTATTCTGGTCATGGTAAGAACTATAATTGTGTTCCCAATAGTATAGTGTCCCCAAACACAGTATTAGCAGGATCAGCCCCAATCACTGCCAGCATTTTGCAAAATGTAGCAAGATACATTTTGGCCTAAATTTATGAATACATTTGATTTTGTTGGATATGTTTTATAACAAAAAGTAGAAAATATAGTTTTTTTCAAAAATTTCTGTCTTTTTTTGTTTTGTTTATATAATAAAAAATAAGAAAACCAGTGGTGATCGAATACCACTAAAAGACTGCTCTATTTGTGTGAAAAAAATTATATAAATTTAATTTGCGTACAGTGTTGCATGACCTCGCAATTGACAGTTAAAATAGCACAGTGATGACTAGCAAAAAATGCAGCGGTCATGAAGGGGGTAAAACCTTATGGAGGTCAAGTGGTTAAACACTGCCAGATGTATGCTGAAGGGAGAAAAAGAAGAGAACCCAAAGATGTCAATCAAGTGGCCAGGAGACATCAGGAGAAACAGTATGTATCAAATAAATTTTCAAAAAACAGAAAGGGGGAAGACTATAAAAAAGACAGGGGTTCTGATTTGAAGTGTCCATAGATATTGGATCAACATCACAAATTTTATAGAACTTTGGTTGGGTCAGGTGACAACCACATGCCTTGGTACATTGTATGACATCTTCAACTAACTGATTTGATTGGCTATGTTAATTTTTTCCCTCTTAATCTACATTATTCCTCACATTCATTCAACAATCTGGCTAACCAGGAATCTAGAGTGATCATACCAATTGCCCCTCAGGATCCCACCAATTTTATCAGACCATTAAATACTTTGCTCAACAGTACAAAGCCCAAAAGAAAGGGGGCCCTTTGAACCTCCAAAATGTTTGGGCTTTTTATGATATGTCTGAATAAAATTGAATCTGGACTAGTCTCTGTTTGGATTTTGGACTTTAATATACAGTATATATTCTATGTTTAATTGTATAACTTTGTTTTAAATATTTTGAGTTTTCCTTATCAAAGATAGAAGGCTATGGGAGCGCTCTTTATATTTACACGATTTCAAATTCAGCATTAGGTAGAAGGTTTAGTAACAAACCTGTCTGTGAAAAGCAGAAGTCGAAAAGAAAGTGTAAGCACATCTTGTTTTTCATACTCTTTGACCGTCACAGCTGCCATCTTCGTGTAGAATGGGGTCTTTCATTTAAAAACAATTTTCAACACCCTTTCTTATCTGTTAACAGGTTCGCAGTACAAAAACATTGACAGTCAGTTATCACCATATGGTTGTAGCTTTTCAAGCTTTTTCGTGATAAGTGTTGATGGGTATACCATTGTACATTGCAGATGTCTTTAAACAAAGAAGGTGTAAACCATATCAATCTCATAATGGTCTTGATTCTTCTTATATTTGGCAGATAAACCGTGGCTCCTAATTTGGAATACTGTACAGCATTGTATCCTTTCATAAATAATCTCAGTGACTATTAGAAGAAAAAAGTGGTGCCATATTTCCATAGCCATGGTGGTGCTATATTACAAATGTAGCAAACTTACAATGAGGGGATAAGGTTAAAGTGGATCTGAACTTAAAAAGTGAATTATAGGGAACATATAGAAATGGTCATTTTGCCTAAGTAGTACACTGACAAATCAACAATTTATGTGAAATCCTTCCTAAAAAAATACTAGTGAACTTCCTGGTATGTGATGGTGCTAGGCACTCCTGTGCCTACAGACTTATTGCTATATACCAGCTATGTGAGACCTAAGGCACTACTGCCTATGACCGCTAGTCTCAGAGATTTAGAGTGATATTTGGTGATGTTCACTGTTTATGATAGTCAAATCCACAGGGAGACACAAAAACAAGAGTCCATGAGTTAGTACTGGGGGAAAGATTATCTGTAGGAAGACCACAGGCAATACTGGTGACTAGTCCTTTGCCCCCTGCCTGTCTTTTTGGGGACAGCTTCCAAAGTTCAGGTACTCTAACTTTTGTTGTTCTGCAGAGACATAAGTGCCTTATGTAAGGTAGGGATGTGGTGCTGGACAAGGATCTCCAACCAATACATAAAAATGTCTCCTTAGCTTAGCTTGATTGCTAAGGTTCCAAGTCAGAGGTCACCCGAAATGAGCAGAAAGAGCGCCAGGCAAATGTTTCTCAGAGTCCAAAAGTATTTATTTGATTCCACAAATGAGCAAAAGTAAAAAGGCATCCAATGCGTTTTAGGGGCCAAAACAATCCCTCCTCGTCAGGGCTTTAGTGCTTAAAACAGCGTCTAATGGACTTGTTGTAAAGATCCTGGACAACAAAGCCAGGATAACATTCAGTGTGTAAATACCTGTATCAGTGCAGAGCGGCAGTGGGCCTTATGTGTCATTATGTTTTCACTAAGAATTGATACCTATCAGCATCAGACCTTTATTGGAAGTTTGAACCTGATTGGTGGCTGTGCAAGAACACTTTCATTAAGGACCAATGTCTCTGTAGATATCTGGAAACATTCTGGGGCTTGCCAACAATGATGGATGTCTGATGGATGTCTCTGGGATTAGATCACTATGTTCAGTAGACATTTCCTGACTAATCAGGTGTCTGTGGCTGGTAAAATATGAAAAAGATGAATGCTTAAAGGTTTTAGTTGGATGTGTTGAGGAGGACTTAGTGGGCCAATATACTCATCCTCTGACAAAGCCTAACTGATAGTAGTCATGCAGGCCCTCTCGTAGTAAATGAGGACCCTTCCAAATTCAGGAGGAGTTTTGCCTGTCACTGTTTTCTTGCTCAAATGCTGACTAAATAGCAAGGTCCTTTATCCTTCCTTTCCCTGGGTGAGGACCAGCACTTTAACAATAGTGTGGTTGTCACCCACTTCCACAGCTTCCGTGATAGACATTCCTGGCGTTCACCAGTTGGAAACATTGGCATGTATAATTTATTTAAGCTGATTTCTAAGTATTAGATTTCTTTAAAGGCCCTTGAGGTTTTCAATGATATTATTCATTACCTTTTGTGTTATATATGCTAAAATTGATGCTCTATTCCAGTGGTCTCCAAACTGTGGCCAGGGGCCAGATGGCCCTTTGCTTGCCTTTATCTGGCCCTTGGTGCATTATTCCTCCAACAAATACTAATGATGGGGCACCATTCCTCCCAATGACCCTAATGATGGAGCACCATTCCTCCCCACTGACACCATTAATGGGGATCTATTCCTCCAACTGACACCAATGATGAGGCGCCATTACTCCCAATGACATCAGAGAGGAACTATTTCTACAACTGACACCAATGATGGGGCACTATTCCTTGCACCGACACCATAAATTGGGTACTATCCCTCCAACTGACACCAATGATGGGGCACTATTCTGCCCTCTAAAATCAGTGATGGGACATGATTTACTGACACTGACCCCTGGGATGTTTCTACTCCCAATGGCCACATCCTGGCCCCCTAAAACCTGAAGAATAATAAGCTGGCTCTTTGTTTATAAGGTCTGGAGACCCTAGCTCTATTCCATAGATACTACACCTGATGAAGTGAACTGTGATTCATGAAATGCGTCGATATTTAGGATGCATCTTTCTAATTTGATCATGTATCGGTACTTGTAATAATATTGATTGGCATATATTATCATGCATTTTTTTACGCATTGGCTTGATATTATATTATAACATTTTAACATTTAACCACTTGCTGCCCGCCCGCCGTCATATAACGGCGGGACGGTGCAGCTGTTATCCTGGGCCGCCGTCATATGACTTCCAGGCAGCCCAGGGGGCGCGCCCACCGCATCGCTCGGGTCCCGGTGCGCGTGCCCGGCAGCTTCGATGTCCGCCGGGCACCCGCGATTGCCCGGTAACCGAGCAGGACCGTGGATCTGTGTGTGTAAACACACAGATCCATGTCCTGTCAGATGGGAGGAGACCGATGTTGTGTTCCTTGTACAGAGGAACACCGATCGGTCTCCTCCCCTTGTGAATCCCCTCCCCCCACAGTTAGAATCACTCCCTAGCAACACATTAACCCCTACAGCACCTCCTCCTGGTTAACCCCTTCATTACCAGTCACATTTATACAGTAATCAATGCATTTTTATAGCACGGATCGCTGTATAAATGTGAATGGTCCCAAAAAATGTGTCAAAATTGTTCGATGTGTCCGCCGCAATATCGCAATCACGTTAAAAATCGCAGATCGCCGCCATTACTAGTAAAAAAAAAAAAATAATAATAATAAAAATGCTATAAATCTATCCCCTTATTTTGTAGACACTATAACTTTTGCGCAAACCAATAAATATACGCTTATTTCAATATTTTTTACCAAAAATATGTAGAAGAATACGTATCGGCCTAAACTGAGGAAAAAATTTGTTTAAAAAAAAAAAAATTTGGATACTTATTATAGCAAAAAGTAAAAAATATTGTGTTTTTTTCAAACTTGTCATTCTTGTTTTGTTTATAGCACAAGAAATAAAAAACGCAGGGGTGATCAAATACCACCAAAAGAAAGCTCTATTAGTGGGGAAAAAATGATAAAAATTTCATTTGGGTACAGTGTAGTATGACCGCGCAATTGTTATTCAAAGTGCGACAGCACTGAAAGCTGAAAATTGGCCTGGGCAGGAAGGGGGTGAAAATGCCCTGTATGGAAGTGGTTAATATTATTTCTTTATGTAGTAAGATCTGTATTTATTTACCAATAAATCTGTATCTATGTGTGCTATGTTTGTGTTGTGCCTCATTTAAAGTCCCAAAAAGGACCGACCTTTGTTTTTATGGTCACCCAGGGGTGATCATCTCTGCTCTTAACTGCAAGTCAACATATCAATGCACATCTGACCACGTCTGATGCCTTGTGCCGACGTGCTATGGTCAAAGGGTAATGTAGTAAGATCAGCCATATCACATGTGCTATTTCCCAACACATGTAACAGTCATTCCATTCCTCCTATGGCATCCTGTGCATCCACCCTAGCCTCTGATTAGCTGTACTTTTTTATGAGATTCCAGAATGTCCTGAATTTGTATTATTGTCGCGGAAAGAACATGCTGTTGATATGACAATTTATCCAACCACAAAACCAGAGTCAAAAAGCCATGCAGATTACACCGTGACAATATGCATCTTCTTCTGGGGACAATTTAGATAGACATAAGTCCCTCTCCAATAAAATGGTGTTGGCAGTCCTGTGATATGAGTTTTATGTGTCTCCACACCATGCAAACACTGTCAGCTGTGAACAGGCTGGGGGAGTGAGAACATGTCAATGTAATCATCAGAGGTCAGTATAATAATTTACAGGTATAGGGGTTGGGGTGGATAAGGGTATAATAAGGTTCTGCTTAACAATCACATTACAAGTATATTTATCCTTAACCGTATGGTTAAGGGCTGATGTATGGAACATGTTACAGGTTCCATGGTGATTGAGTTCCACTGTTGTCCTTTACATTATCAGATAACTGTTATTTTGAAGCATATCAGCTCTTTAAATCTGTATGCTAAGACACCACTTGAAGACCTGTCATTACAAGCCCGAGGCCAGAGCAAACCCTGCTTTGCTTACATTCAGCTGTCTGCAAAGCAGGTCTGAGAACAACAAGGAACGGTATCTGCTCCACATAACCAATGATCTGTGCAATGGTATTGGTATGGTATAGAGCCGCCCTGAACCTTTTTACTTGAATGGGTTGCCCTATGCATGTTTGTTGCCCTTTTTGGTGACAAGCTTCACACAATTTTTAAAGGCGCGGTTTGCCGTGACTGCTACGCGACAATTGCAGCAGAATCACATCACATTTTGGGTGCCATTAAAGGATAATGACACCCAAATACACATTGTTCAGCAATTGGCACGTGATTTAGAATTGAGGGGAAAATCACAGCAATTCTGTCCGCGATTCCAGATCACGAAGTGTGAATAGAGCCTTAAAACTCAACTGTAATCAAAACATTTTTTTTCTTTGTAGTGTGAAGGGTTTGAACCTCTGTCAGGTTTTTATTACTATCTGTATCCCTAATGGGAAGGACAAGTAGTGCTGAGAAATCTCTCCGGTGGGGACATCGACACAAACAATAACACATTTTTATTATAGCAAGGAAGGGTTATAACATTTGACATTGGGGTTGATTTACTAAGGCAAATAGTCTGTGCACTGCAAGTGCAGTTCCTCTAGATCTGAGGGGAACTTGCAAGGAAAAAAAAAAAAAATTTTGCTGACACGTGATGATATAAATCAGCAGAGCTTCCCCTCATTTCAGAGCCTTCCCTCAGATCTAGAACAACTACACATCCAAGTGCACTTGTAGTGCACAGAATATTTGCCTTTAGTAAATCAACCTCCCCGTTTTTATTGCTGCCTGTGCCCTCCTGTCCTGGTGATAACAGTTCCCCAATTCCTATCCTTGTGTCGCTGTTGCAGGAAGTGGGGGGAAAATAGGTTGGCTAGCATTAGGTTTAAATAACTTCTAATAGCAGCCATTAGGATGTTGTTTTCTGATTCACTGAGGTTGATTTACTAAAAGCAAAAAGACTATGGGGTTGATTTACTGAAGGCAAATAGACTGTTCACTTTGCAAAGTGCATTTTCTCCGGAGCTTAGTAACGAGGTAAAGCTTCACTTTGCAAAGAATACCCAATCATGTGCAAGGAAAAAAAAAAAAGAATTTTTGCTTGCACATGATTGGATGATGGAAATCAGTAGAGCTTCTGGTCATTTACTAAGCTGTGGAACCAGGGCCACTGATAAGGCAGTACAACCAGCCCTCCTGTATGGGGCCTGAGCTCTGTCACTTCAGAAGAAGGTCCGGGCACCTGCAGGAGAGGAGAGCCAGCCGTACTGCCTTGTGACTCCTGTGGAACCCCTGCCGGCTTTCTCCCTCGGCTTTCTTCTTTCTTTCTGTGTGTCATGGACAGATGCAGAGTCTCTCTCTGCCTTTGCCATAAAATCTTTCTCTTCAGAGTCTTGAAACTCCCCCTCCCCCTTAGATCGGCAGTGTTATCTCTTTTGCAAGGAAGAAAGATGGAGGAGGTAGGAGAAGCTCTCTGCCTGCTCCTCCACCTCAGAGTCCTGAGCTCTGCTCTCTCGACCTCCACACTGTGATCTGTGTGCACTGTAATGCCCCGTACACACGATTGGACATTGATCGGACATTCCGACAACAAAATCCATGGATTTTTTCCGACAGATGTTGGCTCAAATTTGTTTTGCGTACACACGGTCGCACAAAGTTGTCAGAATTTCTGCTCGCCATGAACGCGGTGACGTACACCACGTAGGACGAGACTAGAAAAGGCCATTTCAGAACCAAGCGCGGCACCCTTTGGGCTCCTTTTGCTAATCTCGTGCTAGTAAAAGTTTGGTGAGAGACTATTCACGCTTTTTCAGACTCGTGGTTTTCAGATCGTTTTCTGCTGTTCAGTTTGTGCTTGTGGGTTTGTATCTGGTCTTCAGTGCGTGCATCAAGCTACGCGTGACTCAGTCATTGTGTTCTTGTTCGTTCGTTACTGTTTTTCAGGTCGCTCTTCACAGGCCTTGCTGTTCTTCAGTGCGT
This sequence comes from Aquarana catesbeiana, assembly GCF_042186555.1. Lineage (NCBI taxonomy): Eukaryota > Metazoa > Chordata > Amphibia > Anura > Ranidae > Aquarana > Aquarana catesbeiana. The sequence goes on from NC_133330.1 coordinate 46,831,277, forward strand.
TCTGTTACCTTGTTTTGAGCAGCCGACCGTTTTCTAGCCATGTTGCGTATACGTACTCCTTGTAGAGTTCGTGCTGTGCGGGGGCTTGGTGTTGGGGTCCTGACCTTGACACAAGTCCAGTCCATGTACAGGGTGGGGAGGAGTTCATGGACCAAGAATTGGTTGCTTCAGCGTGACCAGTTCTGTCACATGCCTTTGCTCCATGAGATCCGTGGGAATAATCCTGATGATTTCAGGAACTTTCTCCGGATGACAGACCCCGTTTTTCACCGTTTGTTGGCTTTGCTGACCCCTTATATCAGCAGGCAGGATACCTGCATGAGGCAAGCCATCACTCCGGAGCAGAGGCTCGTCCCCCCAACTGCTAAGTCAGCTGATACCAGTTCTCTATCTATCCTCAATCATCTATCTGCAGACTTTGCCAAACCCATACACACTATACCCACCTCTTTAGTGGTCAGATGTATGGATTAATTCCCCAAAGCATGTATTGCAAGGGCCTGTCTGTATACTCTCCAATGGTACTGTTTACATTTTTTGTATCTCATTATTATCTTGATAGGTAATAGCAGAATGTCCAAATGTGCTCAAATGTGTACAATGTGTATTTATATCTTTGTATTATGACACTTCTTACCTGTCCAGTGGTCTGCCAATAGTGTAACTAAGGAGTGGCTGGCCAAAGTAATACCCATTATTTGGGCATTCATCTCTCAGTGAAGTGGAGAGGGTTACCTGTCCAAGAGCTCCCCCCCTATAATGTTAGAAATGGCCCATGAGAGGGGGGGGGGGGGTAATCTGATAGGTGTACCTTATACTTTGGTCTTTAAAAACTCCCTCAAATAAATGTTATCTTGATGTTGGCCAAGAATGTTTGTGTCTAATCTGCTTTCCCTGTTTATGTGCAAAATGACTAATTTTGTTTTTTTGTTTTGACTCAGCGGTGGGACTTTCCTAACTGCAGAGGGGCAATTGATGGGAAACACGTCCACATCGTCCCACCACCCAACTCGGGGTCGTACTATTATAATTATAAGTGGTTCAATAGTATTGTGATGTTTGCGGTGGTGTCGGCTACTAATGAGTTCCTGTATGTGGACGTGGGGAAGAATGGCCGGATGTCCGATGGTGGAGTCATCGCCCAGATGGAGTTCTACAGGCATCTCCAGAATGGCAGCTTGGACTTGCCACCTCCAGAAGACAATATGGAAGGACTCCCAGTCATCTTTGTTGCAGATGAAGCATTTGCGCTGGGGGACCATCTTATGCGGCCATTCCCTATGAGGACCCTCACCCCGGACCAGAGGGTTTTTAATTACCGGCTGGCCAGAGCCAGAAGAGTGGTGGAGAACACGTTTGGAATCATGGCAAGCCGGTTCTGCCTATTTCTTACACCCATACATATGGCGGAGTATAAACTGAATCATATAATCCTGGCGTGCTGTGTTCTACACAACTTTTTACGGCAACGTTCTGACAACTATGCTGGCTCAGTTGGGCCTGAGGCTGCAATTCCAAATGAACCAACCCTGACGGCGCTTGAAAGTGGCCGTCCTGGCTTGCCCCCCTGAGTGCCCGTGATGTCCGGCTAAGATACCTTGAATTCTTTGTGGGTAAGGGGGCTATCAATATGCCAGACAATGTCTAAAACCTTTTTCAAATAAAAATTAAAAAAAATACTCACATCTTTGGTGACATTTACTGCTTGTGTTTGTTTTAGCTGACCCTGACAGAAATGTGGTGAGTGCTGAAAATGGCGTGATTATGTAACCTTACAAAGCACTGTTGGGTGTTATTTACTAAAGGCAAAGACACTTTGCACTACAAGTGCACTTGAAACTGCACTGAAACTGCACTTGTAGTGCAAAGTGGATTTGCACTTAGGAAATAACACCCATTGTCACAGAAAACAGCAATTAGAGCACCACAAAAGTGTTGTAGTGTTGAGACAATAATCCACACATTCTTGATTAACAATCTTTTTAATACCAGCACAATCACATGTGCATTTAGAAAAGGTTTTTAAAACAAACCAACATGTTTGTTGTATAACAATTTTTGGGGTCACATTAGAAAAAGTAGAAATGTCCATTTAAGATAAAACAGGCATGTTTAAAACCAACAAGAAAGACACAAATCTTGAACTTACAAAGTTCACATTTGGTAGAACTTGAAGGCAATATCAGACATGAGTATTTACAAACTGTGTTTGATATTGCGTTCAGATGGGGTGAAGTCACCCCAGGAAAAGCCAAATTTTGAAGATGCACACACATTTACGAATGTCAACATGTGCTACCTGCCATCACGGGGGATCAAGGGACGTGTTTTGGGAGTGCAACCCCTTCCTCACAGCTACTTTATTATTGAGGAAGGGGTTTCACCCCCAAAACGCATCCATTGATCTCCCGTGATGGCAGATAGCACATGTTGACACACTGTGTGCCTCTTCAAAATTTGGCTTTTCTCCAATTTCTCTCCCTAAAACATCAATGGAGTTTCCCTGCAAAGGTAAAGCATAATGGGCAACTATGCATCGCATAGTAGCCCATTATGTGTCACTTACCTGACACAGGAGCCTGCGATGTCACCGCTGTCCCCTCTGCTACGGAGCATTCATCTTCTTTCCGGGTATCGTGGCTCCGGCGCTGTGATTGGCCGGAGCCGCGATAACGTCACTCCCGCGCATGCGCACGGGAGCCGCCACTAACGGCATATATCGCCGTTAGCAGCGGCATGCTCAGTGCACCTGTGCGTCGTTGTCTATGGCGCGGTGCCTGTCTTTTTGCAAATATCTCCTGAACCGTGTAGGTTTAGGAGATATTTCTTGGACCTACAGGTAAGCCTTAATATAGGCTTACCTGTAGGTCAAAGTGGTCTGTAAGGGTTTACAACCACTTTAAGTAAATCATTCCCACTATCTGTTCACTTTTCAGCTTGATGTACTTTCCAGTTGGGTTTAACTTTAAGGTCTAAAAGATGGGATGTGCTAGAATTAATAAAATAAGCAACACGCAGGTATTAACCTTCTACCCTTTCTTTTCTAGCTACACTATACATCTGGCTAATATATGAGAAAAGATTTAATGTATTAGGGCAAGGCTCAATAAATCGATGGCAGCATTGTGAGTTTTATTTCAGCACTGCTGTTTTCGCAGGAATACTTTCAGTTTTACTTTATATTAAATGCTTGACATATAACAAGCTCTTGCAATACTAATGGGGATACAATCCAGCGGATACAAGAAGAGAAACGCAAAGGTCACAGCTCTGAGAGGCACCTTCAAATAATCATGTTCTTGACATCTAAGTGCATATCGTATCCGTGGAATTTTACCAACATGCTATATTCTTTTAGTTCTAATCACATTTATTGGCTGTTAAAGGGATTTCCACATAAAACTGACATTTCGGTTTGGGTAGGTTCCACTACTTATTCTAGAGAATGCAAAAAGAAGAGGAAGAGACGGAAAAGCTAGGCACTTCTCTGGTGAAGTCGGTGATTTAACTCATCAGTGTACTTCCTGTTGTGTCGACTGGCTCATTATTAATTTGCCAAACTGCATCAATATATAAGTTAAAGTGGTTGTAAAGCTCAGACATGAAATATGAACAAAGCATATCCTTCTATAGCAGTGGTTCTCAACTCCTGTCCTCAGGACCCACTAACAGGCCAGGTTTGCAAGATAATTGAAATACATCACAGGTGATATCATTTGCTGCTCAGTGATTGCAGTATTCTAGTCTGCATCTCCCCAAGGTAATACATAAAACCTGGCCTGTTAGTGGGTCCTGAGGACAAGAGTTGAGACCCACTTCTCTATAGTGTGTACTTGTCTCAATCCAGAGCACTAAGGGGGTTATTTACGAAAGGCAAATCCACTTTGAACTACAAGTGCAAACTGCAAGTGCAAAGTGTACTTGAAATTGCACTGAAAGTGCACTTGGAAGTGCAGTCGCTGCAAATCTAAGGGGTAGATCTGAAATGAGGGGAAGCTCTGCTGATTTTATTATCCAATCATGTGCAAGCTAAAATGCAGTTTTTTTATTTTCCTTGCATGTCCCCCTCAGATCTACAGCGACTGCACTTCCAAGTGCACTTTCAGTGCAATTGCAAGTGCAGTTCACTTTGCACTTGTAGTGCAAAGTGGATTTGCCTTTAGTAATAACCCCCAAAGTGTCATTGCTGTCCACTGCCTCATTCCTCTGCTATAAGCATGAGTCACTTCTGACTAATTTTCCTGACACCAAGAGAAGAATGGTGACAGGGAGGGCACAGGCTGTGATTGACAACCTCAGCTCTGTTCCTGTGTTCTGTGTGAAGGGGGGGGGGGGGGGTCCCTTAGCTCTCCTCACTGATGTAACTTCTACGCTTCCTGCTTTTCACAGCTGAGAGATCCTGTGTAAATTCTGCAGGAGGATTTGTTTAGACTCTGTGTATCACGTGAGGCCAGTCACTTCACTGAGTATATGTAACCACTTTACAACCACTTTAAGCAAAGAAAAGATTCATTACCAAAAGGATGTTCAGTTTTTTTGATGGCTTCAGTAAAGCTGGCTATACAATTTTCTTTAGATTTTTCAAAACCATTTAATATGAGGTTAAACTTAAACGCTTTCAATTTGTATGCAATCAGGGTGGCCCTCATACTACATAGTTGAAGGTAAATCTAAAGGAAATTGAACAACAGAAATTGTATAATGTGTATCCAGCATTAGAGGTAGCTGAGAATGTCAGATAGGCAATCTCACCATTGGAGATATAAGAAGACAGGTGGGATTTATAGAATATCCAAAGCCAAATCCTTGTAGGGATTGGTTAAAACTCCAAAACTCATTTGTTTGCCTTCTATGTCCCATTGGGAAGAATTCACTTCATTTTATATCCTGTAAACACAAGTGAGATGAATTATATCCAAAGTGGGGCTGACAATTGACACTGGAACAAGCGTCCCTAATGGATGATTTCCCCTGAGTTTGTTTTCTAATGACAACTCAAAATTTTGGATTTTCGCTCACTCCCTGTCTGAATGAAAATGGTCAACAGGGCACATAGAAAGGGATAATCTCCCCAGCCTGGATACAGACAGCAATACCTGACAGGGGTTCTAACCCTTCACCATATTATCCAAAATTAAAAGAAGAGTTTTGGCTTTGCATAAACGTTATTGCAATGAAATCTATGAAAATATCCACTTGAGTGTATGCATCCTTTAGGCACCTAAAAAAATTAGCAGCAAGCTGGTCATTAATATTTCTTTGCTGCTAACAAATGAAATAATAGTTCTCATTCAAAGGACTGATTCTTAGGAAACTGTAACTTCATTAGAACCACCATCTATAGTTTACCAAAGGCAGCTTCAAGAATTGTATTTGGATCTTTCAATGTGATCAGCCACCGTTTGGCCAGGATTGCGAAAATGTAAAGATTTTGGTATGAAGACTTGATAAGCAGTTGTGGTTTCAGATTAGCAGCTCATGCAGTTTGCAGCAGGGTTGCTATTCATCATATGGCCTATAGGTGGAGCTGTTGGCACACAGTACACAATTTGTGCAGCCCTGGCTGAAACTCATAGAAATGTCTTATTCAGATTTTTTTATTTTTTTTTTTTGCCTGCGATGGTAACTCTGCTAAACAAAGAATCTTCCGCGGAACATAATAATGTTGTTTTTAAGCCATGCTTTACACATAGATATCAGATTGTAATAAATAAAAAGGCAGCGATATGTCAAAGTTAAGCCCGGCTGCAGATCTTATCTTTCCATCGCACATTTGTAGATGCAGGGAATATCATTCTTGGATCTATTCTTCTTTCTGTGTACGGTTATGGTAACCCCTACCAACAGCACCGTAGCGGCAGTAGATGTGGATTTTCTAAGGTGAACGTCTTGCTGCGCATTAATAAAAGGGCATGTTGAGAACAAAATGGAGGCCCGGTTCTGTTCGGTGCTATCGATCAGAAAGCTGCGTACATTCCCTCACCTACTCCTCCCGACTGATGCTAAAAGGATTTTAAAGCAATAAACAAAACATATCAGACTGCCGGATGTACGATCTGCCATGCTTAAAGGGCCTAAACTTGAAATACATGTGTAATGTACTTGAAAGAGAAAATCCAGACAGCATGGAAAATCATTGAATTACTTATGTTCTTCGGGAAAGCCTCCAACTATACTGTGCTAAGGAAAGTGCATTCAGTTGTCCTTTAAAACTAAACTCCAGAAACAGCTAAATATACAATTGAAATTAATATATGGGGACTTGTAACTACGTTCAGGCAGCCTTGTGTCAGGGCTGGGCTCAGCCCTTTCTTCTCTGAGCTGGCCGCTCAGCTGTCGGCTAATTGCCAGCTCCTATCTCTCCACAGTGGCTCAGCTGTTGATGTTATCCTGCTCGTCAGTCCTGCCTAACTAAGCCGTTCAGTCCAGAGGATCTCTGACTTCGCCTTGGTCAACATCACAGAAACTGTCTCCTGTGACCCTATTCAAGACTTGCTTTGCTGACATCCCTTCTGGCTCCAGATCCTGCTTGCTGTTCCACTACATTAATCCCTGACTTCTGGCTTGGCTGACTATCTGTTCCGGTTATTAGACTTTGGCTATGTTTTGACATCATTTGTTCTTTTTACTTTTATTATTAAACAGGTGTGATTTAACTGTACTTCTATCTCGGCCTGATTTCCTGGTTTCTGACACCTTGTTATCCGGGCATCGCCGTCAGACAGCACATCCAGGTCCTGACCTCCACTGCAGCAGCATACCTCAGTACTGAAGGCCCCTTGACCCGCCCCTCCCTAAGGAAAGGGAACCTTGACTGCTGGATGCTTGACAACTAAACGTGGTGTCAACCTAATCAGGGAGTCGGAGTGGCTCTGTTGGGATTAGCTACAATGGCACGAGGTGACTGGGTGGAGCCGGAGCTCTAGAAAAAGGCTACGCAGAGGCATGCCCCACTACTTTCAAGAGAAGTTGACGTCACAAGAGTTGCCTGCCCACCCGCCCTTCGTGAGTCTCATCACAGCTTTCTTGCCGGTTTTACCTTGCCAGCAATTGATATTACTTTATGGGCTATGCCCTCAAGATTAATTCCAGAGTCAATTTAATGTCGGTCTCGCACTGATTGTGGAGACAAGTCTCTTAGACTATACGAGTTTGTAATAGATGCTCACGGTATAACCGTGAATGGCATGGTTATTGGTATTTTGAAGGTTGTTATAATTGATATGTTCAATAAAGCTGTGGCCTTCCCCTACTTCCAACTTAAAGTAGTCTCTGTGTCATTTTGGGGGGCAAGGTTTGTTGTGGTTTAAATAAGTGGGGGTTAAGATAAGCCTAAGCTTCTCAGCAGTCAAGACTGGAAAGTACACAATCCAGTCTGAATAATAAAGGAGCAGCAGAAAACTGATAGATATCACTCTGCTTTCTCTCCCAATCAGCATGCTCGGTGTTAGTGTATTTGTATGCAGTGAAGTCAGATAGGTTACTAGGGCTGCCCCCCCCCCAAGTCTAAAAGCTGCTATGCTATGCAGAACACTCATATATATATATAAATTAGAGTTACTATGAAAGTTGCATTTAAGGCCTTGTTCACACTGGGGTACTTAAAGAGGAGTCCCCCCCACCCAAAAAAAAGCTACAAATACTGTAGCTACTGACTTTTATTATTAGGGCACTTACCTGTCCAGGCATCCAGCGGTGTCCTCATCCGAGCTGATTCTTGAATCCGCTCTCGTGTGCTGGCGCCGCCATCTTGGCTAAGGGAAACCAGCAGTGAATTCTTGCGGCTTCACAGTTGGTTTCCTACTGCACATGCGTGAATCGCACTGCGCTTTGTGAATGGGCTGGCTATGGGGGGAAGGAGTGGGATAAGCAGAGCTTCCCCTTTTGGGGAGAGCTCTGCTTTAAACATAAACCATGTGAGCGCCATGTTTTGCCTACATGGGATGCACAGGTGTTCCATACATCTGTGTGCAGGCAGTCCCATGTACAGTGGGGATGGAAAATATTCAGACCCCCATACATTTTTCACTCTTTGTTATATTGCAACCTTTTGCTAAAATCATTAAGTTCATTTTTTTCCTCATTAATGTACACACAGCACCCCATATTGACAGAAAAACACAGAATTGTTGACTTTTTGCAGATTTATTAAGAAAGAAAAACTGAAATATCACATGGTCCTAAGTATTCAGACCCTTTGCTGTGACACTCATATATTTACTCAGGTGCTGTCCATTTCTTCTGATCATCCTTGAGATGGTTCTACACCTTCATTTGAGTCGAGCTGTGTTTGATTATACTGACTGGACTTGATTAGGAAAGCCACACACCTGTCTATATAAGACCTTACAGCTCACAGTGCATGTCAGCGCAAATGAGAATCATGAGGTCAAAGGAACCGCCTGAAGAGCTCAGAGACAGAATTGTGGCAAGGCACAGATCTGGCCAAGGTTACAAAAAAAATCTGCTGCACTTAAGGTTCCTAAGAGCACAGTGGCCTCTATAATCCTTAAATGGAAGACATTTGGGACGACCAGAACCCTTCCTAGAGCTGGCCGTCCGGCCAAACTGAGCTATCGGGGGACAAGAGCCTTGGTGGGAGAGGTAAAGAAGAACCCAAAGATCACTGTGGCTGAGCTCCAGAGATGCAGTCGGGAGATGGGAGAAAGTTGTAGAAAGTCAACCATCATTGCAGCCCTCACTGAAGCCTCTCTTCAGTGCAAGACACATGAAAGCCCACATGGAGTTTGCTAAAAAACACCTGAAGGACTCCAAGATGGTGAGAAATAAGATTCTTTGATCTGATGAGACCAAGAACTTTTTGGCCTTAATTCTAAGCAGTATGTGTGGAGAAAACCAGGCACTGCTCATCATCTGTCCAATACAGTCCCAACAGTGAAGCATGGTGGTGGCAGCATCATGCTGTGGGGGTGTTTTTCAGCTGCAGGGACAGGACGACTGGTTGCAATCGAGGGAAAGATAAATGCGGCCAGGTACAGGGATATTCTGGACAAAAACCTTCCCCAGAGTGCTCAGGGCCTCAGACTGGGCCGAAGATTTACCTTCCAACAAGACAACGACCCTAAGCACACAGCTAAAATAATGGAGTGGCTTCACAACAACTCCATGACTGTTCTTGAATGGCCCAGCTAGAGCCCTGACTTAAACCCAATTGAGCTTCTTTGGAGAGACCTAAAAATGGCTGTCCACCAACGTTTACCATCCAACCTGACAGAACTGAAGAGGATCTGCAAGGAGGAATGGCAGAGGATCCCCAAATCCAGGTGTGAAAATCTTGTTGCATCTTTCCCAAAAATACTCATGGCTGTATTAGATCAAAAGGGTGCTTCTACTAAATACTGAGCAAAGGGTCTGAATACTTAGGACCATGTGATATTTCAGTTTTTCTTTTTTAAATCTGCAAAAATGTCAACAATTCTGTGTTTTTCTGTCAATATGGGGTGCTGTGTGTACATTAATGAGGAAAAAAATGAACTTAAATGATTTTAGCAAATGGCTGCACTATAACAAATAGTGAAAAATTTAAGGGGGTCTGAATACTTTCTGTCCCCACTGTGTAGTGTGGATTTGTGCAGGTGCGTATCCCCAAACTCACAATGTCTGTGTTCTGGGACCTGCACCCACATGGATGCCAAATTGGGAGCAGCAGTTGTGTCTGTGCAGCCACTACATTCCAACTAGCATGAATGGGATTGCCTGCAAGCGGATGCATGGAACACCCGCACATTCTGTGTAGGCATAACATGGTCTCACAGGGGCAATACCTGGCCATCACATGGGTCTACGCTTATGTAAGCCTGTGTGAATAAGGCCTAAAGGATAAGTGACACCTTTAAAAAAAATAATAATACACGCACATATTTTTGTAAGAAAAAAAAAATGTGCATTTATTATTTTTTTTCAGAGAAGCCTGCAAAGCAATGCACCTGTGATCATTGGATCACAGTACAATGTCAGGCTCCTTCAGTCTCTTCTTCCAGCTCCCAGCCCATACTAAGGTACAGGTTTTTAGTTAGAGAGCTGGAGTAAGTGTTAATTGACTACAAGTGTTGTGACAACCGCAATGGCAGCTAGACTTGTAGGTAATTTGTTCACAGATCTCTGTTAATGAATGACGCGGCTGTGCAGGTGGAGCCCCACTTAGCTGTGCAGATTTAAAAAATGGCAGGGAAAGGGGTGTCAATAGCTTTCCACAAATCTTTTCATCCAGAAGTTCTGGACACATTGATAGACCCTGCAGGTCGCTTTATTTTCCTTAAGCTAAAATCTAACTTCTCTATTTTCACAGTTGCTAATGTATATGGACCAAACCAGGACCAAGGGAGTTTTTTCTCTATGCTCATAGACAATGCGTGGGTTTCCTCCGGGTACTCCGGTTTCCTCCCACACTCCAAAGACATGCTGACAGGTTAATTGGATCCTGTCTAAATTGTCCCTAGTATGTATGAATGTGAGTTAGGGACCTTAGATTGTAAGCTCCTTGAGGGTAGGGACTGATGTGAATGTACAATGTATATGTAAAGCGCTGCGTAAATTGACGGCGCTATATAAATAACTGAAATAAATAAATAAATTAATCTCGTTCGGGGGCCCCTGTTTTATTCTAGGAGGAGACCTCAACGTGACCCTCTCGCCAGCCGTGGACACCTCCTCTGGAAAGTCCGCTATTTCACATTCCACCCTTACACACATAAAATCACTTTTACACTCTGCCCAACTAGTGGATGTCTGGCGGGTTCAACACCCACTCGAGAGAGACTACAGCTGCTATTCAGTTTCTCATAACTCCTATAGTCGCATTGACTATTTTCTAGTGTGCCAATCCCTACTTGATATCCCTTTACAAGCGTCCCTTGGTAACATTCTCTGGTCAGATCACGCCCCCGCACATTTAAGCTTAGCTCATCCACCTAAAGCCCACAGGACATTTTAATGGCGCTTAAATGACAACTTATTAAAAGACAGCCTCTGTGTAGCAGATATTGAGCAGGCAATCCGAAACTTTGTTCAAGATCACCGCTCAGACGACACCAACACCCTTACCAAATGGGAAGCCCTGAAATGTGTGTTACGGAGAATTTTCATCCAACACGGCACGCGATTAAAGAAAGCTAGATCGGCGGATATCACCAAACTATTATCTTCTATCCACACGTTAGAAATCGCACATAAGAAAGACCTCGCATATAGTACCTTCGTAGATCTCTCCAATTCCCGCAGAGACTTACTCCGTATCTTAGATGCAAATACCCTTATAGCTAGAGACAAAGGACGAAATCGTTATTACATGCTGGCCAATAAGTGCGGGCAACACCTAGCTAAGGTCCTGCATCCTCGCCCTCCACGACGCCCCATACCGTTCATTTGCAATCCTGGCCAACAAAAGATTAGAACTCCTAGGGGCATTGCGGATGCTTTTCAACACTATTATTTTCAACTGTACAATCTCCCCACATGACCTCAACAGTCTCCAAAACACAATCCACAACTCCCTGACATGGAAAATTACATATTGTAAACGGCCCTCCCACGAATAGACCCCTCCATTTCTACAGCCCTAGATGAAGTCCTGACGACTTCGGATTTCCTGTTAGCTATTAAGGGATTGAAACCTGGAAAATGCCCAGGGCCTGATGGCTTCTCACCCAGATTCTACAAATCATTTGCCCATTCCTTAGCCCCACTTCTTGCTGCGGCGTTTAACTACCTAGATGATGATCACCCTCTTTCTAAATCCCTTCTTTCTGCCACCATCTCAGTCATACCTAAACCTGGAAAAGACCCCTCTCAATGTACTAGTTATAGGCCCATTTCTCTCCTTAATGTGGACGTTAAACTCTTTGCAAAGATCCTAGCCAATCGTCTTTCACCCCTTTTACCCTCTATTATACATAGAGATCAAGTGGGCTTTGTCCCTGGTAGATAGGCCATGGACAATACCACCAAAACGATCCACCTGATTTCTTACATCCGCAAACACAATCTAAAGGCCTGCATTCTCTCTTTTGATGCAGAGAAGGCGTTTGACCGGGTCAATTGGCAGTTTTTACGCCTCTCTATAGCAGATTGGACTAGGTCCCTCATTTATATCCAAGGTGATGGCGCTTTATTCTCATCCCACAGCCTCTGTGCTGGTCAATGGCTCCTCATCCACCCCATTTGCAATCTCCAACGGAACTAGGCAGGGCTGTCCTTTGTCCCCCCTGCTTTTCGTTCTGGTGATGGAACACTTGGCTACGGCCATTAGACATAACAGCAGCATTAAGGGAATACCAACGCTATCATCTGAATTTAAACTCTCACTTTATGCGGATGATCTCCTTGTCTACATTCAACAGCCTCATACCTCACTACCCTCTTTAATGCAAGAGTTCCACAGATTTAGAGATCTGAGTAATTTTAAGCTTAATATGTCTAAGACAGAAGCCCTCAACGTATCCCTAACTCCCCCTACCCTTACACAAATACGGGCCAACTTCCCATTTCAATGGGGATCAAAGGGCATCTCCTACCTTGGTGTCACCATCCCATCCAACTTAGCCGACCTTTATAACCTCAACTACCTCCCTCTCCTATCCCGTATTCGGAAAGAATTAGATACGTGGAATCAGACGCCACTACCCTGGTTCGGTCGCATCAACACACTAAAGATGAACAGACTCCCTAAATTACTATACGTTTTCCAGATGATTCCTATACTCATCCCTAAACGATTTTTTACCTCTCTGCGAGCTATGTCTTTACATTTTTTCTGGCAACAAGGAATGTCTCGTATTCGCCATACCTTATTAACATACCCCAAAACACGGGGCGGGGTTGGCCTTCCAGACTTTGAAATGTACCACAGGGCTGCCTATCCAGGGATCCTCGAGTGGTTCCCTCGCCCATTCCCCAAGGCATTCACTGCCATAGAACAAGATCTCTCCATTTCTGACCTTCGGGCTCTGCTCTGGGGATATGGTCGAAAACTGTCCACCCTAGCTATCTCCTCTCCATTAACAACTGCAGCACTATACCTGTGGTACAAAAAGGGACTATTAACATTGTTATCCACTGACCCCTCACCACTTACTTCGCTTTTTGATTACCCAGACCTCCCCCAGGGCATGGGTTCCAATTCAGTGGGTCCATATTCACGTGACGCCTGGCCTACAGATAACTCATTCATACACCCGACTGTGGGCACGCCTGCTCTACCAGAAGACAGTGGTAATTGGCTTACAGCCCTGCGTATTTCCTCCTTTTGCTCTGACCTGTTTTCCTCCACCCACACCCATAGACCTCTGACTGACTACGAGCGGCTGTGTTCTCTCTCGGAAACACCTAAACATTTACTGTCCACCATTTACAAACTATTACACTCACTGACCCACGACCAGCTTCCACCTTACACGAGGAGATGGGCCGCGGACTTGGGCAGGGATCTCTCACTGGATGACTGGCAAAAGTCATTTCACTTCACGCACAAATCCTCCATCTCTTGCTACACACAAGAGAAGAATTTTAAACTCCTGGCAAGATGGTACAGGGACACCCAATCACAATTTTTCCATCCACCACCATGGCTTGTTGGAGATGAGGAGAATTGGATGGAAGTTATCTCCATATATGGTGGGACTGCAATGCTATCCAGCCCTTATGGTCCCAGGTCTTTGCCATATACAGTAGCCTCTATGACAAGCCTACGGCGCCCACGCCCCAAGTAGCGCTGTTGTCCATGCTACCGGGCTCCATACCCTCTCAGAAACGAACCCTGCTCCGCTTTTTTCTCTCAGCAACTAGGCAACTCATACCCCTCTACTGGAAAACCACTATTACGCCACCGTTGTCCTCTTGGCTCTCTATTGTTAACGATATCATGCGAATGGAGGAGATGATAGCCCTAGACAATGATACCTTTGATAAATTCAAAACCTTATGGCTAATCTGGGTTGATTATTCCACCTCAGATACCCTAAAAACCTTGCTAACGTCATCTAACTCAACAAACTCTACTCAGAATCCCCAGTGTGTTGCCCCAGGACCTGATCACTTGTCTTGACCCCCCCATCCTTACCTATTCCCTACCCTGAAATATAGAAAGATCTTGCGAGCCACAGATGGGTTAATGCCTACAAAATAAATCCCTGGTGATAGCCAGCTGCAAACACTAATCACGTTTCATACCCGTGTAAATAGCAATGAAATGAAATAAATAGAGGAATTATAATAATAAATGTAAAAATCAGTGTATGGAAAATTAAAAATAAAAATAAAATATATCCCAATATATCTAAAACAATATTTAGTAAATATCAATCTGTGATGAATTAATTAGTGATAAAGTAAACAAAGTGCAACGTGCATATAAAATATTGGGAATCCAAGTGCAAACTCAGGTTTAAAAGAGGGCTCACTCTTTCCATAAAGTGATTAATAAAGTTCATAAATGATGAATGCAAACTGCACAAATACAGTTTCCATCAACAGTGATATCCATCATGCTCATCCAAGAAGTGTAAAAAATATCATGCTCCAGTGCTCTCCGGTGACCCCCAAAAGCATATACGCTCACCTCAGAGCGTGTGACACAGTAACCAAACTATGTCAAAGCACGCTTGGGAGCCACTCCTGGGCTCTAAATGGTATGCAGGTGCTGACCTCCAACTTGCTCAGTTAATAGCGTTCCAATTCATAAATAAAAGAGAAGAAACTCCATAGTGTAACATTGTAAAGGAATTTATTCTAAAAACAAACACTCCACTCCTAGGGGTACTCACATTGTATGGGTGCGTGAGTGCCTGAGCGGTAAAGATACTAATTAAAAATTACTAAGAAAGCATTTTAAATCAAATTCTTTATTTAATCCACCAGGCGATAAAGAGCCAAGTTGGTGTATCCACAAGGATTCACGTTTACTAATTTCTCTAACAAAGAGCCTCTCCAGTGGCGTTTAGGTGCTTCAATTCCCCAAAACCTCATTCCAGCAGTGCTCTGGTTATGCACTTTTTTGAAATGTATAGACAGATGATACCCCTTATGTTTCTTACGTGCTCTTCCAAACGGTCTTTCAAAGCCCTAGTGGTAGACCAATATAAATAAAATTGCATGGGCATTTTAACGCATAAATGGCCGCCGTTAGTATATCTTGACCATAGAGCATCCGCCCAATCAGATCCCCCTGATGAAGACACGTGATCCCTGTGTCGAACACGCGTAGGACAAAATGGCCGCCGTTAGTATATCTTGACCATAGAGCATCCGTCCAATCAGATCCCCCTGATGAAGACACGTGATCCCTGTGTCGAACACGCGTAGGGGAGGGGCCAGGACAGAGCTGTCAGCACGGAGGAAGAGACGAGACGAGTATACTATACCGCACACCATACCAGCGATTTGTTTTCTCTTATGTAAAGCCTTGAATAGGATGGTGCACTCACGCACCCATACAATGTGAGTACCCCTAGAAGGGGAGTGTTTGTTTTTAGAATAAATTTCTTTACAATGTTACACTATGGAGTTTCTTCTCTTTTATTTATGAATTGGAACGCTATTAACTGAGCAGGTTGGAGGTCAGCACCTGCATACCATTTAGAGCCCAGGAGTGGCTCCCAAGCGTGCTTTGACATAGTTTGGTTACTGTGTCACACGCTCTGAGGTGAGCGCATATGCTTTTGGGGGTCACCGGAGAGCACTGGAGCATGATATTTTTTACACTTCTTGGATGAGCATGATGGATATCACTGTTGATGGACACTGTATTTGTGCAGTTTGCATTCATCATTTATGAACTTTATTAATCACTTTATGGAAAGAGTGAGCCCTCTTTTAAACCTGAGTTTGCACTTGGATTACTAATATTTTATATGCACGTTGCACTTTGTTTACTTTATCACTAATTAATTCATCACAGATTGATATTTACTAAATATTGTTTTAGATATATTGGGATATATTTTATTTTTATTTTTAATTTTCCATACACTACATTTATTATTATAATTCCTCTAGCGCAAACGCATTTATTTCATTCTATTCCCTAACCTCTCTCCTTTTCTTTCTCTTTCTCTCTCCCTCTCCATCCCCTTCTTCCCCTTCCTCTTATGATTCATTTAGCAGATATTAAAACTAACGATTTTTAGTTGTTTCGTAACATGGTTACTTTATAATTTACTGTATTGAAATAAAGCCGAACTAACACTTATCCACTTATCCATTTCTCTATGCTATACCGGCTTATATGTATAGTTTGTTACCTAGCAAACTGACCTTTACCATGTTCTTTGCTGTATGGAACGTTTTGCCAAATGTTGACTGGCATTGTATTACTATGTAAACTTAATAAAAATATATTTGACTCTAAAAAATGGCAGGGGCTGCAGGGGAGAAGAAATCCCTGCAGGCTATTATGGGGAGGGGGGGGCTTCTGGGAGTGTTGAGGGGGCTTATGGCCCAGAGGGGGCTTATGGTCCACTTGGCACCATGTTACAGGTGTAACATGGTATAAAAGATGTATATAGTCACAATTATAGTTACATACCGTGTTTCCCCGAAAATAAGACCTACCCTGAAAATAAGACCTAGCGCTATTTTCCAGTAGAGCTGCAATATAAGCCCTACCCCGAAAATAAGCCCTAGTTTAAAATGCTTGTAGAATCCTATAATCCACTCTATTTCTGGAGTATATAATGTACAATGTGTGTGTTTCTGTTATATAATTGTGCCAAATACCTTCGGTACAGCCCCCCCCCCTGCAGTGCTCGGAGCGGGGAATAGAGCTCCGGCGAGTCACGGAAGTACCAAGCGGCGCTATAACGAAAGTATTTGGCACATTTATGTTACAGAAACACACACATTGTACATTATTTACTACTGTAATAGAGTGGATTATAGGATTTTACAAGCATTTTAACTCGGTTCACACTGGGGATTCATGACCGGCAGGGAGGGAGAGGGGGAGAGAAGACATCACATTACATGGTAAGACCTACCCCGAAAATAAGCCCTACTGTGTCTTTTGTTGCCAAAATTAATATAAGACCCAGGCTTATTTTCGGGGAAACACGGTAGTAGGTAAGGTTGAATAAAGACAATAATCCATCCAATTCAACCTGTGTTGATGTATGTTTGTCAGTGTGGATAATCATTTCCCATATCCCTGTATATAGTGTTCACTAAGATGCATTCAGGAGTCTTTTTAAAATATCAATACTCCCTGCGGACACCACCAATTGAGAGTTCCACCTTCTTATCGCCCTGACGGTGAAAAAACCCCTGCGCAGCTTTAGGTTAACCTTTAGTTAGCCTTAAAAGTAACTTTACCACTTTGCCCATTCAGCTCACAACCTCCCCAAGTCAGGTGGCATATGTACTATATTCGTTATAATATACTCAAAGGGAAGTTATATGTTGTCAGGGACCATGATAATGCTTTTGAACATTTTTACTTGCTTGCTTTCCCATACTATCCTAATCATATTTTAATCCCTTCCAGATAATTGACGGTGGCAGAATGGCTCCCCTGCGCGAATTACCATAGCTGTACGGAGGCCTCTTTAAGGGGATTAGGGGGGTGCGGGCCCACTGCGTCACTGAGGAGCCCGTGCGCATGCCCGGCGGTCGCGATGTCTGACAGAGCAGGAACAGGGATCTGTGTGTGTAAACACACACATCCACGTCCTGTCAGGGGAGAGAAGACAGATAGTGTGTTCCTAGTATATAGGAACATCGATCAGTCTCCTTCCCTAGTCAGTCCCATCCCCTACAGTTAGAACACACACAGGGAACACACTTAACCCCTTGATTGCCCCCTAGTGTTAATCCCTTCCCTGCCAATGATATTTATACAGTAAACAGTGGCTATTTAAAAAGGGAGTAAAGCCTCTGAAAAAAAAAAAATACACTCTGCAAGACAAAGGCATAATGAGCTAGTATGCATAACATACTAGCTCATTATGAATTACTTACCTGAGATAGAAGCCCCCTCATTGGCCCTCGTTTGCCTCCTCCGACGCCGCCATCTATCCCGGAGTGACTTCCGGGTATTGCGGCTCTGGCGCTGTGACTGGCCGAAACCGCAATGACGTCACTCCCGCGCATGCGCACTGGTGCTGCCACTAACGGCATGATTGCCATTAGTAATTGCACGCTCAGTGCACCTGCGCCCCGATGTCTACGGCGCATGCGCCGTAGACATCAGTGCCGCTATTTCTGAAAATATCTCCTAAACCATTTAGGTTTGGGAGATATTTCTTGCACCTACAGGTAAGCCTTAATCTAGGCTTACCTGTAGGTTAAAGTGGTTGTAATGGGTTTACAACCACTTTAAAGCACTAATCGCTGTATAAATGTCAATGGTCCCAAAATAGTGTCAAAAGTGTCCGATCTGTCTGCCGCAATGTCGCAGTCCTGATAAAAATCACAGATTGCCGCCGTTACTAGTAGAAAAAAAAAAAAATAGATGCCATAAATCTATCCCCTATTTTGTAAATGCTATAACTTTTGTGCAAACCAATCAATATAAGCTTATTGCAATTTTTTTTTACCCAAAACATTTAGAAGAATATATATCGGCCAAAACTGAGGACCACTTTATACTCTGGTCCCCTACCTCTTCTTATGCATTCCATACATAGAGCAAATTTCTTTCCTGCAACCATGAGTTGCAGGAAAGAAATTTGCTTAATTCCCCCATCAACACAGTCAGTGTTGACAGGGAAATCCCTCTTGCCGAGCCATTGTATTCTCCCAATAGGGGGAGGGGGGTGCAGGGCATCTGGTAGGCTGGTTGTGCTCAAGTTGATGGATCAATCAATTTTGTACATTCAGCCTGCCCATACCTGGTTCGAATCTCGACCAGTGCAGCAGAATTACCCTATGGCTGGCCTTACTCTATCACACCCGCCATTACGTAGCCAGTGTCGGCTGCTGTTGGAGCTCAGAGTGAGGATGTCACCCTCTCTGTCATGTGACATTGTTAGGGCCCAGCCATTGAATGCTCACAATTGAATGTGTTGGGAAATCTCCCAATGGGGTCACCTGTTTCAGGAGCAAGTGTCTAATGCCTCGTACACATTAGTCGTTTTTTTTTCATTCAACCCAGCAGGGCTGAACAAAAAACAAAACTGACAGCTCGGGAGGAGCCACTGTACTAACTATCTGACGTTAATACAATGATCTCCCCTGCTGTGCTATTGTGTTGTGACACAGGGATGCTTCCCCCAGAACACTCCAGTCAGCCCTCTTGGGAGTCGATCGGCAGACCTTTTTTGGTCATGCCTCTTTGACAGATGCTGGCTTCTGTCGGACCGACTGCAGTACACACTTGCTGAATGTCAGCTGGTTTCTATTGAACCAGCCGATGCCATCCGACATTCCGCCCATGTGTACTAGCCCTAAGAGTGGATTTAATCTAGTTTTAGAGGGATATCCTTTTACATCATGTTGTGTTTTGAGTAAAGAAAGTAAAGGGAAATCACCCCAAAGAGACACCAACAGCAGAAAACAAAAACCTTCTAACCTTTTCCTACTCTATGCAGAATGTATCATTAAACAGTCAGGATAGCATTGGCATTACTAGGATTTCTCAAATTGTATTATATCTTGTCTTAGAAAGGCATAAAGGCTACAAACTTCTACATCTTTAGGGGTTCTTGATGTACCCTTTGTTACAATTCCAAGTAATGGCCATCCCTTTGCCTACATACCCTGAGCCCTTTTTAAAACGGCCCCTGAACCCACTAATGAAGTCCACATTTTAATTCTCTATGTTCTCTCTAGGCATGATTGAAAATCCCCAGCTCCCTTGTATACTCCTGAGCTACAGTAGTACACCTTCCAAACTTGTGAAATCACTAGATTTAGCTATTGGCTATCTAATGAAATAATGTCCTAAATGTTTCAAGCTTGACTCTGCTTTTAATACCCTAAAAAACTGCTGCCTGGCATGAAAGCTCAGCTTTAAATAAAAATCCAAATGATATTTCTAATGGCATATTTATGCTTTGTTCCTATACTTGGTAATTTACTGCCACTTGCAGAGCAAAGTGGATGGTCAGGAGGACAGTATACAAAATCAATGAGTGAGAGCTCTTGGCCCCCTAATGTAACATTAATATCATAGTGCTGGGCCTAGATTTATAGCTGTGCTGCCACTGCTCCTTCTAAAGTGAGTTTCTAATGGTTCCGTCAATCTGGTTTTAAATGTATTTATATGAACAATGTAGAAATGCATGTTTACTCAGGAAATAACATCTAGCCTGGAAAAATAAGGCACTAATCCTCCGAGTATGAACTGTGCATAATGTCATGTCTGGGAGTAGAGATCAAGCTGACCTAGCTACAAGTGCACAATGACGTCTCTCTGTACATGCTTCACCCTTTTGTCTCCTGTTAGGTTGCATGATTACTGTAGAAATAACTGTTCTACGCAAAACGCTGTCAGTTTGTCATTGGTCTGTATCATTTACCAATCAAAAATCTGCACAGAAACATGAGATTTCTTGATCACTACCGAGATTGTTGTGACTCCTTTGAGAAGTCACGTTCACCTTCTTTTGTGCATTTTCTATTAAGTGACTAATGGTGGTAAAGTGTTTTCAGGCCAGTCACACAGAAATGACTGAATCCATTGGCTTAGCCTGACAGTTAGAATTTTTGTAGGGAGAGAATAGCAATTGTAATTTCTATATATCGATGTAAAGGGATATGAGTTTGGGATTATAGTGGTGCCCAAATATATTTGAAGATACAATTTTACTTAAAAAATACAATTTTTATTACATGAATATATGACAAGAACAATCAGGGGTGCATAAAAGATAGACAGAGTAAATGTATAAACATTAATACTGGCCAAAATATCCATAGGGATGAGCTCTCTTGGTTCATGGAAAAACTAGCTATTAACAACTTCAATCTCAAATTTACTATGGAATGCAGCCAGTGTAAAATTTGTTTTCTTGATCTAGAGATTTATGTAGATGCAGATGGAATTCTTCATTATACCGAAAGCAATCTGCTGGGAACACTATCCTACATGCCACTAGTGCGCACCCTAAGCCATTGTTCAAAAGAATCCCCTACAGTCAATACATAAGACTTAAAAGAAATTGTACCTTAGATAACGATTTTCATAGGGCTCCAGGGGAACTATATACCAGATTAAGAGACAGGGGGTATAGTTATACCCTCCTGAAAAAAAACGTACAATAAAGCCAATAAACAAGAGAGAAAGGGTCTTATTTTCTCTGCAAAGCCTCGTAATGACGAACAATCAGTTAGAATTATTACCCAGTATTCCAGACAACACACACAATTGAGGAATGTTTTGACTAAATTTTGGCCTCTGCTTACAGCGGATACAACCATTAATACATTTATTAAATCCTATCCGGAAATCACTTATCGACAAGCACCATCTCTTAGGGACCGTTTGGTTAGAGGCCACCACTCTTCTACAGTCTGAGACTATATATCCCATACAGGCACCTTTGCCTGTGAGAAATGTGACATATGCCGTTTCATTTCTAGTGGCCACAAAATAACTCTTCTAAACGGCCATACTAATACGCACAGAGTCACTTGCCACACTATTGGCATTGTTTATTTAGCCAAATGCCTATGTGGATGTTTCTACGTAGGCAAAACCAAGCATCCCTTTTATAACCGGATTAAGGATCATACTACTCCTATCTTTAAACGCCTCATGACTACTGCTATCAGTAGACATGTGGGACTTCAGCATGATTTTGATCCCAATATGATTACATTCACCGTCCTTGAACATGTACCTTCGCATGTGAGGGGCGGTGGCATCGATTGCACTTTATTACAATTGGAAACTCGGTGGATCCACAATTTAGATGTTACAAGATATCCGGGCTTGAACAAATATATCAGTTTTAAATCCTTTTTAGAATCTGAGACTGTGTCCATGTTTGATTTATGCGCTCGGTCCCGGATGTTTTGTAACCAATTGATCTAGTCATGAATATGCTAATCCACCATGTCCCCCCTCCCCCTTCCCTCTCCCACACCCCATACCGCTAAAACCATTCAACTATTCTGGATTAGGTGATCTACATTACCCTGTAGTGTATATAGCTTATGATGTATTTGTGTATATGTGTATCATATATTTTTCTTTTTTTTTTTTTCTATTTAAAAAAATGGGTTGATAGCTTTATGGCTACTTATGGTATTTTGATATATATAACTGTAATTGTATTATGTAATTGATTGTATTGCTTTTTAATTTTGTTTTATCATCGTCTGTCATGGCTCATGGTGAAGGGGTTTGCCCACACTGGTTGGTGCACCAGTGGGACTTTTGGCACATGTTCTCAGTCTTGTTCTCCCCCGCATTTCCTCTCTTTTTTTTTTCCCTCCCTGCCCTGGAAAACATTCCCCCTCTTTGGGCTGTGTTGGGCTGTTCCTGTCAGCGTTGGACGGGTGGTGTATGTGGCTGCACGGACGCCCCGGGCATAGGTCTGATCCTGGTCGCTGAAGGCTGTGCCAGTGTTGTGACCTTGACCCTGGCCCATCCCATTGGGCCATTCTGTCCTATCTGGCTTGCTGGGCAGATCGTCCTGCGGAGGCTAGCTCCACCTGCCTCCGTTCGTACTTTTATCTGTGCCATGTGACAAGGCCTAGGTTCGCCGCTTGACATCCTGGAACGTATAGGCGAACGGAGGGCCCACTGGCGCATGCGCAGTGGCCTCTTTTCGTCCACACTCGGTCAGTGACATAAGACGCTGATCGAGTGGGGGGTATATAGGGCCGGCTTGTCCAGCTCCCCATCAGCTGCATGTCAGGGGCGGCCATTTCGTTACTCCAACTGATTCTAGGTAAACTTGTATACCCACACTTTCTTTGTTACTATCACTGTGGGACTGTGCTGTTTGACTGAACTCACCTTGTTTAGTATTGTATTAGGGTGTCTACTTGTATACCTGAGATATTGGGTCTTCGTTGAGAGTCACCACACTCCCTTGCAACCTAACTTTCATATTTACATTAGTGTCCGTATCCCTTTCTCTTCCCTCTTTTTACTTTTATTTCTGCCGTATGTCCACAATGGGACATATGCTAGTGTGCTCTTACTATTTCATAATTTTTTAATTTTTTTATTATTTTTTTATTATTAATTTAATCCCAACTTTATGCCCCCTTTTTTTCATTTATATATCTACAATTATTCCTTACAAACCCTTTGTATTCACCATTTTTACCAACATTTAATTTTTTTATTATTCCTTTTTTCTTTTTCTTTTTTCCCCTCCATCCCTACTAATTGACTGATTATATTCCTCTTATCCCATTTTTTATTCTTACTCATATCCCCCCTTTTCTTTCTTCTTTTTTACAGAGGGTTTTATGACGATGTCATAACCCTAAACTTTGTTAAATCTGGTTTCTGTGGCACCCCTGTATCCATATTTTTCCATAGCAGAGCTTATGTAAGTATCAAGGCTATGTTAGCCCACAACACTGGACTATGTTATGTCCATTAATTTAGACTGTCTTCTTCTCCTTCTTTTCCAACTTTAATCTAGCCTGGTCCCTGTATGCCCCCTGTAGCTACACGATTACAACCCCCATTGCTGGGGCTGCTGGACTGCTCGGGTGCACACCCTTTGTGAGAGTCTCCTTGGTAAGTAGGGTGGAATTTGCGGGGTGGGAGAAGTTATCAGCCATGACACATGGTCTGCTTATTTTGTTCCTTTTTTTTCTTTTCTTATTTTTTAATATAAATTTGTTATGTTTGATTATTGAAATGCTGTATTCATTGTTACTAGAGCCATTGCTGAATACCGGTGATCACATATAATCCCCTGAAGAAGCCATTGATTGACGAAACATTTAGGGACCTGCTATGTACCAGTAACCATCCTACGCATATGGATACTTTGGCCAGTATTAATGTTTATACATTTACTCTGTCTATCTTTTATGCACCCCTGATTATTCTTGTCATATATTCATGTAATAAAAATGTTATTTTTTAAGTAAAATTGTATCTCCAATTGTATTTGGGCACTGCTATAATCCCGAACTCAAATCCCTTTACATCTATTCTATCAATACAAGGGATGAGGTGCCGGATCTCATGAGGTCACTCAATTCACATCCTACTACAACTTCTATATATCCTTTAATAAAGGTTTCCTAAAATGAATATTCCACTAACCTATCTATACAGATATACAATACCCTGGATTGAATAAAAAGCATTTCAGTTGCCTAAAAGCCAAACCCCAACTAAAAATTGCTGATTGTGCCATTGTAAAGTATTTCCATCCAATTACTGTCCTAGAGACAACACTGTTACCAGGGCAGGTAGTGAAAGCAAATCTCCCAACAGACAGCAGTAAAGCCTGAAAGATTCTAACCCTTCCCCAATTTAAAATTAAATTTGTGGCTTCAGATATATTTTAAAGTATGTAAACCCGTAAATAAAAATAAAAAGCTATCCCACTGGCCACTCTGTCCTAGGTCCCCTTAGTACCTATATTTACCTTTTTTACTGCTCCGCTGCTGATCAGATCTCCATTGCTGTCTCTTTATACAAGCTGCAGCAAGCAAAGCTAGCAGACTATTAGGCTAGGTTCACTGCGGGACCTGCACAAAAACCGGCAGCCGCAACCACCCACAGAGAGAAACACGGTACCCGCAGATGGGTGCCAATAATCCTAATGGCACGCCACCCGCACTGGAACATGCAATCGTACTGGGAACCGAGGTTCCTGTGCAGTCTGTGATTTCAAAAATAGCACAGGGACGTCTTATATGCGTGTCACGGGGCAGCAGCCCATTCAAATAATAAGGCTTTTGTGCCCACGCATACTGTTACCCATGCGGCCGCACAGGTGTAAACCTAGCCTGAGCGTGCATTAAAAAGGGTATTGATTCAAGAGATAAGACTATATTTCTATCACTTAACAAGACTCTGGTACAGCCACATATTGAGTATACCATCCAGGTCTGTGCACCAATCCTTAGGAAGGATGTGATGGAACTGAAGAGAGTCCAGAGAAGGGCAACAAAGCAACAAAGCTAATAAGGTGACTGGAGGACCTTAGTTACAACTTACAAGGAACCCCTACAAGCATTACATTTATTCTCCCTAGAGAAGAGACGCTTAAGAAGGGTTATGGTAGCAATATACAAATATCTTAATGGTGATTCTAGCATAGGGAGGAAACTATTCAGTCTCAGGTCGCTTAAAAGGTCACATGGACACTCAATGAAGTTGGAGGAGAAGCAGTTCAGCTTTAAAATGTGTAAGGGGTTTATTACTGTCAGAGCAGTAAGCATGTGGCACTCCCTTTCATAGTGGATAGTGTCATCAGCGAGTATCGGAAATTTCACAAAACTCTTAGATGGACATCTTAGCCAACATAATATACAGTGATATGTAAAAGGATATTAACATAAAAACACACACCCACACAGATTGAATTGGATGGACTGGTGTAACAAATGTAACAATACCATTGGTTGTGCTCTCAACCAAACTGTCAAGCCATCCAATGGCTGGTGGACTGGTGTAACAAATGTAACAATACCATTGGTTGTGCTCTCAACCAAACTGTCAAGCCATCCAATGGCTGGTGTCTAAACTGATCACATGTGCAGCATCATGGCAGCTGTAGAAACAGAGGCAAAGATGGCAGCTTCCTTGGCTGAAAACGATAGGGGGGTTTACTTACACTTTAACTATACTAACTATGTAATACCTAGGATTGTTATTGATTACCATATTTATTGGCGTATAACACGCGCCGGCGTATAACACGCACCCCAAGTTTAGGAGAGAATTTTAAGGAAAAAAACTTTTTAAGGAAAAAACTTACATTTAAATGCAGCCTTATCAGTGTCCATCTGCAGCCTTGTCAGTGTCCATCTGCATGCTTGTCCAGTGTCATTTGCAGCCTTGTCAGTGTCATTTGCAGCCTTATCAGTGTCCACCTGCAGCCTTGCAGCCTTGTCAGTGTCCATCTGCAGCCTTGTCAGTGACATTTGCAGCCTTGCCCAGGCTGCAGTTAAACTGCAGTGACTTGTCAGTGTCACTGCAGTTTGAAAATGGCGCCGCCGGCGCCGAGATACACGGAGCCGGCTCTTCTCGGCTCTTCTCGGCTCCTCTCGTAGTCCTGCCCAGACTGGGCGTGAGCCTAGCGCCGCCCATATACATACATAGCCAAGTGTACTCGGCTAGGCTCGGCCAGCTCCGCTCACAGTCACGCCCAGTCCCTGTGTTATGTCCATCATAGGGTGGGACTGGGCGTGACTGTGAGAGAAACTAGCCAAGCCTAGCCTTAATAGTACACCTGGGTACTGGGAGAAAAATATCCAATATTTAGAGCGTGGTGATTGGTTTGGTGAATAAGTGATTGGCGCATGGTGACATGGTGCTGAAGCAGGTAGGGAATTTTTTCTTTCTGATACTTATTTACTACAGGTATTTATACAGTGCCAACAATTTACGCAGTGCTTTACATACTGTACATTCACATTATTCCCTGCCTTCGAAGCAGTATTAAACCCAAAACCAAAAAAGTCATATATTGCAGTTTACCAAACGTGGTGGCTGCATTAATTTTCCTTTTTAGGCTTACCCAGAACAATCCCCCCAGAATAAAGGCACTGATAGGTACAGCGGGCATATGAAGCGATCATCTTTAAGAAGTAAAAAATTTGCTGATAGGTATAAATGGAAAGCATTATTATAAAAGATAACTAAACTTATACTATAGATGGAAATACTTTTTATTTACTTACGGTATTTATTTTTTTAACTTGATTTTATTAGGTTTTTGTACTAAAAAATCTAAAAAAAAAAAGAATAGAAAACATTATTAGAAACGAGGGGAAATCTGCAGCTACTGAAAAACAGCTTCAATAGCCTAGGGGGTCCTTCCCTTATCTGAGGACCTGGGTGCAGGAGAAGGTTCTCAGCCACCTTAGCCTCCTTTCCATGTATTTGATTTCCGGCCAATGCTTGCATGGCAACAGAGGTACGACAGGAATGAATTGATGTTTTATGAATGGTTACATGTCAGCTACAACACAGATGTTTCAATCACAGGCAGGGCCTCTAGCTATACAGACTCCATTAACTTCTCAGCATTAGCATTTCTACCTGGAGTGTCACCTCACCTTGATAATAACATCAATCTGCTTATTTCTGAAAGCAAACGACTGCATTCTGAATAACGCAGGCTATTATCAGTGCTGCAGAGTTTACAGATAGAAACACCTCTGGCCAACAAACAACTTATTCTGGTGCTCAAAAAGTTTTAAAACATACAAAGAAAATAATCTGTATCCTATAAACTAGCCTTTCTCAATCTTTTTACCCCAAAGGTACCCATAAAATAATTTTCATGTCTCAGCGAACTCTTGTTAAAGCCAACTTATTGAGGGGAAAAATTCCCCTTGCATTGATGGTCGGTTGGAAGAAAGCCCCCTCTTACGCCGGCCATAGATGGTTCGAATCTTGGCTGGTTCAGTAGAGACCGGCTGAGATTCAAACCATCTTTGGGCAGGCTGAATGTACCCAAGGCGATCCACAACCAGCATGTAGGAATTTCAGCATGTGATTATTGCCAGTGGCTATAATTGCTAGCAATAACCACTGTGTTCTCCTGGCTGGGACCCCCACCGGAAGCACACGATAGCTCAGCGGGAGGGATTCCCCTGTCAACACTCACTGTGTTGATGGGGTAATCAATTTTTGCAACCCATAGGAAAGAAAATCGCATCATCTATGGCCTGCCTTGCAGCGGTGGTCAGGATACCCTTGCAGACAGCTACAAAAAATTATTGATGTCATGCTGCTGGATATGCCATGAGGTGTTGGTGTCCTGGAACTTTGCAGGCACCATCAAATGGAGGTCAATCAGCTACAGCTCAAAGAACTCCTAGCAACTTCTGAAGGAACCCTAAGGTTCCACAAAACCCCAGCTGGGAATGGCTGCTAAAAACTATAGGATAGAGGTTGTGGCTCAATAAATGTGGCAATTTGTGGGACTATATTTCTTTCATGTTGTACTGTAAACCTGAAATATTACGTGCCCATTAAAACTGAGCAAACATAAGTAGGAGCAGATGGATATATTGTCTTATAGGACCTTGTGTGAGAACAATCCAGAAACATGGCCAGCACATGATTATGAATATAATAATAATACATTTTATTTATAGTGCTCTTTTCATCAAAAGATCTCAAAGTGCTACAGGTTAAAAAGAAACAGAAAAATGAGCAGTTTATACAATGAACATCTAAAAGAGACAAAAGGCCTTGCTAAAAAAGAAATGTCTTAAGACCTTTTTTAAAACAATCAGTGGATTGAGGAGCCCTCAAGGTGTCAGGTAGGGCATTCCACAGGCACGGGGCAGCTGCACAAAACTGTCTCCCATTGTCCTGAGTCTAGTTCTGGGTATATGAAGAAAGTTTGAGTGAGTGGAACGGAGGGAACGTGTTGGGTTTTGTGATTTAAGAAGTTCTTTGAGGTAGGGGGGCATGTCCATGGATGCATTGGTCT
This sequence comes from Aquarana catesbeiana, assembly GCF_042186555.1. Lineage (NCBI taxonomy): Eukaryota > Metazoa > Chordata > Amphibia > Anura > Ranidae > Aquarana > Aquarana catesbeiana. The sequence continues at coordinate 46,859,824 of NC_133330.1, forward strand.
GTGAGGAGGGAAACCTTATACTCAATCCTGGCGGAGACAGGAAGCCAGTGGAGTAAGTGGAGAATAGGGGGAATGTGCTCATGTTTCCGCACTCTCATCAGGATCCTTGCTGCAGAGTTTTGGATGTATTGAAGCCTCTGCAGACTCTTTCTAGGAATCCCAATAAGAGGTGCGTTACAGTAGTCCAGTCTGGAGGAGACAAAGGCATGAATCAGCTATTTGGCATCTGAGAGGGAAAGAATGGGACGGAGTTTAGAGATGTTACGGAGGTGGTAGAAAGAGGTCTTATATGGGCTTCAAAAGTGAGTTGGGAGTCCATTTTTACACCAAGATTTGTAACTGTTGATGAGAGTGGGATGTTAAAACCAGAAAACATGATGCTGGTTATGGATGATGATTTGGTCTTGTAAGGAGTACCAATCAGGATGACTTCAGTTTTGGAACTGTTTAATTGAAGAATATCTTTAGCTTATCACCTGTAAAGGTAGAGAGATGTTGACAACAGGAGAACATAGCCAACCCACATCTGGTAAACATGGGCCCTCAAGTCCCAGGGAGCAGCTGGGTCCCCCCCTGAGCAAATGGTTTACTTGTCTGGATGAAAAATGTAAAAGGTAACACGAGTTATCCATTTAAACGCTTAAAGTGATTGTTATTTTTTAAAAATATGTTTACAAACATGTCATACTTACCTGTTCTGTGAAAAGGTTTTGCACAGAACAGCCCTGATCCTCCTCTTCTGGGGTCCCCCGCCGTCACTCCTGGCTTCTTCTCCCTGCCGAGTGCCCCCATAGCAAGCTGTTTGCTAAGGGGGCATTTGTGCGCGCCTGACCCCGAACTGCACCCTGTGCTGCTTCAACTCCCCCGCTCTCTCCCCTCACAGGTTGTGATTGACAGCAGCAGATTCCAATGTCTCCCACTGCTGCCTCCATGTCCACTGCTGCCTCTACTCTCGGGCAAAGCGCTGGATCAAGGTAAGTATGGGGGAGGGCTCGGGGGAGTTGCACACAGAAGGTTTTTTGTCTTAATGCAAAGAAAACCTTCTACCTTTACAAGCACTTTAAAAGGACCCTGTCAGTAGCTTAAAAAAATACAGCACTGGTACATATAATTATACTTACCATTAGCATGCAGGTCAAACCCAGTCTTATCTCTCTTGCAGGGCTAGTAACACTACTGGAGTACTCAGCATCTGGCACTTCCATGTGTGTCAGATGCCTGCTGCATGCCGTGGTTCCACCCACCTGGCCACTATGTCACAAACATGTCCCTTCAGAGCTGCAGGGACACACTACCAATGCAGCAGCCAGCGGGAACAACAGCAGGCAGCAGGGAGGCATCAGGTCCCTTTTGGCCAGTAAGACAGCCAATCATAGTGATGGGCCAATAGGGATATAACTACAGCCATATGCTACTTTTCAATTAAAGCCTTGTGTTACTCATTTATGAAATACAGCTTTATAAATGTGGTTTGCACTGTACTTACTTTAAGACTCTTAAGCAAGCAAAACCCATTCTTTCTATTCAATAGGTAAAAAAAAATATGTGTACTAAGAGGAAGAATAAACCCAAAACAGATCACAACTTTCTCCCCCTATTTTCAACTCTCTACAGTGTTATACACACTATATATCTGCGGAGGCTCCACATTGCATTCCGTATGTTATGAATGCAAAAATGCAGACACTATGCGGAGATTTACTAAAACTGGTGCATACAGAATCTGGTTGGTGCAGCTGTGCATAGTAACCAATCAGCTTCTAACTTTAGCTTGCTCAATTAAGCTTTCTATAAGAAAAATCTACAAGCTGATTGGTTACTATGCACAGTTGCACCAGATTCTGTGTGCACCAATTTTAGTAAATCCCCCCCCCCCCCCCCCAGTGTAGAATATTTCAAGTGATGTCTGTGTGGTTTTATATATATATATATATATATATATATATATATATATATATATATATATAGCCAGGATCTGGCTATTGTGCCTGAAATTCAGGGACAATGTGCAG